>NC_049171.1:49213073-49523073 GCF_009769625.2 Cygnus olor | reverse complement strand
GTAACTTAGACTCTTAACTGGGGAAGAATTATTTATCCCAGGACAAAAAAAATCAATGATCAGGTGCAGAAATACCTGTCTTTAATCCTGTTAAGGAAAGTAAAAGTACAAACACTAATTACTATGAAAACATTTCTGCTACAGAACAGAAGCATGACAGCACTATGATTAGGAGGCCCTTGCAAGCTGTAGCTGTTAACAGCAGGATCTCAACCCAAGACTGGATTCTTAGCCAAACATATCCCATACAACAGCTTTAGGTGTTTTACCTCTGGGAATCTATAAGCCGCCACCACTGGCTTACCTGAGTACATAAGCTTCCTGCTTGTCAGTTTTTGTCACACTTATGATCAAACAATGCACATTCTCCAGAAGTTTGTCCCACTCAATCCTGTAAAGAAATTACAGAAGAGCCCAAACAGGTTAAACTGAAGCTTTTTGGAACCCTGGTTTAAAAAAAAGCATAGCTCAAACAGGATTATAGCTCTCATCCACGCCTTTCACGCTCTCAGATTTAGCAACTCAAGACTTCACATAGGAACTGCACGTATCACAATACAGCAATATCCAATTCTGCTGCATGAGTGCAACTGTTAAACACCAATGCCAAGCTTCTAACAAGACAAGTCAGGATAAATCTCATGTCCTACATTCTATGCATAGGAAAATAAAACTCACTATTATAGCAATGTATGCTTTAAATTGAATATCCACATACTTTCCATTTCAGTAGCCATTGGTGGCTATTAATGCAATACAACAACATGTTAACATTAATAGGTTCTATTTGTACAGCTTCAACTGCACAATTTAATTGAAAATCAGCCCTAAGAACCAGTACATCTCAATGACCCAAACTCCTCTTTGATCAATCTGGATTATAGAATTCCTGCTACCTCTAGAAGACGTTGAATCTACACTGCTAGATTTCACTACGATAGTGTTTAACATTTCAATTACTTACTGTCATCATTCAGTCTACAAGGAATTCTACTAAGAAACTGAAAATCAAAAGGCTCAAATTGAGAGAAAACTCCCAAGCGCTCATGAGAAGTGACAGACTTGCAAGAGCCACGCATGTCATTTCAGCCTTGTCTACATAGATTAGTAGAGTCCAATATAGAAGTAAAGTTTGGTACAGAACAGGCAGGAACAGATACACCTTCCTGAAGTCAGAAAATTACAGGACTGTCTGTCAGCTTCCCACTTCTCCTGTCTCTCCCTTCCCACAGCCTATCCCATCTGTGGGTTTGTGCTGGCTCTTGTGCTCAGACCTGTCACGAGCCAAGGAACTGACTAACCCAGCATAAAGCTAAGCTACCCACCAGGTTACAGAGCTGAACCAACTGAGAACTGAAGACCCTTCTACCAGCAGCCAGAAGGTAGATGCCTCCTCACAGCTGGGAGACTGGAAGAAAATATGTTTTCTGATCACCAGGCAAGCTCCTAGGTTGGCCCAAGCTGCTCACATAACTGTCAGCCTAATCCTTCCTCAGGAGTCAGACCTTCTCACCCTTTGGCACTGCGAAAGCTCCTTAGCTGTACTTCAGGACAAAGCACTCACTGTTAGATCTTTCAGCAGGATTCCTCCAGCAGCTACCAATCCCTCCCCATAGAAAACAAGCCTATTTACTGAAGTGAAACCTCAAGGCAAAGTTGAACTATTAGATGCTATCTCAGTTGTAATCCAGATGCACTTTGCTTTTATAAACACCCCAACAAAAATGCCTCTCATTTCTCCCTCACTTGAGAATGCTTCCTACAACTGAACTCTGTACCTTTGCTACTAACACTTGAGAATTTTTTCTCTTCTCAAGTCTGTATTAGACTAAACTGTTATACAAGTCAACCAGAACATACTTAACTTACAGACTCTCTATAGCCTCCTTTCAGATAAACTCATATGTAATAGCTTCACTTTTAAAAGAATTCTCTGCACCTTAAAATCCCTTGTGATTAAGTGCACATCTGATCCAGTTCATAAACTCTGATTTTTAGCCATCCAGATATTCAGAGTGAATTTCTCCCTACCATTCTATTTAGTGAACCTTGATGAAACACTTTTCAGCAGCTAGAGAGACATGAAAGTACAGCCCACTCAGATCTGCAGATCAAATTAACCAGCTTGTTTTTAATGCACTCACACATTCATTAGATCCTATGCTCTTGCTATGGACTGTGCCCATTTCTGATACTCAAGTGTATAAGAAAATACAACAGTCTGCTCATCTTTGAGCAACCTGGCAAATGCAAAGACTGAAATAGTTGATATTAAACTTGAAAAAAATTCCTAGACAACCAGGCAATTTTGGTGAGAAGAGAACTTTAGGATTTGGTTCTCTCTGGAAGCTACAGCATACCTGCATACATTTGCTAGCTTTAGTATCTTTCCTGTAACATCCTATTATCTTCTTGTAAACTGAACTAGGTGATGTGTTAGCTGTATTCGTTATCATGGAATAATCATTCAAAACATTTCAGCAGCACTCCTGTTGATATTCTATCTGCCACTAAAGAAACACTCAGCATCTAACACAGCATTTGGGAAAGCTGAGGCATAGCTCCCTCACACTGCCTGATGCTGAGCTGCAGTAAACCTACAGGTACACTACCACAGATCTGATTTTGTACTAGTCTGAGCATTAATGATATGTAACTATCTCAGTCATTGCAAAAGCTTAAGTCTCTGCCTTCACAGGCTTCTTACATCTGCTCAGTCAAAGCCCTAGCATTAAGTAGGCAAACAAATTTTCTAACTAGCAGTGTACTGCAGCACTGGACATTTCAGGAAAACGGCTTACCCAAGTTTCAATCATATTAGTGGAAGACGTAAAAATTCTGGTGTTCAAGAAGCCTAACAGTGATGGGATCAGTACAGCATACTGCTAACACTGCAATATTGCATGTTAAGTCCAAGGCATAGCATGTCTACTTTATGTTTGTTAGTACTGTAATTGATATTTAGGTTCTATTGCCGAAAACCACAGTTGCACAAGATGTTTGAATATTAAAGCTTTGCTCAACTCTTCACTACTCCAAGTACAGAAGCCATAGCTAAGCATATGCTACGTGTTCATGCATAAATTTATGGGAATGAAGTTCGCGATTTGATCTGATAAGGGTTGCATTGAGAAAGATAAAAGCCTTCATATTGAGAAATACACAAGATACCAAGCTTCATCCAGAAACATACATAAAATACCGGGTTGCAGCAGCCAGGATGAGACTTGGCCACATTGCAGAGTTTTGTGGAGATACGGGCCTGTATCTATACGCATTTTGAAGTTAAGCACAGGAAAAAAACTACAAGGCCACTAACATGCTGTATTTGATCTCAATATAATCTATTTAAACAAGATGACCTTAGTATTTGACATTTTCCATTGTTTAAAGCAGAGCTAAAAAACATCTGGGACTGCTTTGTACCACTTAGAGTTTACTAAAATTCTAACTCTTGCATTTCTTCCTTCTGGTTAATCTGTAGAATTACTTAAGTATTTCAGGTTGGAGACATATACCACCTTAAAACAGTATTTCAATATTACCAGTATATGTATTATAATTAATCCCATTTTATTTTGTCAAGCAGAACCACCTCAAAGTTATTAACTGTGAAAGACCTAAGAACATTACATCCTATTTCATAATTAACTTTTAACTGTGAAGCAAAACTTCCAACTGAAAAAGCAGCAAGACTCCTTTTCAATAAGATGCCGTCACAGGTTTCTGCTCCTCAAAATTCCCCCTTCAAGGGAACTGAGGATTGCATTACTATTTCCTACATTTTCTGTAGCCAGACATCACTGGGACAACCCTGGACACTTAGTTTGGAGCCTGCTTCCCTATAACTGGGCTAAATATATTAGAACATGATGCCTGAGTATCATTGGCAGCTAAGTGACTTCTGTAGCAGACCTGCATCCACTGGAACTCCAAACTGACAAAGCACTACTCAGTCACAGGAACTTATTACCCCCTCCAAAGCTATGAAGTCCTCTTTCTCAAACATAAAATAACTGACACCCACTGAAATTCCAAAGTTTCTCCAGTAGGCAAGCAGTGTACTTCTTAAACGGTCACACCTGCCCAGAGAATACGAAATGAAACCAGAATACATGTGCTCAAGTGTGAACAACTGTCTGTGCTTAAATGATAACCAGCTACTTGTTCTATACTTGAACAGCAAAATATACTAAAAAGGAAAAAAAATCAGGTTTAGCAATCTACTCCTACACCTGTGTTGCAAAGCTTAGTGTCTTATCAGTGGACTCATTGCCAGAATGCAAATAACTTCCTTTCAATCTGCCACCCAGGCATGGCAGCAAGGAAATCCTACCAGAACTCAGAGGTATTTTTAGTTTTAGGAGGTATATGCTTTAGTATGCAATGAAATGAATAGTCAGTGGTCCATCTCAGTAAAGCTCTAAACCATCATGCTTGCTCACAGCATTTCAGGCCAACTAGGAAGGGGGTACCAGCAATTTAACTGATCTAGAACCATCTCAAGCACTTGCTCTTCTGAACAGTCAACAGCCTCCACAAACATACCCCCCGCCCCAGTCCAGTAAGAGTACCTAGGTACAACCTGCTAGTGCAACCCAGATAGCACTGGGAAAAAAACCTGTTCTGCAGCAAGGCAGGAATTCTAAGGAAAATGTCTACAAAACTTCCAATTAAAGTAAGACAACTCAATAGTCTGTAGTAAGCAAACAACCACCAATTTTACCTTGTACTTTACTGTTCAGACCCTGTTTGGAGTCAAGCACTGAGCTGGAGGAACACCTTTCATTCCCTCACCTGTTTCCTGAGAATTTTTGGGAGCCAACAGATGCATTAGCTACCTCATTAACAGGCTACAGTTTGGGAAGCAAGTTCCTACCAGTTTCAAGATCCAGAACAGTCAGAAGTGTAATGCCTTGTCTAACCCACCTGTGCACAGGAGCTATAGGTGAGGAGCACAGAAGCTGACTCAAGACCAGTGCCAGAGCTGCAATATTACTGATGAGAATTCCAAAACAGGCAGAAGCAGTACAGGCCAACTACTCAAATCAAACTTTTTAAAACATCTCTTAGCAGCTGATTTTTTTTCCCTGCAAACTGACAGGTGTGAATTATGTGAGCTATCTCCTACTGGAATTGTAATTTAGTTTATAAATTGTTGTTGAATATAGATTACCTTGAATCATGTATCCACCCTGAGTTTAGACACAAGGCACTTGCAACTCGATAATTGTACAGCTGCAGTATCTGTGGAGTGCACAAAACCTACACACCCTCTATATGCTCTGCACACAGATGCACAGAAAGACCTTCTGCATCTCCCTTATCTTAAGCCTAAGAAACTCTCCAGGGGCACGCACATGACCTCAAATTAAAGGCAAGCACCTGAATGGCAAATGACATCCACAGCACTAGCAATTCCGAGCAGCACTCCCCACCATGTACTTTTTGCCTACAAGATCCTGAGCCAACTACTGAAGAGAATCCTATTGTTTTAAAGGCTGCAAATTGCTACTCTCACAGGTCCTTTACTATTGTAGGACTCCATCCATTACATCCACAGATATCTGAGGGGCAGTCCTGTTCTATCAAAGTAGAAAACTCACCTGACACACAAGATGTTTCAGGACACATAAGCCCCAGGTAGGCACCTCAGAACTTCAACTGAAGTCTTACAGGCAACTTTTAGGGCAAGTGTGAGTCTAACCTTCTCCAGAAGGAACATGCTGTAAGACAACAAGTGCCTGCCTCAAACCTTCCTGCTCTCCTGGCTGAGAAAACAGCCATTAGGAAAGCCATTTTAACATATGAGTAGCTACACGTCTTAACAGGATACTCTATGAAGTGTCACTAGGGGACCAGATCTTTGACAGGAAGTGACTAACCAAGTCCTTCTGAAGTTTCAGTGGTAAGGTAGGAAAACATCAAAAAGCCTTGATGCAAGTCCTAACTTTCTGCAAGCAGTATCACAATTAGTAGTAGTACTGAGTGTAAAGGGGCTCGTTTCTATCATTTGAGAGTTACAGGCAAACCTATTTTATCTGTAATTTTGAACTTGTCTGCAAAAATCTAGTTTCTAAGAATATCAGTTTGATGAGGGGAAGACTGAATTCTTTGATAAAGTTCTCCACATTATCTTCCAACTGCACGCAAGAGAGCTCAGAAAGAACCGTGACAGAGCTCTCATCACCTCCCCGCACTGCCCTCCGCAGGTGCCACCCAGTTCTGCACCGTTGAGAAGCTTGGCAGAGCACGAGCACAGCAGGACAGACTCACAGCCTCCTGGTGCCCCACTGCGTGGAGAAACACGCAGAGAGCCCCGCTATGGTCTGCAGGGCTGGGGGAAGAGGGAGGTACTATGGCACAACAGCAGTGAGCTGACTCAGGCTGCAGGGTGTTGTACAAATTTGGTTCAGATACTTGACTGTACGGTCGCTTAGCAGTTCTCATCTGGCACAGGCTGAGAACCTCACGGTATCAGTGTCACTCCCTATTGCTCATTCCTGCATTGTTCTTTTTCCAGTTTCTTATCATGTGGCCACATAATACGTGTGCAAAGAAACAAATGAAAGGTCCATAAATTATTTCAGAGTATCTTTCAGATTTGAATGCTTGAGACATGGACTCCCAAATACTGGAATCATTAACCTATGGCTTCAAATGCCTGTACAATTAAGATCATAAGCCTTGAGATGAGAAAATGCAGAGCTGCTCAATCATCTGAAGGCATAAACTGCTTTCTTTACTCTGGGGAGAGTGAAGGCGCTACTCAATCATCACGGAACTCCACTCACAGCATGTTAGTCATGTTTCCAGCAAGCCCTCATTCTCATCCTTAGTTGAAGACTATTTTTAACAAGCATGCTTTACATAGCATAGTGAGAACACGCACTAAGTTAAAGCAAATGATTCTGAAACCACAAAAACGTTAACTTCATTCCACTTCTTGGTATGAGTGGGGTAGGCATCTTCAGATGCTGTCCATTATTTCAACCACAAGACATTTTTGCAGAACCGATCAGCAAACGAACCAAAAGCCCCCAAATCCCAACAAAGCCAAGCCCATAATTCATTTTGAGTTTTTAGCTGGGGTTTTTACTGAATGTACTAAAATAGTAAACTACAGGTCAATTTCTGAAACAATTTCTGAAACACCTCTATCCAAATTATTCTTCTGAACACATGCCTGCTCACAGGAGAAAGTTGTGAAAAATTTCTTAGTTAACCAGTGCTTGAACTTTTTTCCTTAATAGCTGGTAATATCCAGCAAAGACTTCAAACTATCTGATCTCTAACAAGCACACACAACACGGAAATTTTTGGCTTTGAACACCAGCTTAGTCATTCAGTAGATGAATGGCTAGCATTTCACTACTAAGCAGGTATTACCGTACAAAAGGCGAGCTCAACTGGTTTGCAACTTGACTCTAATTTAGCTATTGTTCTCAGTTTCAGCTTTGATTTCAAGTTCTGTTCAACAAACTAGCTTATTCAATTGCCTTTATAGAATTAGCATAGTGGGGTACACTGTATTCAGAATTTTCTCATTTGCATCTCTTAGCTGTAGTGAAAATAATTTCCTTTTAACATTTTTCTACAAGAGGATGTTTATGAAACTCCCTTTTATGCTAGCAACACACTATCACTGTTACCCCTGAACACAGGTTAACAGCAGTTTTCAAACATGTCACACCCCCTACCCAAAAGATAGACGGCTTCAATCAACGTCTTGTATTAAGACCCAATTAACGCAAACACCTTCAAAGCTTGCTCCCAGCTCTGAAACTGTGTTAAAGGCCACGTGTTCAACAGTTAACAGTTTGTATCTGCCCTATTAAAACTTTACAGCCATATCTAAGCCTCGTAAAGGAATTGTTGAAGTACCTGCCTTACAATTCCATTAAATCGTATTAAGCAATTTTAAAAACTCAGTTTGCTGGTTTAATGCGAGCCTCAGAACACAAACAGCCCAGAAAGTACGAATGCGTCAATGAGGAAAGCATTTGCAGAATGCCATCCCTAAACTAGAAGATGTGCATATTCCAATACCAGCACATGAATGCGAAGTCAAGCCTTGGAATCTTTCACATTTACAGATATTAAACGCGACAGGAACCCTGAAGTGCCTACGTAATATTTCAGATCAGCAGCACCCTTTTCAGCAAGAATTTGCTCTTCCAGGATTGCATGGACATTAACTATACAAATTCTAACCTTATAGTATCTGCAGTACCACTATGTAGCAAAGAACTGTGTAACCACCTATCTCATCACTGCCATGTTACAAATGTTAAGTCAAAGAGGTCTGAACAGCTTTGCAAGTCAGAGTTACACGAGAATACCACACCGCAACAGGTCAGAGCTAAACACATATCATGCACTGCTTTGTCGTGGCAGAAATTAAGCTTCTACCCGTGAGCTAGTGACAGACATGCACAAGGTAGACACTCATTATTTCAGGAAAGGCAGTTATCTGCTCACTGGTGATTCAGATCTTTGGATAGCTAACTCTACCAGTACATTTACACAGGAAAGATGCTGAGAAATGCCAAGACAAAACACGTGGAATTTGCCTTTTCCTAAGTATGTACCTCTGAATGGAGAAACGACTATGGCAATACATACATTCAATGCATCACAACATCTCCTCCAAGCTCCCTGACCAAAGACCACCGGATCAGAACCGTATACACGTGCAAATCTGGACACACCGAGGACACCAGATCCTCCAGGCGCCAGCCTGGTAATGAACCACTGACAGGAGCGCAGCCTTCCAACTGGTCCCATCTGCCTAATGTGAGCAGGGCCGGGGGAGCAGGGCTGTGGGAGCAGGGCCGGGGGCTGCCCTCGGGCCCGCCTGGGGAACACGTGTGCAGCCGGGGCCGTGCGGGCCGCGGGCCTTTCTTCCTGCCTCGCTGGGTGGTAGCGAAAGAAGCGCCAGCACATTCTTCAGATGCCCATTGGGTGACAAGGCGGGGGCCCACCCCTCGGCGGCGCCCAGCTCTCATTGGCTTCAACTTGTCAATGGGGGGGGGAAGAAGGGAAAGGAGAAAAAAAAGGCAAAAAAAAAAGCCAGGCGGCGCGGTCTGGGAGCAGCGCCAAGAAACTCACGTGTAAATCGCCGCTCCAGCCGCACTCCGGGGGGAGGAGGGGGCGATCCCCAACCCCCCCCCCCCCCCAAGTGCCGGCCACAGGGGTGGGGTTCCCCGCTCCCGGTACCGCCGGTTTTGGAGGGGGCTCTGCGGGGGCTCCTCGGGGTGTGGAGAGGGGGAGGACGGGGACCGGGCGGCGCCACATGTTGCCAGCAGGGACCGCACCGGGCCGCACGCGGTGGCGCCGCGGAATGGCGGCCTCCTGCCCTTCCTCGGAGGAGGAGGAGGAGGAAGGAGCAGAACCCCGGGGGGCTGCCCAAGGTGACCCCCGCTGTCACTGACTGGAAAATGGGGGGGGCGCGGAGAGCCAGCTCCGCAGCCCTGAAGGCGCGAGCGCGGCCGTTGCGACCAACGGTCAACGGTTCCCCCCCCGCCCCCCCCCCCCCCCGCGCGCGCTCCCGGCGGCCGTTACCGGACCTGGGGATGGTGCGGAGGTCGCCGGACCCCTTGCTCTGGTGCGGCTCCTGCGGCGCGGGCTGCTGCCGGGCGAACCACACCTCCAGCAGCTTCTCGGTCCCTTCGAAGAAGTGTGCACCGTTCTCCTTCATGGTGAGACAACTCGGCAACCAACAACCACAGAAATTAACGGCCGCCCCGCCGCGGGTTTCACCTCCGGGGGGGATTTTTTTTTCTTTTTTTTTTTTTTTTCTATTTTTTTAATATTAATTTAAAAAAAAAAAAAAAAAGATGAAGGATTATTATTATTTTTTTTTAAACCACCCGGAGTGCGCGGCGGCGGCGTGAGCGTGCGTGCGGGGGTTACAGTCCGAGCGGGGCGCGGGCGATGCGGTGCGGTTCCTTGCAGTCCGTGCGTTCCCCTGTTACAGAGCAGAGCGGTGAGCGAGCGCTAGCTAATGTCGCCGGCCATACTGTGTAAGCGAGGGCCGAGCGCGCACTCCGCCCCTTTTATACCCCGCGGGGCGGCGGGGGCGGGGCGGGCGGGGAGGCGCCTGCCATTGGCCCGCCGCCTCTCCGGCCCGCCCTTCGCCACTTCTCATAGGCTGACGCGGACGCCCGTCAGGGGTATGCCGGTTCCTCCGGCCCCACCCGCCCGCAGCGGCCCGGCCGCTCCCCGGTGCCATTTCCTCAGGCGCGGGGGGAGCTCTCCCATTGCGGTCCCGGCGAACTCGGTGCGAGCTGTCACCGCTGTGAAATAAAGCGCTCCCCCTCCGCCCTGTGTGTGCTCCCCGCTGCGTCAGGCTGAATGCTCACTGCTCGGTGTTAATCACGGTTAATAGTTTTTAGTCATGATCGGCTTTAACCTGCATCAGGTCCCCGAGCTGGTCCGTGTCCCAGCTGCAGGAGTGCTTGTGCTGGCATGAAGAGGTTGTGCTTGGGCACAAACGAGAAACCTCGGGTGGGGAGTGCAGGACCACTTGTTCCAGTAGTTATAAAGGTTATATCACCTTAAAGTGCTTATGAAGCCAAAGCCATGGGGTTGTGAACTCTGTCCAGCCCCAGACCCCGTTTATTTTTAATACTAGTCCCCCTACACTTGTTTCTGCATCCATCACACTAATCCCAAATCCTATCTTCTGTCAGTTTAATGTTAGTTTTCAGTCATCTGGTTGATCCCGCTTTCTGTCTGCAAGTGGTCCTTGTGATGTTGCTCCATCCAGGCATGTCATCGTCTTGTCTTGGTTGGAGCCCCTGCCTTGCTGACCCTTGACTGCAGTGTAGTTTCACCCCATGACTTGGACCACGTGTGTATGTACCATCTCCAGCATTTCCCAAAGTCTCTCTGTGTTCTTGTCTGCCCCATTCAGCCACCACTTTCTCTTACTTTCCCAATTTGGGCTTCAATTTCTTCCCAGCTGCTACCAGACGCTAGTCTGAGTGGGCCTAGCCTACTAACTGTGGCAGTTGTCTCCTGGTTTTAAGGCACAGCAATCATCCATAAGACTATCTTTAAGACACTGCAGAAAAGGACAATATTAAACAACAACAACAACAAAAAAGTCCCTCTTTCTTATTTCTAGGAAGATTCTCAATGTGAGGGAATAACCTAAAAAGCAGTGGAAAGCACTGGTTTGAAAGTTTAACAAGTGACAATGCATCCCAGTATCACCAGCTGATGTGAGGAGGGAAATGATCTCAGCACTGAGTAAGATGAAGCCGTGAAAGAATTTGGAAACAAAGACAAGTACATTGATGTAATGGAAAAGCAGCAGGGCGATGTAGAATATCTGAAGCCAGAGAGTGTGGGTACGAACACCTAAAGAGTGATTTATATTACTGCTGAAGGCCGCAGGCCTTCCTTCATGAGAGGCTTGATTGCTGAAAAATAGAGAGAGAGCAGGTGGAGGAGAGAAAAGAGCAGTGAAAGCCCTTTTTTCAGCCTGACTGGCAAGTAGGCATGAACAAAGTATTGTCTGAGGGACAGGCTGAAGTTTCAGGAAGGACAGAAGGAGATTGTTGTGGATTAGAGAGAGGTTCTGTGAGTCATCGTTGGAAAGTTGGTAGCTGAATTCATGTTTACAAGTGAGATTACCCACAGATAAGGGATGGGAATGGAGCTGAAGGACTTGCAGGTTTCAAAATATCTGGTCAAAGGGGTCGTACTAATTTAACCACAGCAGTTTTAAAATTGATTTAATAACCTTAGTCAAACATTTGAATCTGGAGGAAGGCAGGCTCTGGAAGTCAGGAAGGCTCAGGCATCATCATATGATCATGAGACATAGGGCCAAAAATTATTTATGATCTGGCTCCTTTGTAGCGATCTGCTGGTGCAGCAGGCTGCAACTGGCCAGGTGCATTACCCCGTAAACAGGAGGAATTTGTGTGTAGTACAAAACTGATGTCATTGTATCAGCTTGGTTTTACTTTGTTTTTTTGTTAGGTGTGTAACCGAGCCCAGCAGTCAGCATGATTCAGAGTTCCTGCTTGCCAAAACAGAGCTTCTGGACAGTCCAAAACAGGATGCAGACTTGTGTGGCGCTGAAGCTGCTCCCCGTTTTCCTTACCAAACCAGCTGCCAGACACAGAGCTCCCAGAGCCAGCAAGAAGCAGTCTTTGCTCTTACCCGTATTCTTGAATCTGGCAAGCTTAGTGTCAACAAATAACCAAGTCCAGAAAGAAAGATGAGAAAGTATGAATGTTTTATTGTGAGGAAAGGACAACGATGAATTCCGTATTCTTACCCAGTCTCTTTACACTTTTCCAGTAGCACAAAGGGGCTGTAGAGTTCTTGAAATTTCTCCCTTGAGGCTACTCCTTGTGCAGAGGTTTCCTCACTTTGAACAGCTATTTTGAGCTGCTGCAACGATCCATAGGGGGCTGTGGCAGCAAAGTAATTCTGAGCTGCCAACTTAGATGAGAGGCATTGCCAAGAATAATGAAGATTCAAATATGGAATAAAGCCTCATTTACGGGCAACGGCAGCAAAGGCTCATGCTCGCTCTTTGTGAAGGAGAACATTCATTGTAATATTTACGTAAAGGTTAATGTTACGCTAGTTCTCTGCTACCCTGGCATGTGACCACGAGAAGCAAAAACTAGTGTGCTGTGAGGAGGAGGAGCACCTTTGCTGCCTTCCTCAATCATTTTGATGGTCGCTACAAAAAGAACAAAAAAGCAAGTTGCTAGAAAGCCAGTGCATGCCCAGAGAATGCATGACTTTCATGACATTTCCCCCCTGTTTTTTAAAAAACAAAAGCATTCATCTATAATATGGCCAACTTGGCCCTGCTCCTCCATTCCTGTTTCAATTTACTTGCCCCACTTCTCAGATTTCTGCTTGCAGGGAGAATGGCAACAAGAGCCAACTTCACATTTCAGTGAGTCAAAAGTCAGGAACAGTTTTGTAGCAAATCTGGGCTGTTCATTTACGCTAGGGAAGTTCTGAGTTGTTTTACTATAGTAACAAGCAACAGCAACGTTTTAGTAACTCGAGCAATTTTTAGCACAAAATTGGAATCTCAAGTATCTCAAATGGTTATTTCCTACTTCTTGTCTACAACCAGCAAATATCCTTCTAAATTAAATGAGAAAAATAAATACAAAGAATTGTCCTGCTATGAAATCCTTCTCAGGATGCCATTATGGTTTCCCCTGCAGTTAGCTCAGATTTGACTGACAGAACTTGTAAGTGTAGCACTGACACTCACTTTGTCTGCCGACAAATGGCAATTGCTGATCAAAACCAGGAAACTTTGACAATTAATTAATTCTCGTAAAATTCTGTATACATTGAATAGCAACAGTAGATGTAACATTCATTTAATACTTGGACATTGTATGTTGTTTTTTATTATTAATTTACTGAAGATTCTCAAAGTTTAGCTTAAATGTCTAGGAGCAAATGTTTGGCCAATAGAATAACCACTTGATTCCACTTTGAAAATGTGAATGAAATAAACACACTAAGAATTTCAACTTTGAACTAAAGTGTAGTTGATATTAGTTTGTGTTCTAGAGGTCCACACATCATGGCTACAAAATCATCACTGCAGGCATTAGCCACCTTTTTGGTGATAGGTGTGAAATTTGTTTCTCTCCATTCATTGGGTACTAGACCCCTGAGTTTACATGCTAGTTCCTTTCAGAAATGGAGTGGAGATGGACAAGTCTCTCTCAAGATGCAGTTTCTTGAACAGACTGCATTAATTTTCCTGATTTTTGCTTTGTTCTGAACTTTGCTTTTCCATACTCCTGCTATTATCTAAACCATCTTTGCTCCAATAATGGGTCATTGTCCTCATTAAAAACTGAGGCACATTATTTTTTTTTTCAGATCGGTAGTGAAGCACAATTTATCTTTTGCCAAGATTATCTTCCATCTCTCTCCACTTCATACTGCATAGCAGCTACAGTCTTTTATTTTCTTTTGTTTATGGGGATGAAGAATCTTTGTTGCTGTTTGCTTTTCATATCTTTTTTGAAGTCTAACTCAGCTTGATTTTTGGCAATTCTCATTTTGTCCTTCCTTTTCATGATCCCTCAGATAACTTTTCCTTTGTGTTTAGTCCTCTGCCATTTTCTAAGTGTTTCAGTTTTTGCTTATGGTTATTTATTGAACTAGCTCTGAAGCCCTTCTGTAGAACTTTCCCTGCTTTCTTAAGACAAAAAGTCTGCATACCATGATCCTTTTCATTGAAAATAATTACATTATCCTCAATATTTGGATTCCTCAGTCCCTGACTTCACAGGTAAGTTCCCTTGATTTATCAAACTTGTCTTTTTGAAATTGAGAGTATTGTGTACTCTTGGAGTAGGAGCTTTTACCATCTTTCCCCAAATCAATTTTGACCTAAGCAAATTTTATCTATTGTAGCCCTCTTCTGTCATTAATCTGAACTCCTATTTTTTAGTCAGTGACTATCATGCCTATACACATTTGATTAATTAATATAATGCACTGAATGCAATGATGAATGTAATTCACAATGTAAGGATTCAAATTTAAATGTTTTGTCTTTATGAAGATTGCTCATAAATGCTTTTATCTAAATTGGAGTTATATTCTACTTCACTTTTTAATTTATACTTAATCTATTAAATATATGGTCTTAATTTAACCATATTCTAAACTTGCATTTATAGGTGTTCTTCAGAGGGGGACTGAAAAAAGTGATTTAGGTAATCATCCTTTTTTTTCATAGTGATATTATTTTTTCAGCATTCTGAAAAGTTGTGTATCAATCCCTACCTTGGGATAATTAAAAACCGCACAGAAACTGCTGCTTGAGATGTTTTGCAGTTGTGTTCCTGAAAATAAATTGACTCTCCTAAACCTCCCTCACTCTGAGGTATGGCATCAGTAGTAACTTTGAAGCAATGTTGATTTTCAGTCAGTGCTACAAAGCAAGAAAATTACCATCTGAGATCCTAAAAATATCCAAGATTACCTTACTAAATGAGGCAAACCAACAGCTTTCCTTATGACCCTAGTCTTCCTATGGCACCTGAAAACAAAGCTTTCAGTCAATAAAAATCTTACATACTTTAAGACCAAACGCAATCTCCAGAAGCCCCAATCATATCGGTCATGAGATTCCAGTCTAAAGGAGGTCAATACGCAAACAAAGGCCTTGCTCCTGCAAACATTTATATGTTTAACATTTAAACTAATTTGAAATCAATAGAGGTACACAAATCTATGATGCTATTCATGTACTGAAGTATTAGTGTGGACAACAATGAGAAAAGCAGATTCCTCTTAGGTTCTTGAGAGGAAAAAAGGGTAATTTTTTACTATTATAATATTCTGTCACCAGGATACAAGATAATCAGAGGTGACCTTCAAGGAGGGCTTCCACAGAGGAATATGGATGCTGCCCTTTTTATTTTTTATTTTTTGGTCAAGAAATTAGTAGAATGGAATTGTATTCACAATAGGAATTCAGGTTGCATCTACTTTCCCACCCACCCACTACTCTACCCACCCATACCCAATGTACAAAAGAAACATCACCCAAAAATTAGATGTTTAAGTTAAATAGTTTCTAACATTTGCATTGACACGTGCTGTAGTTAAATGCTAAATGAAAACACAAGACATCTTTATTAGTTTGTCTCATTTCCTTCATTTAGATCATTAACAGTTTGTACCTGAGACCTCTCTCCATTATCTTCTGATAAGCAGGTAAACCAAAAAAGCTGTAGCAGTCAAGAGAGAAAACAGATGATTTGGTTCAGCAAAAAGTGCAAAAATTATTTATACTTCAAGGAAAAGTCAAAACTCCAACTTTTCAAATATCCAGTCTGGACTTTATAAGAGCTTTATCTGAAGGACCCAGCCTGGGAAGGATGGAATTTCAACCACATGGAGGAATTTTATTTACACAGAGTTAACAAAGATGCACCCTACCTTCTCTCTCCCCCACCCCCTCTTTTTTTTATGACACGACATGCAAGGCCTATAGTTGAAGTTAAAAGGATTCTCAGGAAGTCATCGTTGAAACAGTGAAAAATATGTTTCTCCTAAAGAGTGCACAGGTAAGCCCAAAGTTCAGTTTAAGACAATGTTCCTTTTGTTTTCATGTAGTCTGTGCTGGCGGTGAAGCATGTTCATTCTTTATTGAATTGACTGAAGAAAACCAGGCTGCCTCCTCTTCATACTGGTCGTTTCTGCAGAGACATCCGATTGTAATTGATTTATAATCAATCCTCTTCAGGGAAAATTTCATCACATTTGTCACAAAAGCAATGAAAAAATATTTATATTGCTTGCAATTGCTTATATTGTTTCTAATTGTTCATTTATATAAAGAAGAGATATACATTAGTTATATTATTATCAACGTTAATAAGCCTAAGAATAAAAAATCACCAGTTAGGTCTTAAACTAATGAGATTTGTTCAAAAATAATGAGATTTCAGACATCAATAAATTGCGATTTGACCTCTGGGGTATTTCTCAATGTGTACATGGCAAAATTTTAAAACTCTGAAACTGAAGCCAAAAGAAAACATGAGGCTATCACATGAATAGAAATACAAACCTTAAAATAAGACACTGAACAATATTGATATGATAAAAGCAAAATGGCTCTACCACTGCTTTTGCAGGCTGCTATATTTCATCCATAGCATGAAAAAAGCTGCCTTATAACAAAGAAGAGTAGATACCAGATGTAATGTATAATTGGCTGTTTTACAATTGAATTAATTTATTCTGCTCTATGCGACTGTCATTTACGTCTCTCCGCAGTAGTGTTCCCTGTTGACAATGCAGTAGCTGAGCTTGTGTCAGCATTTCAAAAAAAAACAACCCAACACCCTTTAAACAAAGGTTGTGACTCATTTCTGAAAGTTGGTCTAGGATAAATCGTGACAGAGTGCGTACTTTTGTGTGACAGAAAGAAGTAATCTATCCATTTTGAAGTCTGGAAGGCAAAGCTTGTACATAAGTGGAGCTGCTGCTGATAACATCCAACAAGGTTCTGGCAAAAAATACTAGTTTTTCATGTCTCCTTTTTGCCCTTTTTGCCATGGATCAGTAGTCCTGAATTAAACTGTAGTGTACTTTGGGCCCTTACCGTTCATGAATGTTTCTTTAGTAGTTTAATACTACCCTTGCCTCTATGTTTTCAAAATACTAACTAAGGTCTGCAACGCACGACTTTCTTTGGCTGCAGCTTTGAACTTGTGCACCAGCAAGGCTCATTGTGGTAGATGACAGACATGGAACTTTTTTGCACATATTACTGACTGCAAGCTCAAGGGTCTTTTTGTCATTTGATCAACAGATAGAATATCTCTTAATAGCAATTTCCTTTCATGTGTAATGATAGACTACATGCTGTCTGGTTATGAAAAAAAGGCACATCTTAAGCAATATAGTCAGTTTAATCATATATATATATATTAACCTTTGTTGCAACATATAACATGCTATAAAAAGTAATAATTCTGTTTTCATCTCCCTCCTACTTTCTCTCTGTTCTCTTTAGTTCATATTTCAACAAGGTATTCAAGACTTGTCATCTGAAGAACTCCTCTGGTCTGGATACTCTACATCCAAACTTGCCCAAGAAAAGGTAATTTGGTCCTTGTAGTAAGTGACATACATGGACAATTGTAGGAGACAGTATACATTTTCTTGACTCACAGTCACCTGATGTACTTGGGAGTACAAGAAGTTAATAACTTAATATTATGTCTTCAAATTGTAAAGCATCATGTACAAATGTTACTTCTGATTTCTCTGTGATTTAAAGGTGTTAATTTAGCCATTCTCTTCAATCTCTAGTTTTACAAAGAAAAAAGGCAAGATTTAGACAAGTAATTAAGAATTTATTTACCTTCCTCTATATCCATATCAGATCTGTTTATGTCAGAAAAATAATGTAATTCAGCATGCTATCACTATGTCATTTCCTATGACTACTGGAGTGGTGAAGTTTTACTGGTTGCTCAGTTTAATTTTCTAGCCTAGAACAGAACACATTTTAGTTTGAGAAACTTCACATATTGAATTTTACATAGAAAAATAGAAAATACTCTTTATACAGACCCTCAATAAGTTCTGTCCAGGTTCTGCCTATTTCCTCTGCCTCTGATTGTCTGCTCCATATTTTTGCACCTTTCCCTGTTGAAGTAGTCTTCTCAACGATGTCTGTGTCTGTTTACTTTGTGGACACTTATAAGATGTCCGACTGCTCTGTGGCAAAACTATTCACGAAAAAGTTAATCGATATTTCCCTTTGGTCAAAGAACTTCCAAGTCATTTCTTGGCTTTCAAAAGCCATGCATTTGAGCTCTTTGGAAGGTATCATGTTTCTTTTTTTGCTAGGAAATGTCTGAAGTGATTACAGATGCAACCAGAGAAATTCATGACGTTTAACTTTACATATGCAATGTAGATGTTGATAAGTTAGCCTGTCACCCAGCGCTTCACTTGGTGGTCAGCATAGAAGAACAGGTATGTCTAGGGCATGAATCACCCGATCTATTTTAGACAAGGTTTCATTAAATTTTCTAGGTACACCAAAGGGGCTACTTGTTCTACAGGTCCATCAGTACAGCATGTAAACTTTCTCTCATTTCTTTCAAGATACAATCACTTAGTTTTTGGGGCATTTATTTTCAGTTTAATTTGAAACCATGCAGTTTTCCAAAACAGGGAAAAGTGTCACCGTTCATTCAAACCTCTTTCAATAGAATGGTGTTTGCTGATGTTCAAAAATGAGGCATAGTCCCACAAATAGTTTCTTGTGACCATAGTAGCTTCTTGTGAAGGGCTCACGAAAGGTTTAAAAACATGGAAGAGTAGGCATCAGGGAGGTAGTGAAACTCTATGGCCAGTCTGGGAAGAGTGAGCAGAGAACTTAACTTCCTATGCAGAAACAGCAATGATCTTTTTACACATTTTCAAGAGCACTGCAAGCTAAGTTATAATAAAAAATAATATATGGAATAATTTATTTTATTAACATAATCTATTTAAATTGCCAATGATTTTGCATGAATGCTGCATGAAATAGCTGCATCAAAGCATGCCTTTCTCTTTCAGGGACTGAAAGACTGATCCATTTTTGCTGGAGAGAAAATCAAATTAAGTTTCTTAGAAAACTTATGAAGAATGGCTACAAATACCCCTGTTCAGGTGTACATCCCTACATCGATCTGAGAGCTTTTGTCTTCTGCCTTTACAGCATCAGCACTGGAATTTGTCTTATCTGCCCCGAGATGTCTGCATTACTGATGTCTGCATCTCAGCTAGTTCTCTAGACCTCGAGTCTGTAACTGACAACCCCAAGGTTTAAAGATATGACTACATGAGCAAGTATGCTGTCAGCCTACAACAGCTGACGCTGCAACATCAGAGTACATTTATACGTAGCCGCTTAGCCTGACACAACCCAGCCTCACTATGTGTGGTTGTGTTGGGTGGAGCCACAGCAAAATGTCAGGAGGCATCCTTGTACCAACATGTACTGCACTTCTCTGTGCAGAATTCTTCCAGTGTCAAGATATTAGAATCAGTCTCCCACAATTCTGTATTACATGGTGTTTTCTAAAATAAAACTTTTTTTTTTAATTATTAGATCTATATTTTGCTATTTTGTCTCTCTGCCATCAACATGAGATCTGCAAAGGCTAATGTACCTTACATTTCTGGTTCGCATATCTCTGATATACGTGGGACTTCAGCAACCCCTTCTAAAATAGCGATGAGTGGTGGGAGAAGAATGACAAAATTTTGGGGAGGAGAAAAAAAATAACTTCAGACCACGGAATAATAATGTTTCTGGGCCTGAAAAACACACCGGAGGGTGAAAGTGCATGTTGCAGATTTTGGATGATGAGTGCTGGATGAAGAAATTCAGAATGAAGAAAGCCACAAAAATGAAATTGCATGCTGAAGAGGTAGTGGCTCTGGCCCTTCATCAAAGAGACATCAGAGCGAGAGCCACTCTGACGACAGATAAGCAAATACCAATCACGTTCTAGAAGTTTGCATTGCTAGCATGCTTACCAGACAGTGGGCAATCAATTGGGCTGGAAAATCCACAATAAAGACAGTTGTCATGCAGGTCTGCAAGACCATTAAGTATCTCCTACTTTCCTAAGATTATGACTCAGGGTGGTGCCTGGGGAACAGAGCCATCTGAAGCAGGGGATGGTGAGATTGTGGTAGGGAAATAGACGGGACGCA
The DNA here is from genome assembly GCF_009769625.2 of Cygnus olor. Classification (NCBI taxonomy): domain Eukaryota; kingdom Metazoa; phylum Chordata; class Aves; order Anseriformes; family Anatidae; genus Cygnus; species Cygnus olor. Next base: position 49,502,817 of record NC_049171.1, on the reverse strand, counting down.
TCCTGAGTCTGCACCCTCTGAATACAAATAGGCATATTTGTCCATGATGTAAACCCTGGCTGATCAAGAAAGACGTGCAATTCTTACAGGAAACATTTTTCTTTGACTGTTTTGTTTTGTTTTTTAATTGAAGCATGGACAGTGAAACTTAGCCTTTCCTTCTCAAATGCAGAAACCAAAAAGGAGAGATTCAAGAGATTCAATGCTCATTTCAGCAAATGCGAGGTGACTTTGGATGACTTAAAACTGACAAGCAGCACATCGTATTAAGACTAGTTGCAGTGAAGAGAGCATGCTGTTGTAACCGTTGGGTGCTTTTAGTTCTGTTTTTGTGAAGCCTGCTTTAAGCAATAGGGAAAGCTTGGCAGTAGGTTGTCAGGTTGAGCAGGCACACGTCAGGCTAGTTGTTATAGCATTGCTTTGTTAAGGGTAACATTAGATCCCTGTAGTATTGTGTTCTCAGGATGGCTCTTGCTTGATAGTCGGTTTTCCCATTATTGACCTTAGAAAAAATAATCAGTTTCAAATTAACTACATTCATTACTGAATTCTCCTCAGTACGAGATTGGAGTCTGTAGGTTGGAGGAGTGTTTGGAAATATCCAGGAGCAAAAGAACAGACTTGGGAAGCAAAGGGAGTGCACAGCACCAACGCAGGGTACTGCTGGAGGTCCTGCTCTTGCTGATGTACACAGGACCATAAGGCACGTCTCTGGGAATGGGTCTGCAGAACAAAATAACTGGTTCTGACAGCTCAGTATCCATATTATGTGAATCTCAGGGGTCTTTACTTTTGGATTGTTTCTAGTCTGCTCCCAAGACTGAATATCCATTAAAAAACACAATGTGTGCTCCTGCTGTGCACTCTCACATACAGTTTTAGCCTATAGAAATCTAGTTTGTGTACTGTAGGACCACTCTACAGCATGGACCAAAGCATGGTACAAAGAATGGGGACAATCAAAAGTTTCCTTTCAAAAGCAAGCTCCAATTCCAAAACCATGTGCTATTGTAGCTGCCCTTTCCGTATGGCTGGGCCAATCTCCCTGGGGTCCACTTCCCCTCTCTCCCCCTCCCAGGAGCTCATCGCTTCTGGCCCCATTCTCCCAGTGAGAAGTCCCCCATTGCCTTCGGGAATTCGGGAAGGACGAGTAAAGGGCAAGGCAAACTGGGCTGCCTGGAGGGAGAGACAGGGTTACACGTGTACCTGCGGCAGCTGGGAATGGGGAGGGAGCTGGGAACCAGAACAGAGTGGCCTGAAGACTACAAATAATACAAATACACATGTTCCAGCTTTAAATGCAGTGGTGTTTACAGAGATTTTTGCTATTCAGTTAGTATTGGAATTCCAAAGCAAGCCTATTCTTACACTAAGGAAACTGCTGGGTTTTGGTTGTTTTTAACGTGAATATATGAGCACTCGGTGCAGTGGTAATGCACTCTACAGTTTTACATTCTCAAGCCAAACTGGTACTATAGACAACTTCACAGGAATTTAATATTGTAATTTAAATATTCCTATTGAAAACGGACAAAAAAAAAATCAATGACTGAATACGTATGTGATTGGGAATAGATCAACACTTTCTGGGATTGTTAGATTAATGGGCTAAAGCTGCTAACATACAGTGAAGGCAATTGTGTCTTTTCGTAGCCAGCCAGTGCGTTTTGTTGTCAAAATGCTGCTGGTTTCCCTGGCTGGGCAGTCAACCTGGGAAAGAGGCTGGCAATAGCTGCTGTGCACGGGGTGGACGAGGAAATACAGCTCTGCAGACAAGAAAATTGAAAAAATTCCAAGGAGGAATTTGAGCCTGGGGGGAAGGCTTGTTTCTTTTGCTCCGTGACTCCTAAACTTGTTGTCTGAAGCAGTGATTGATAACAGATGCACCTATCTGCCTCTCTGTTTTTCTTGAAGGATGTTGTTTTTCAGCAACGTGATGTTTTCTGTGATCTCCCCAGCATGTTGTCCCTCTGCTGCGTATGTTCATCTGTATCATCATTCTCCATGGAATAAAGAGGCTCTGGAAGCACGTTATCCCTTGTTTAACCCGTTTTTCCCCTTAATCTATGTCAGTCTTTCAGCAGTTATGGAAGCCGTGGTTTTCTAGGACCGTCCGTCTAAGAGATCGTTAAGATTTGCTCATTAACAGGAAAAAGAAGGAACTTGGAACTTCTTTAGATAACTTTCCCTGCATGAAGGTCTTCCAGATACAGATACAGAGGGTCTGTTTCCTTCCAGACAGCTTGCTCTGGGTATCAGCATTGCTGCAGGGATGCTAAATTGCCAGGGACTGCCTGTGAGCCCAAAGTCCTATGGAAGGGGAACTGATATAGGGGACCTTGAAGTATGAGCACTGGGGCAGTGGAGGCAATGTTAATACGGGAAGCAGTGCTTATGGCCACCATAATGTCCTCAGCAGTGACAAGGGCCCAGGTACCCAAGGGCCTATCTTCACTGAGTAAAGATAAGAACAGCTTGGGAACTCAAGTATGGGAAGGGATCAGTAAGGATCCAGGAGGATAAAAAGGACATTTTTCTACAGTTAAAATACATATTCTGAGGTAATCAGATTTTTTCCCTTGTCTGAAAGGCAAAGAAAAGCCAGCTGCCATTAAAAGCCTGTCCCTTTGTTATGCTAAGCCACAGAAAAAAAGAGAAGGCAGTCCTTTTGAGAAGAAAAAGTCAGGTTCAAGCATTGCTGCAAATGAAAAAGCATACATTTCAAATTAAAATGCAACAGGAAATCCTTGAGCTCCTCTCCCCTTTCCTCGCTGTACTCATCTTGACTCTTCCAGGAATCTGTCTCTGGTCCCATGCTGTTTCAAAGAACTGGCTCTCCCCACTGGTGCCTGCCCTACCTTGGCACTTTGTTCTCCCCTCTGCTCTTCAGAAGGTTTTGGTTGTTCCTCTTGAAGTGTGAGCTGTTCACGGAAGTTATGTTATTCAGGCAACACAAAAGATGAGCTTTTATATCAGTTTGGAGGAAATTGTCATAGAGTACATGTGTTTACATTATAGATTAAAGAGAGTAAACAACTCTTTTGCAACTGAGCAAATCTCAAAGCACCGAGCTTTTGCAACTCGGTGCTATGGCATCGCTATGGAGGTTGACCAGCAGAGCGTACTCTCTGCAATTTCCTCTCATGTACTTTTCATAATGATATATTAATTAAAATATATTAATTAAAAGTAAATAGATTTATGATCAATAGTCAGTCTGTCTGTAGGTCATAGAAAAATTAATGGGAGGCCCTTCCAAGAGTTGCTGTATCATTTGTGTGCTTGAACAGAGAAATGAGAAGTACAAAATTGTCCTAAACTTGATCAGGGCCCATGGCTTCTACAATTACATACGGCTCTAATAGAAACTGCAGCTATTATTGGGCTCTCAGGTAATACAACAGAGCGATTTGAGCAGGATTCTTTATTCCCAACCCTCCCAAAAGCTCTGGGTGAGCCCAGTTTAGCCAGGTGTTAAATATGATTAACTGCAGTGGCTTTGGGTGGCTTAAGGTTTTATTTCCTACACCTAGTTTCTCACAGCGCCACAATATATGAGGCAATCCAAAGATAATGCAGCTATTGATTTTTTTTTTTTTAATGACACAAGTGCATAGAATGGAATACACCAGTATCGATTTCATGCTAAATTTCTGGAAGTCACAGCTGACTCTCATACACCTTAAGTCTGCGAGTTAAACAACAGATTATCTTCCTCCCAAACCCCATCTCCAGCAGGACTTCCTTCGAGGAACAGCAAAGCTTTTGTATAAATTCAGCTCTCGCAAGGTTGGGTTTGTTAAGCTCTTCTGGGGCACAAGTTTGTCTGTACTGATTGAATGGAGTAAATTAAACTTCATGCAAATGGCTACAAGGTATTTATGTCTTTCAGGGACACTCCTTGGACAAGCTGCTGAGAGTTCCTGCATTTTCTGCGTAAATGTCTCAGCAGTGACAGATAAGCATCTCACAGAGGTAAAGGACAGTCTCAGGGGCTGCAGTCCCTGCTACTGCACAGGCCACACGTTGATCTACTTGAACTCAGAGAAATGCATCTCAAACGTCCTGTGCCAGGAGCTGAGATCATCTGTTTCGAAAAAAAAGGGATATACCACTCCCTTGTTTTCTATCAACAAACGGGGTGGTGCAAAGTGCCCTCTACTATGCAAGAGAGTGCACAGGCAGTGCCATCCCCTGCAGGCCACCTACCCAGAACACCAAATGCTCCACTTGTTTCAAGCTACTGGATGGGAAGTATGGAGTCAAGATTTGTCAAACATTTTCCAACACAGGGTTTATGTCAAGCTTTCTTTGTATCTTGAATTTTAACAGGAAAAGCTAGATCTTTGCTGCAGGGGTAGTTTATCTTCAGGGTCCTTCTCATGTGTTTCTGATTCCTGAGCTGGGAAGCTGTGTACACTCTCCATCAAACTCTCTGTTTACGCAAGGTTATTCTAAAGGAAAAAACAGGAAAGGGTAGTGGCAATCCCATTAACTCCAGGGCAGGCAAAGCAATTCTGGATTAAATAACTATTATGGTTCTTAGCATGCAGTCCCAGAAGTTGCCTCTCCTGTGGGATATACCCTGATACAATATACCATCATTACCAGGGTATCACCTCATGCCACCACTTTTTGGTACCTACCTGTCAAAATGCTTTTATTCTGGTAAACTGAACCTTGGCGAGAAATAGCAGATGGATTCCTGTCCTCATGTATGATTTTTGTAATGTCTCACCTAAAAAAAATTGCTGCTCTATCTAAATTACTTAAATCAAGAAAAAAAGCTTCTTGCTTGCATATGCTGGGTGCCAAGCAGGCACTTTCTTTTTTCTCTTAATTAGAGTGGGGCTTTCAGAATGACTTAAGCTCTAAATCCTCTGACTGAGAAAGATATCCGAGTTTGCTCTTTTCACGAGGAAATTGTCCCATGGAATAAAATGATTGCATTTGGATTTGTTATGAGATTAAAAGAAGGAACCTCCTACCAGGAACAGAGCGCTGCAAATTGTTTGAATTCCTAAGATGTATGGAGTGCCTAGGTGGGGCTTCTATCAAGTATTAAGCCATTTCTGAAGTCTCTAACTCTGATGCTGCCCTTGGGAAGACCGTCACACAGTTCACACTCTGTTAGGGACTTGGGTTGAGTATGGTGCTACTTGCCCACTATGTGGCCACAGGCACTGACAAGGGCTTCAGTATGAATTACTTGCCTTTAAGAATTGTTTCTCCAGGTCTGTTGTGTGTGTGTATAGCTTTACAGCTCATTTCCTTCTGCAGGAAGATAAGTCCTGAGGAGTACATGATTCATGGAAGCTGAAAGGGAAGAACAGACCCTGATGAAACTACGTACATATGTGGGTGGCATGGTGCTAAACTGCACCTGGAGATTACAATTCGGGCAATAATCCTGCAGCTGTAAAACTGATAACCTGCAATACAACCACAGAGTACACCCTCAAAGTGAATGTACAGATAGAAGAATCAGAGCAGGTAAGGAGCCTTTTTTTTTCATCTTACCCCTGCTAATGAAACCTTACAATTAGAGAAACGCAATACTTTTATATGCTATGCCTTTATGCATTTAATATATATTTGTATATAGTTATGGCTTTTGCTAGGTTTCTCAAGAAAGAGATACTGTTTAAATATGGAGCATCATTTAGAAATATGTTGTGTAACTGAAGGATTTTAAAATGAGAAGTTTGCTATTTTTTCTGCTGTTTCACTTGGTTTCAAGTTGTATCCACTCCAATGCCACCAGCAGGCATTCAGGAGACCACTGGGGGCTCTCAGCCCCCCTCAGTATGCCACCTAGCAGGGAGCGACCTTGCGACCCGCAGCCCCTGCCAGCTGTGGTCCAGCTTCATTTGGCCCTGCCCAGCAGCTTTCCTGCTGTTCCTGCTGTGCATTAGGGTAATAAGGACCTCCTAGAACTACTTAAAGTTGTACTCCTTTTTGTTACAGTATAATTTAAGACAAGATTAAATTTAAAATGTCTTTTGAGATGATAGATAAATAAAAGATGTGAGTAAAGATGAGATACTTATCTTCTTTTGTGCTTCTGCATTGGCTTAGGATGTTTCTACATCGGCTTAGGATGCAACACAACCTCCTGTTGTAGAATATGATAAAATAACATTGTATTAGAGTTAAATTTATAGGAATATCACATCAGTAAAAAAATAACTGTAGAATACTATAAATAAGTTTTATGTATAGTATTCTATTCAAGAAGAGGTGTTTACCACGTCAGCTGTATTGATTTTCCAGATCAATATGGCAAGAATAGTACACAGAGCTGTGTGTAGGCAAGGTTTTAGCACGGTTTAGATCTGTTTGTACTGGTTAAGCTGTCAGCGAGGCAGCGGGCTGCTGTTCCCTTCCCAACATACCTGGCACAGTTGAAGAGATAACACGTCCTGTGGCTCGTCACCCCCAGCAGCAGGTTACTTCACCCACATCTCCTGGTGGCAGGGTTTGTGTCGGTGCTCCTTGGCTTGTCCCCTTGGGGGCTTCATTGGGAGCTTCTCCTCTGACACAGGCTGGCACGTTTTGGAGCAGGCTGGCAGAGCTGCAGGACTCGGTGGCCTTTTGCAAAAGGTCGGTGAGGAGGAGGTAGGGAGTGGTAGCATCTCTGAAGGGAACAATTGTCTGCAAACTTACTTCGTGCTTATGGCCTAAAGGTATAATTGTAAAATAAACAGGTACAAACAGCTTTAAGTCAACAGAAGAGAAACCACATACAACAATTCAACTTTTGTAGTTAACATCGCTTGAATTTACTCCGTATAGCTCATGGACGTAGGAATGAGTTTCTGGAGGGGATTCTACAGGATTTGTTCCACTTAAAGCTCTGGGGTGTTCACATCATAGCACTTGGATCTGCTTTTTTGCGTGACCAGACTGAACTGGGAAATTAACTTCCCCGTGTTCTGGGACTTTCCTCCATCTTTTATCTTTATTTTCAGCCTTTCTCATGTAGATGTTCAGAACTTCTATATTATATCACTCCTCTGTGAAAGTGTATTATGTGCCCGACCACCCGACCAATACGAGCTATGGTTACTGCGTACTGTTTGCTCACCAGGAGTTTATCACATCTACTTCTCTGCTTCCAGTTCATCCATAGTTGGTATAACTACGATACTACTTTCACACATTAAGTTCTTCTTAGACATCTTTTTGACACTAGATGGCTTTTTCTACCATTTCAGTGACCTGGCAGACTTTCAATGAAAACTGAATTATTGACAGACAAAAATAAAATAATTTGTAAAGCCACTGAGTTCATCTAATCTCTCTGTCTTATTTCCATCAAAGTCACACCAAGGTGAATTTGATGTTTGGCTTTTTTTTCCCCTCGCTTTTAATGTGTTCTGGGAGGGATAAGGATGACATGTGGTATCAACATTTAAGTGATATCAAGGAAAAGATATTATACACAAAAGGAAGCATTCAGTTTTATCATACTATAGAACAGGTACCATCTGTTACCTGTGCTGTGCCAAAACTAGCTCTTTTTGTATCTGAATTTAAGCCGGATACCGTCTAGGATGTTGGCAATGTGAAAGAAGAATGCACTTAATAAAGGCAGAAAACACACCCATACATGGCGTATGATTCTCATCTATGGATGGCCAAGTAGAAGGTCTTTCATACGCAAGAAGTTCTAAAGGCAGTGGGAATCTTTCATTCCCAATGAATCTTTCAATTCCAAATAGTAGCACCTATGAATACTTTTTTTTTTTTTCAAAATAAAAAGCCCTAGGTTTTTGACAACAAACTACAATTTTATTGTTTGGGAATTGATTCAAGGACATTTATCAAAGACTCAAGTTCTGGCTCCTGAAATGCCGCCCTGGTCTCTACTAAATTCTGTATTAATCCTGATAAATCAAAACAATTATAGTTTTTCTGCTGTGATGCCACTAAATGGTTTTGGAGAACCCCCTTGAATGTTCTAAATGGTTTGGAAATGCCGGAGACCGAGATTTTCCTTGTTGCCCAGACCTGTCCTCGACGTTATTATATTTGTTTTATCATCAGAGGGCACTTCTCCGTGACTGTACGCCTTAGGAAACAGGGTTTAGGTGATAATGCCATTTGCCTACTGATCTTGTCAGACCCTCTCTAATAACTTTTGAACCCACGAGCTTATTTCAGTTACATTTGATAGAGAAACAGGAAACTTTGTTTGAAACAGAAACTGAAATTCCTTCAAGTTTGTGAATCATAAAAGAAAGATCACTTCCTTCCAATTATTACCGTGAAGGAAAGGCTGCTGCCTGAGCTCAAAACTTCTTGTATTTATTTTTCTGCCAGCCTGCACATGCCCGGATAGAAAGCAGCCACGTCTCAGTGGTTGTCACCAGCTGGGAGCTGGGAGGCAGGAGGAGGGAACTGGGGGCACTGGGGGAAGGGAAGATGGATGATGGGCCGGGAGCCTGAGCTGTGGCACAGGGGAGGGACAAAGGATGGCATGCAGATCCAGAGGAGCCAGGGCCTCATTTCTGCCTCTTCGCAACAGCACAACTCGAATGGGAATGACCCGAGTCAAACGCAGCACGACCAAATTAGACTGAAGGGGCTTGACACCCAAAAAGAACCAGCACAACGGTCACCATTTAAAGACATTTTATTTATATTACTTTATCTTCTTTCCATAAGCATCCAGTTCAATACACGCAATATTTGGGACCTCTCATATGAACAATTTGCTAACTTGATACTTGTCTACTGTTACCGTTTGTTACCACTGATAACGCACTAATTTCTATGTCAAGCCATGCTTGTTTCTATAACAAGTATGTTAAAGTTTCAGTTCCTTTTGTTTGGTCTTAAACCAAAGAATCCATTGTAAGTGATGGACTTACAGGCTATATGAAGGAAGTCCTGTTTGCACTAGCAACTATCGTTTTGCCATAATGAAGTAATAGCAATAAAATAATGGTTAATACTTTGAGCTTTGAGCTTTCTGTCCAAGGTTATCAATTAAATTTATATAGTCCTATTAAGGATGTCTATTGTTCCTCTTTATAGACATAAGAACCAAAACATGAATAATGGAGTTTTCCAATGGTGAAAATGAGGTTCAGAATAGACTCTGGGGTAAATGCAGTTCCAATAAGTTACTATTGAAGCTCAGTGTATGAGTTTCACTCTTTAAAATTTAAGTTTCTTCACTCTGAGGAAAAATATACAACCAACCAAAAAAAAAAAAATGCAAACAAACGATCAAACAAAAAAAAAATCCAAAACTTTCCACTTTTTTTTTCTTCCACACAGTCCTGAAAAGCTCATGCACCCATAGAATCCAAATTCCTACAGTTCATCAGGAGTCACGGAGTTGGTGGAGGAGCCTATTTTGCTGCAAGTTTACCTAATGATAAGAAAACTTCCATCAGAGGAAGACTGTAGTTTGGCTGTCATGGGGTCAGAGTGTGGTTGTGCAGTATCAAAGTTTCAGATGAGGAATATGAGAGATGAAAGCTTAAGTTCACTTGGCATCTTGTCAATGCCAAAGGAGTGGTCGAACTGCAAAACAATTTTACAGACTTGTCTGTCACAGACATTGCACTGCAGAGTAGAGCTAGGTCCAAGGCAACAGGGTAGTTCCAGATTCATCAGCTCCAGTGTTTGCATTTTCTAACAGCTGGACATACAGAATTTGCAGGAACTTCTGTACTTATGCTGCCTGTCTGTCATATGGTGTAGCTCTTGCAGAAGCCACACAGAAGCTTCATGCGATTTAAGAGCTATAGGCTGCCTATGCCTGCATTAGAGGTTGGAAGAAGCAGCCCGTTTGTTTGGTTGTTTCCCCCAACAACCAGTTTGTGAATCCTTTTGAGATCCATAATATCTTCTCACTGACACAGCAGATAAGAAGGAGAAAAGTAACTGTGACTTCTTCCACGCAGTCCTAGTAATAGGGATTTGGTAGTTCCCATACACATTGCAGAAGGCAAGAGTCAGGCAAGGCAATTAGCCAGGTAGGATGCATCCCCCTCCTTCTCATTCTTTCCCAGACCTTGCCCATTTGTGGTGGGTTGACCCCGGCCAGCAGCTCAACCCACACCCAGTTGCTTGCTCACTGCTCCAAGTGGGATGAGGGAAGAGAATTAAAAGGACAAAAGCGAGATAAAAGTTGAGATAAAGACATTTAATAAGTCAAGGAAAGAAGAAAAAAAAGAAAAGAAACAAGTGATGCAAAGGCACTCGCTCATCACCTACCACCCGCAGACTGATGCCCAGCCAGTCTATGAACAATGGCTACTTTGCAAAATCTCCCCTCCACCCCAGTTTTGTTCCTGGGAACAACGCTATACAGCATAGAATATCTCTTTGGACACTTTGGGTCAGCCTACTCGCTGCGGGGGCAGTGAGAAACAGAGAAAGCCTTGATGCTGGGCAAACACTGCTCTGCAATGGCCAAAACTTGGGTTTGTTATCAACGTGTTTTGGTCACAGATCTGAAGCACAGCACTGTACGGGCTGCTGTGAAGAAAATTAACTCCATCCCAGCCAGATGCAGTATGCTCTCACAGACTATAGAGAACCAAGGGCACTTTATACATCGAAGAAGCATTAATGTGGCAGTTGAAAGTGCTTCAGTTTAGGTGCATTAATTTAATACCTTTGGTTTCTTTAATTTAGCTGAGTCTCTATGCATACAATGGAGTAAGAACAACACAGAAACTGGTGATAAGGTAAGAAGTCTTCTTACTCTGCTGTAAAGGTCTTCACGTACTGCAGTAAGAGCCACTAGTTATCGCGTCTGGATGCATCGATCCCGCTCTTCTCCCACATAAACCCTTGTTTCTGCACCTTCTGGCAGGCCAAAGTCACCAGTCACCTTCTCCTTGATAGTTCACCCCGTGAGAAGCACTGCAGGTGTTTGACAATAAAATTTTGAGGGTCTGGTGGCAAGGCTTTAAGAAGTAGGTTTGCTCCAACAGTTGGTGCTTAGTCTTCTCTCTACATGGCATTAGCAGTAGGCATCTGTCTCAGGAGAATCTTTTTTACTGAGTTGTAGAGGCAAGATCACAGCCTGAACTATAAAAAGATTTTGGTCAGTTGTTTTTTTCAGGCTGATTGACATTTGGCCTACTGCAAATTCTTTACTGGTGGACGGACATAGCTAGTAAAGCTAAGTGATAGTTTTGGTAGAACTTTAATCCAAAAGTTTTCCTAAAGATGGGGATGCACGCTGCCTTGTATTACAGATAGAAAGCCTGGACCCAAAAGAAATAAAAGAATGCATGGCAATGGCACTTCTGGCTCCTGCTCCCATTAGACCATCTGGCTTTCTTCTAAAATTCAGAGTTGCTCAACTTCTTCAGCATAATGAGCCAGCAGCCAATTCTGTAATTTCCTATTTGGCTGTAAATATAGTTCTGGAACCTAGATAATTTAGGATTTTGCCACTGAGACATGGATAGAATTAGGTAATAATAAAATTAGAGAAGAAAAACAGAACTTCAGTAATGTATCAAGGCTCTCAACATAGGAGTTCTTCTCTGGTTTTCTTAAGTCTAATTCCACCATAGTTTCACGAAGCTCAGAATCATTCCCAGGCAGGATGGAATCAGCTCTTGCATTGCTGGTTTCTTTTGCCAGTTCATCTTCTCAGCCTCTACCAAGCTGAGTTGTTTGGAGCTGGTAGTTTCCTCTGAAACGCTGTATGTAATAGCCACAAATGACACTGTATTAACCAAGTTTATCCAGCCTCTTTCAAATCAGTTTAGTTCTTGATCAGTCATCACCCCCTACTCATTCATTTTGCCATCTAACTGGTCCAAATTTATTTAGTCTCTCCCCACTGGATGATAAGAATGGCTGTAGTAGTTCACAGCAGTGGTCCATCTAGCAAAAAATGAAAGAGAACAAGAAAAGGGCAAGCACATAGCCATAACCCCTTCTTTACTTCAAGACTTTTTCCTGACTGATACTAGCTATTCTAGAGTCCGTCATCACGTATGCAAGTTTTTTTTTTTTTCTTTCCTCATGTGCATTACACTGCATTTTGGAACACTGCTTTTCAGCTACCACTACTCACACGGTGTCATGGGAGTCTCTCTTGCAGCACTTTTCAATCAGCTTTAGATTTGAGTTATTATATATGTTCTTCAAATGTTGTCACATCATCACTCATTCCTTTTCCCAGTTCATTTATGAGCTGTGAATGACTCAGCTTCAAGCAATCCATATGGGATAACCTTTCTGTCACGGAAACTCGTGGTTTACTTCTGTCTTTTGTCTTTTAACTTTGTCCATGAGATGACACTCCTTTGTATGTCATACAGAATCAGAGCGCCATAGAAAAATAGGGCAATACAAAAAAAAAAAAAAGGCAAGAAATTTAATTTCTATCCCCTCTCCTCTCATCATATTGACCTTCATTACCTACAAAATTTCTGTCTGAGGTTTATCTAAACTTTTCTTAAAAATATCTAATGATTTTAATCTAATGATTACAGACTATCTCCAGAAAATTCCAATATGTAAATACCTTTACCGCTCAGACGTTTTTCTATACATAAATCTCACTTGGTACAACTGAATTGTATTATGTCTTGTCCAGTCTTGTCCAGTGTCTCCTATCTGTTGATGATTTATTAAAGCCCTTTTGAACATTTGCTGTAATAAGGACATCACAATCTATTTGGGTAAAAGGAATATAAAAATTAAATACTGTCCTATAGACTTGTCATGAAATACAACTCCATAGCCATAGCTGTCCATCCATAGGATGGGTTCTCCCAGTAAATTGGTACAAAATGTATTATACTCAGTGGAAACAGCTGAAAACATAGCAGTTACTATTGTGTTGGAATAACAGAACTTGATAAGGTTGAGGTTGTTTAGCAGAGTTCTGTTTCGTCTGTGGGAACAGATTTAACTTCAGAAAGCTGTCCCACTGGGCTGTTTTGATGCGTTCTCCTCTGTATTCTTCAAGTGTATTTTCCCTAGAAATTAAAGAAACATCTTTCATTTTTCATTATATACTACCGTCTTTCCCAGTTCACGGAAAAAAAGTCAGTGTATTCTACAGGGAAGTTTAGAATTATTTTAGCTTCTGAAAACTGTGACCGTCGTAAGGGAAGCAGTAGTAGGTGCAATGTGGTTGTGCTGGAATGCCAATGATGCACGTGGATTGAAAAAGCCGAGGAAACTCAGTTACACTGACTGCATGGCTCCCAGTTCCAAATTTTTGGCTGCTATATTCAGAATTGGAGTTTATGCTTTCTCCATAATTAAGTGCAGAATCTACATTTTTAGAGTTCAAGGCTTTCTCTAAATCCCTGCTTTATGTTGGTTGTAATGACTGGCCCTCTAAACCAGCTATCAGGCTCATTATGTGAACGTGATGGCATTAGTTAGTTGTATCCTCTGACTTTTTGCCTTTTCTGGCAAACTGAAGCAAGCACGCTGTACTGCATGTTGTGTTTCCAGCTGAAATAAGCTCATACATCTTGCTTCACAATTCATAGGGAGTGAGTGGGTGTGCTAAGACACACGCTTGATGACACTGGTGGGTCAGTGATAAGGTTGAATCGTAGTTGCACACCAAGCAATGCAGAATTATTTTGATTTACTTTGCTGTGTCCCGCTTTTTTACCTGCTGAACACTGAACTCCTTTGTCTCTGTGAGGTAACTGTTCAGTCTTGCCTGTCTGTAAAGAGAGGTTAGGGAGAAGCTTTTGTGAGTTTTTGTGAGGGCTCTCTTTTTCTCAAGAAATAAAAAAAAAAAGGTTAAAAGCAGTGCTGCCTATTTTGAGACCCATTTTTTGGATTATACTCAAGAAAAACAACACAAGGTTTCTATTTTAGTAGTATTTGGATTAAGGTACTGTAAAAAACAAATTTAAAAACCACAGAGCTAGCCAAATAATTATATAATGGGAGCAGAAGTCAGGCCTCCCATCTTCCATTCCTAGCACTCTCTCTAGATTTACTGCAAATCTTGATAGAGCACCTTAGTGCTGTACTTTATTTTCTAAATGTATAAAGTTAATACCTTTAATATACGTGTTTTGAAGTTAATTGACATAAAAGGTTCCAAAATATAGAGTTTTACTGAGAATTAAAACACCTAAATGTACAGCCAAAGACTTTTTAAGCTATGCCTACCAAAAATCCTCTGACATGCTCTAAGCCTCTAATTAGGCTCTTCACACTTTCATGCTAATATGTTTAAAATTCCCAAGTATATTTCTACACTTTGGAGCAGAATCATTAGTTTTTCTCTGCGTCTGTAGAGATAATAATGCAGTTCATGTGAGACTGCTATTCCTTTTGAATTTTCTCTACTCTCATTTCCTTTGGCTTCTGAGATGCATGAGAAGTAACATCAAGTCCAACGTGACTGACGTAAGTAAACATTGCTTCTATACATTTATTAATGTCCCACTCAAGATCTACTGGAAAAAGTCTGTCCCTGATCCCTAAGAATCCAAAATTTCTTACTGGATTAACAAGTAAAATCTACAAAGAGTAAGTTAACAAAAGGTGCAACTACTTCCAGATGTAGCCTAGAAAAAAAAATTAAAAACTATTATTTTTTTTGGTCTCACCCATACACAAACAGGAAAGAGTATGTGGTTGGCTAAGACAGAAAATGTAACTAATTAAGACAGGGAATTAATTTAAAACAAAGTGGAAACAAAATAAAAAAGTGTATTTTGTGTGTAAGGCAATCTGAAAAGAAGAAAAACGGTCTGTACCACTCTCTTGATGTTGAAGGGTTAAAAAACAAATTCTGCTTTTTATTTTATTTTGTTTGTTTTATTTTATTATTATTATTATTATTATTTTCACAAGAAATGCATGTCTTACTGTTTGGGAGAACTGAACAGAGACTTGGTGAGAACATGCAATTCCTCAGCTTTCAGACTTGCTTTAAACACCTTTCCTGTCCAAGAGCCTGGGCACTCCTTAGCCTCAGCAGCTTGAGACTGTGAAGAAATGGTGATTCTAACAAGCAACAGCCCTGCATCTTCAGTTAGGCTGTCAGCCCCCCAGAATCATGCTTGCAGTCTGCAAGCCTCTCACTTTCTATTTTTGATGTGGCTTTTCAGAATTTCTGCATCAGCACAATCAGCAAAGGGTAGGGCATTATATATTTAAAGTGTTACATTCGCTTGTCTTCTGATTAGAAGTGAATAACATGATAATAAACCAGAGTGAAGAACGGTAGAAAAAACTTTTGAATAAGCAACAGCCATTTCCACGGGAGTACAGTCTCTCAGAACAGGACCAGTGTCAAAGTGGAGTTCAGTAATTGGAGACTGTCCAAGTAGGGGAGAAATACAATCTGATTCTTTTTACCTCCCACCCGTATTTTCCACTCAGCCAAAGTCTGTTTGCTGGACTTTTTAAAAAAGTGAGTGCTACAAGATGTGTATGACCCGTATCGCGACCACGCTAGGAAGAGCAGCGGCCGTGTCACAGCACCGCTCTCCCTCCCTCAGCCCGTTTGCTGCAGCCCGCAGAATGTGCCCAGCGCTGCTCGCCGCGTGGCACAGCGCGGACGGGGTGCCAAGCAGCTGCTCTCCAGCGAGCGTGGCGGCTGTGCCAGACGGACGACGATGACGTTCTCCATCTTTATGGAGCTGAGGCAGAATCCTGCCGTGTGCCCCAACTTCCAGACGAGACAAATGTGCCCGTCTTCTAACCGTCAACTGATAAAACCTCTGCAGGAGGTACCCTCGTTCCTACCGCCCTCTGAGCTGGCCTAATCTTAGCTGATGCTGAGCTGATGCTGTGCTTTACGTGTTCATTTACATTTTCAGCAGAAGGTTTCAGAAACTGGAAGTAAGGCTATGCCATGAGAGAAGGAATGGGAGCACAGATAACATTTTGCTTTTCACGTATCTTGCTTAGAATCAGCCAAACTCCCATTTTTGGTACAGTGATCAGAGGGAGTCCCATTTTGTGTTATTATTAAACAGACACAAACCTCTCAAGGGTAAAACAAGTGAAAATGAATTTCTAAATAAAAAGGAATGCATTTTATTTATCTGTTTCTATGAGAATTCATAAGGTCATTTCAGATTCTAACAAAACATATGTTTAAGATGCAATGGCATGCTTGCTACATGAAATGTTTAATGTAAATTCTCCTTTGCAGGATTGGCAAATACCACAGGATGATCAAAAGAAGAGGGGTTGGGAGTTAATGAGGGGAATGAGAAGAGCTCGGCTGGTTTAGTCCAGCAAAATAAAAGGCTGTGAGGGGATGAGATTGCTGTCTATAAATACTTTTGGCAGGGAACACACACAGGAGAGAGGGAAAGGCTACTTTAGGGCAGTATTTGCATGGGAAGAAAAGATGGATGTAGGCTGGTCACACGGAAACACAGGCTTGGAATTTAAAAAAAGGCTTCCACCTGGCAGAGAGGTTTCTATCGGGCAGGCTCCCAGGAGCAGCAGTGAGGGGCAAAATACTGACTGCCAAAGCATAATCGATTTATGGAAGAAAGGATAAAACTATTTGCAGCGCTAGGGAGCCGGGTACAGTACAGGTTAGAGGGGAATTAAGCTGCCTTGGCTTACAAATGTCAGCCCAGCTGACCTTCTGTACCTGGGTGTGCTGTCAGCCCTCTTAACCAGGGCTGCAGACATGCAGCGAATTATAGCAAGAAGCAGGCTTTCATTGCATGGTGTAATGGAAAGAGAAGAAAACAAATGTCACTGATGAAAATGGGAAATAATAATTATTACTTTGAGGGCAACGGGAACTCATAGAGTTTGTTATTACTGACAGCAAGGTATTCCTTAATCCTTGTGACTTTAAGTCTGGATTAATGCACCTAGGTAGCACAACCTCCTGCAGCAGCTACACGCTTGTCCTTGTGAGTCTGTGTCCCTTTCTTCTCAACGTTGGATTTGATTACCAGGTGACTAAAGATGTGAGAGCTTTGCAAAATTAAAACGGTTAGCTCTAATTTTAGCAAAGGTCTTTAATGTTGATGCTGAAAGATAAATGGCCCCCTCTCTGCTGTGTTTAGGATAATTGCCAGCTCATGATCTGGTCTCATTCAGAAAGATCCATATCTGCAGCTGAAAAAAAAAAATAAAATGTACTTGTGGTTCTCTGGCAAATATTACTTTGGCGACGGAGTGACAGTTTTCTGAGAATTTTGACTGTTAGATACCCGGCACATTGGACCAGCCATTGCCTTCTGGAAGAAATAATCACCTCAAAACGGTGATACTGATATTTGGTTTGGGAACCAAACTCCTGGCCGGGACCTCATGATTCAGCTATGTGCTGGTAATCACACAGTGCCTCCCTGAGCAGCGGACCCCTCCCTGTGCTTCGTCAGCAGCGACAGCTCCCCATCAGCCACCCTACCCCTCCCAGCCGCCGCGCTACGTGGAAAAACTTTCCATGCAGGTAACCAGCTAAGGCTGGCTGGGCATGGGATGGTTTCCGTCTACGTGCAACCTCCTTTTCCACTCTTTCCTTCATCTGATTCGTTTGGTTTCATCCACTTGTAAGGTAGGGTTGAGCACACGAGGCAGGGGCCATAGCTTGCTTGTGTGCCAAGAAATAACCTTGGGATAAGGTCTGATCTCTGTGGTGCTTCTGTGACGCAAGGCAGCGTGCAGAGTAATATTTTTAGAGAAATCCTGGGAGAATTGACTGAGACGTGATTTTAAAAAGGATAATTGACTGGAATGTGATTTTAAAAGGGATAATTGACTGAAACGTGATTTATACACGTGAACCTGTAGGTAGCAGCACCTTTGCCCCAAATCTCTGCGGCTGGTACTGAAGCTTTTTGTCAGGATCCCCAAGCACCACACCTCATGACTAAGAGGGGGTCACCGTGTGATACCCTCCCCGCGCCCCTCGCTCTAACGCCGAGCACGCTGAGCCCGCTCCGATCCTCTCAGCGCGCCCCGCAGGCTGCTCAACGACCGTAACGGCCCCAACGGCCGCCCCGCCCCGCCCCCAGGCCCCGGCTGCGGGCGCGAACCCTTTCCCCGAGGCCGGGCGGCGGGGGCGGGGCCGGGCCGGCCAATCAGGGGCCGACATCCAGCGGGGGGCGGGGCTAACGCCTTGAGTGGCAGCCGGTGGGGTAAACAAGCGGCCGCGCTACGCGGCGCCGTCCCGGCGGGAGGCCCCGGGCTCGGCAGCGCTCCCCTCTCTCCCGCCCCCGCCCCGCAGCGCCGGGTGCCCGGCGGGCTCCCCGCGGCCGCCGAC
This sequence comes from Cygnus olor, assembly GCF_009769625.2. Lineage (NCBI taxonomy): Eukaryota > Metazoa > Chordata > Aves > Anseriformes > Anatidae > Cygnus > Cygnus olor. The sequence goes on along the minus strand of NC_049171.1, from coordinate 49,484,603 downwards.
ACGCTCAGGCCGGCTCCGGGGAGCGCAGTGCGCCGACACCGCCCGCCCGGCCGGGGGAGGGGCGGGGAGGGGAGTGAAAGGGAGGCGGCGCGGGGCATGCTGGGAGTTGTAGTCCCGCCGCTTTAAAATCCCGCCCGCAGGCGCCGGGGCCGGCTCCCGCCGCCGCACTACGACTCCCGGCACCCCCCGCGCCGCGCCGCCGGGAGCCGACTTGAAGCGGGCGGCGGCGGCGCGCGCCCCCTCCCCCCCCCGCCCCCCCCCCCCCCCCCCCCCCCCGCCGCAGAGCCCCGAACCAAAACAAAAACAAACCGCCCCCCCACCCCCACCCCCCCCGCACCCCACGAGATGGCGGCGGCCGGAGGGGGCTCCGCCGGCCGGGGGTGCTGATCCGGCCTCCCCCCCCCCCCCCCCCCCCGCCGCCCTGCCCATGGGCGAGACATGGACTACGAGTTCAAGTCGAAGCTGGCGGCCGAGCGCGAGCGGGTGGAGGACCTCTTCGAGTACGAGGGCTGCAAAGTGGGCAGGGGCACCTACGGGCACGTCTACAAGGCCCGCCGCAAGGACGGGTAAGGCCGACGACGCCGGCAACCGTCGCCGGGTCCCCTCGCCCCTTTCCCCCCCCCTTCATCCTCCTTCTCCTCCTGCGGCCCCCCGAAGTTTGCGGGGTGCCCGGCTTCCCCGCACGGCCCCCCGGGTGCCGCCCCCCTTCCCGCAGGTGCTGCGGGGGCTCCCGGCCACGTGCTGGGCGGCCAGGAGCAGCCCCGGGCTCGGGCTGCAGCTCCCCGACCCCGCCGGGTCCTCGGGGAGCGGGGCCGAGGCCTCAGAAAGGCACCCGTGCAGGTGCAGGGGCTGGCCGTGACCCTTCTCCTCCACGAGAGCCATCGAGCGCTTCCCCTTCGTTGCGATGACATAGGCCGTGTCTGTAGAAGTGTGCCAACCGTGCTGCATAAAGACTTGCAAAACATGCTTGCAGGTCTCACACGGTACCCTTCAGGCAGAAAGCTGAAGAGCCTTCCACTCCAGGCAACCGAAACTTCGAAAGAGAAAACCCCTCAATATGAAAAAAATACCCTTTTCTGTTTGTTTTACGAAGTTCTGGAAGTGATTGATGGAATGCTGCTTTAACTTAATAGAAAAACCCCGATATTCTTCTTTTTTTTTCTTTTGTAGGAGTAAATTGCATTCATGTGTGTCTCGACTTTAAGCCCTCAGTTAAGAAGACGCAGTATCAAAGAGATCAGTAACTGAAAGTTAGCACACCAGCTCAGGTGGAGGACTGAACGCTGAGAAAGGAGCTCTGGTTCTGACTGTAACTGGCTCTGCAACCTAAAAAAAATAATTACACATAACGTACTTTAAAAAGAAACTTTAAAGCCTTTCTGGGTATTACAGGTGCCCCCGAGTTCTCCTAATATTGGTGGATTTAGTCATCTTGGTTTTATAATTTTAAGTTATTTATTCACATGTGAATATATCAATTATATAAAAGTTATATGAGAGGAAGCTGTGGTAAAAATACCCAAAATGCTGATAAAATATTTGCTGCTGCTCCCTGACGTAGTAGTCCTAAAATTGCTGTTTGTAAGAAAAACATAAAAGAGTTGGAACTTTGAGTTTACTCTTTCTATGACCAAAAAAAAAAAGTTTGATGTCTGTCTATAACTTATCTGCTTCATTTCCTTCAGTAATAATGGAACATTGTTGCAAGTATTGCATGGATGCTGCGAAGCACCATGAAGAACGTGTCTACAAAATCCATAAATAATAGTATTAGAAATACAAATGGGCAATAAACCAAAAGTAAACATGGCAAAAAGATTATCTCCAGCTCTGACTGATTAGCCAAGGGAGACCTTGAGCTGTAATTAGGCCTGCTGGTAAAAGGAAGTGAAAAGTTTCAGTAGGCAGTCAATTTGATTGAAATGCAATATAATGTGGCACAAATGCAACTGTACTTTGTAGTCAGAGGTTTTACTTCATGAGGCATGGAAACTGGGTTGTTAGCCCCTTTTTTACAGCATCAGTAAGTTCACTCTCAATTGCTGTTGTTTGACATTAGAACCTATGGTGAAATGGAGATGTGACATTAGGAAAATGTAGAGAGCGACCTAAATAATTAAGATGGGGTGATTTCTATATGAAATAAAGCTACCTAAAGCTAATAAAGCTTCCTAAAACGTGCAGCAGAGCATATTTACCATTAGTTGTTAAATTTAAGGGTTTCTTAACGACAGAGAGAAACTTTTTCCAGTGCTGGCAACAACAGAAACCCAGCAGTGATGCATATTTATAGCGTGCTGATCACTGGGGGATATTGAGGCACATGTAAAGGGATTCTTCTTTGCTTGATCATAGAGAGACTATTTCAGTATTTCAAGTTTGCAAAGCATTCTTGTATCAACTAAAAAGATCCTGGCTACTTGCTTCTCATAGTCAATTTGCAGTCTCAGGGGGCTGAGAGCAATAAGAACCATGTAGCTCTGCAGAAATTCCACTGAGAGCTTGTCACTTCATGTTTCAAAAACTTGGCCTATAAACTTTATGAAATAGTAAAATGTGTTTATACAGAGCTTGGCAAGCTGTTGGATAAAATGCTTGCTTAGGAAAAAAAAAAAATGGTTGCATTGCTTAGATCTCAGTGAATGGCCTGGGCATAAAAGCAGTTTTTAAACAAAGTAGCAATGTAGTTTGGCTTTTTCAGCCTAGAATGCAGTATCACTGGGCGTGTTTCTAGTGAGCCAATTGATTTCTGTGAAAGTTATGAAAGACTTTGTTCAAACCTGACTGCCTATTAAAAAAAAAAAAGTTGGTCTGACATTTACATGTACTGAATGAGCGTATTTTTTTTTTAAAGATGTTGAGCACCTGCAGCTTCCATTTACTTCAGAAGTGTTTGTGTGGTCTGACAAGGTCTGGAGTATTACCTTTGTTATGTGTTTAGCTAAATTAGGCACTTGGGTTTGCAAAACTTTCAGTGATATCTTTGTAGTCCAGTAGGGCTGGAAAACAGGTTTCTGTATAAGCTGTCCCATGGTTTATTTCAGTGGACACTGAAATCACTGGAGGGGGAACAGTGATATACAGATAAACCTTGGGATGGCAATTCAGCTGCCGACGTTAAGTGTTTAGCTCTTGATGTAGCTGGAAAATCTGCTGTTATTTTTCTGTGTGCGTAGTACCTCAAATACGTCATGCTGACTCCTGCTAACGCTTCTTTGGACACTGGTTCACATTTGTCCAGTAAAACAAAGAATGCAATTTTTCCAGTCATGGCTAGGAAAGTATGATTAGTTTCACATCTCACCTCTCCTCGTTACATTCCTTGCTGGTACTTTGATTACGGTTTAAGCCGCCATGGTGTGTTTAGTTATTCGACTTCATGTACCTCTATCAGAGGCAATTTTTAGGATGAAGTGTGGATTGGAATTTCTGTTTTTTTGTTGTATGTGTCTGAATTATTTCCCTTTACTCTTCGGGAAAGATCAGTCTGTAAGTTCAGGCCACTGCAGAGTATTTCTGTTCCTTCATCCGAATGTCTGCTCACCTGCAGGAGGATGTTTGCACAAGCAAGCAAGCTGATAAGGTACCGCTGCTGGTTAGTCAGGGACACGCCAGGAATAATGGGATTCAGGATCCAAGCGAGAAACAGGCCGCTCTGTTCTTAGTTCTGCAGTAGCAGATGTAACGCTTGTAAAACCCAAAGCTGGTCCTGAGTGCTCCATGTGAATAAAACCTTTCTAGTACTGCCGCTCCTGCTTGCCTTTAAGCAAACAACTGAGCTGTCGGCTTTCCCTCGTGCTGTGGCTGCGTTATTGTTCTTTGGCTCACTACCTGGGTTTGGGCAACAGCGGTTATTAAAATACAATTACGAATGATATATTTTTTTCCTAAATAACAATGCATATAATATTTTTAATCCTCATGTTTCAAAATGCCTTTTAGAAAGCATGTAAGTGCAGGGAATGACAGCAATGACCACCCTGCCATTTAATGCTTGGCAAGTATATACAGTTTGGCACTGCCCGGTGCTCTGCTGCAGTAATAAAATCACTCTTGATTAATACAATGTATCTGCTGAACGAAGAGCACTGATTTATGTGCTGATAGAGTAATGCACTTTTTAAAAGGAAAGTTGCAACTTGTAAGTTGTCAGATTGCACTGTTATTAATATACTGAAGTTTCAAAGAAGAATTGGTATAAAACAGGCTCCACTTTAACTGCCTAGTACAGAATTCCCTTCTGGAAACTGGGGAACAGTGACGCGGATTCAAAAACATCATTGTAAATTACAGGCATAGGAGGGGGGAAATGAATAAATTCACCCTTCCTCCCCCATTTTTGAGTATTGTAGACTTGTAACTAAAGGGGAGCCTGTTCTCTTCTGTGTGTTGTTGGTGTGTAGAAGCGTGAACGTGAAGTCCTTAAAGCTGATCTGAAGTGCTCACAGCATCCAAGTCTGCCCAAGGTCAGGTGAACTTCAGGGAAAGGGCATGGGAAGCGAAAGGAAGGGGAAGTCCGTAGCCAGAGCAGGTGTTTAATCTAACCTAGGAATGCTGGTTTTGGTGCCAGCCAAGGAACCTTCACTTTCACTTATTTATTTATATTATGAATCTTATTTGCTTGAAGCAGAAGTGAAAAATATTGATAAAGAGAGAGGAGGAACGCTGCAAGGCACAGCTGCCTTGGAAAAACAGCCTTTCTCCTGCTGCGACTCACCGTGGCTTCAGCGAACAAAGTTGGGTTGTTCAGAGGTTGCCTCTGGTCACACTTACGGCTGAGATCACTGCGGTGGCAGAAAGCCTTCGATGTAGAACAGGCAGAGGCAGTCTGTTTATTCTGTTAAATCAATATTAGTATAGCAATAATTTGTGTACAGTTCTCCCCATATTGCTATTCTTCAGCATTTAAATTGCTGAAGTAATAGAGCACAACTGTGTCAGGAAATGAAATTCGCACCAGAGTTGACTTAAGTGCTGCAAATGAACAGTGCTGGGGGTAAAAATCCCAGGGAACCGAGAGCTTGGATACTGCAGTTACGTTTACTGTTGAGAGAGGCAGCTCCTTGATGTGGCAAGCATTATACTCTCCTGGATGTGAAACTAGAGAGTTATGTAGCAGTGCAAGTAAGTGCTTGTAACATGTTTGAAAGTCTGTGATGTGTTATTTACTTAATTTTCAGTTTCTCTGTTTGACAGCGTCTTGAACTTAAGTGAGTCGAATTGTCAGTGGTGGTTGCTGTTTTTAGTACAGTCCTGTGGCAGGCTCCGTCACAGCAATATTGACCCCAGTCAGAAGACGACGGATCCTGAACAGTTGCCTTTCTCTGCAGCAACATCTCTACCTGTGATGATACGTGAGAAGCAGTGTTTTGCTCCTTACTTTCATCATTTGTACCTCCCCTTGATGAAACTTGCCATCTTGGGGAAGATTGAATAGCTAAAGGTGTTCATGCCTTGCTATGATCTCTCCTTGCTAAGGAAGCCTAAATACGAGGCTTACATGCAAATCCTGACAACACTTTATAGCAGTAAGCGCTGTTAACATGTGTGAGAAGAAACCGAATTAAAACAAACTTGTCTAACTAGTTGTCTGCAATGCCTTCTCCCCTGAAGTAGGAAGAGCTCATTAGTATTTCATAATTGAGCCACGCTGAGAGCTGGCAGTCCAGCTATGCTGGTGGCTCTGCTTCCTGCCCAGGAGGACAGTGTGAGTGGTGATGAGTAATTTTTAGTGCTTCCCACAGGCCCTCACGTATGGTCTCCCCCATAGCGAGTTTGTCCTTTCTTCTGCTGCCCTCTGAGCACAGAGATGAGCCGTGTGGCCTGTGGCCTGCCAGAATGCAAACAGCATTCAGCCGGTGTTTCATTTTCTGCTAGGGCAAGTGCAGAGGCATTGGGGTGGTGGTAGGAGATTGAGGAAGAAATGAGCTGAGTGTGGGTGATGAGAAGCAGAAGAGGTTGAGTTTGAGAGAGAAGCAGATGAAGATTTTTGCCAAGCTTGCAGAGGAGGACTCGTGCATAAGGTAGCCCAGAATAAGCTATGAAGGAAAATATCTCAAGATTTAGCTTTTTTCTTTTTTTTTTTTTAAAAGAAGTTTCCTGTTACAGGGAGAGAGGGTTAAGAGTTTTCTAATAACACTACAGGAAAAGGCAGTGAGAGCAGAGGAGGGAGAAGAGATTGCTTTTGGCACCCCACTTGGAAAAAGGTGCAAAGCAAGATAGAAAAGGGGTTAAATATTTCTCACATGAACTACCTCACCTAGAAATTTAACATGTAGGTGTATTTCTGGGTCATCCTATCTAATCTGTTGTTTTGTAGGTAGAATTGTTTCTTTCATAAACTTACCTTCAAGATTATCACATCATGCATGATTTAAGAAAAAAAAAATTGCTGAGATTGAGAATGCCTCATGTTTAGTTGCACATGTAATCAGAATTTCTGTGAGGTGGTCTAACCAAATTTCATTAGAGACTCATTTAGTGACGTAACGTTTTCCTATGCCTTTTGAAAATATCTCCTGAAAGAGCATTTGCCTCTCCTGCGGCCTTAATCAAACTTGTGACTTGTACAGATGCTGTCTGTCTGACCCAAATCTTTCTCCTCTCTTTTAAACTCACGAGTTCTATGTTGCAAAATAAGTTTATATTTACATATGCTTACTGCTGCTTGAAGTATAGTTCAGGATATCGTACAGTCCATGTGTATGATACAGGAAAGGATCTTTAGGAGAAGTGATTTTCAGCTCTTGCCTTTGACTTTCAAAGATGTGTTGTTTCTTGAGCTTGTTTCGTAGTATTCAAGAACTGACACAGGCTGCATTTTTTTTTGTTTCTTTTGCGAGGTATCAGAACTTAAAAAAAAAAAAAAAAAAAAAAAATTTGTTTCAACAACAGTGTGTTTGCCTGAAGGAATGCTGAAGCTGGTCCAGGGCAACTGCTTTTGGATTAAATTGCCTAGCTCAGCATGTCACTTTAGGAAATGAAGAACAATTTCTACTTGTATAGCAGAGACAAAACCTTTACTGTTTTGGCTTGACTTATGAGTGAATGTATCTAAATAATTTAGGTTTATAAAAGACCTCCCTGCTCTGGGGACTTTGTTTATATGGATCACTTGACTATAAGATATATGACTGGCAGATAAAAATGGTAGTTGTGAGGGTATTAGAAATAATGACTCTTCTGAGCTTCAGTTATCTCAGTAGATTCAAGAACAAATAAACTACAGAAAAGGAAACATTTTAAATCAAAATTAGTTGTTATTAACAAAATCCTGCGATAGCCTTTAAATCAATGGATACTTCTATGTCTGAATTTTTCATTAATGTTTCCTTAGGCTTTTCTGTGGGAGTGCAAGTCTGGTTTAGCAGTATTTTCTTAGAGGATTTATGAAATATTAGTGTACCTGATAAGGATGAAAGGAGTGTTGTTGAGGTTGTGTAAACTGATCTTTGCAGAATGGGTGTCTTATTTCATGTTTATTTTTTGAACTGGAAAGTAGAAGTACCTTTTCTTACCGTGAGAAAGACTGATGGAGCAGAGGTTACTGGAACAGGTGATCTCTGAAGGACATTGTTTCTGTTTACTTCTGTCTTTGGGATTAGGAGTTTTTTAATGAATATTTTAGGTTGAGGCTTTTGCATAACCTCTTGTTTCTCCCTCAGTTGTCATCTGTTTTCCACAGAGTTTATGGATTTCAACAGTTCTGGGGTCATGCATTGTGTAGATGAAGCCACACAGAGGTCAGGCTTTCCGATAGGCAAAGCAGCAGCTATAGCTCCCTGTGCATGCTAGCAGTGTTGGATTTCTCACTTACAGGTAGGGGATCTGCTGTAAATAAGAGCACAGGTATGAACTGTGGACAGCCTTAGACAATATGAATTTAAACATATGTTCTCATAAACCGGGCCTCGTGTACAGTAAGGTTATTTTGTCGATTGCCATTCCCTGCTGACTGAAGTGGAAGATGCTATTGATTTCCTTATACAGTCAAGTGAAAATGAATGTTATAGGCAATTGATTGGGAGGCAGAAGCTAGATCTTCCAGAACGGAAACGACATCAGAGGTAAAGTAGGACACTCTGATGTTTTGAAGCAATATATCTGTTTTCCTCATGCATTAATTGCAGAAAGAGTCAGTTGTCTCTGTGTGGCCAGAAAAGGTTTTCTGCCTCTTCTGTCCCCCCCTTTCTTTCCCTGTCCTTACCGGAGTGCTCAGAGCACCCAGACTGGTAGCGCTGGGACTGCTCTGACCACGAGTGCCCTTGACTCTCCTGTGGCTTTGCTGTCTCACGGGACCCCTGTGCCTGAAGAGATCTGATGATACAAAGGCCGCTCATGCGTGAAGTTCTGGCAGCGTCAGATGAGCTGTTTGACTCTGAAGCAGATTCTTTTAGAAGAGGAGCCTCTTGTCTTGTGGTTCATGAATTCTGCAAATTCAAAGGCATTTAGAGAAAATTCTCACCAGTATTAATGCTTCCATGGATTACCACAGCTTCATGATAAGATTTAGCACCTTGCTCACTCAGAATTGGCTGTGTTCAGTGCCGTTGGTGCAGCAGTGGGTTTCAGCCTGTGTCTTCGAGTGCTTCTGTTCCTGAAACAGACTTCCTGTGTGAGTTGTTGCCATGTTCTCAAGGACGTTGCAGACTTCAAAGTTAGCTTTGTGTTCATTCCTTTGATTAAAACCAGTCACTGCAGAGGATAACCAGTTGTTTCTTGGCCCAGTTCTGTCATGCTCCAAATGAGAAACAGAGATAGATGAACTACCAAATTTAATTTGAACTTCAGTTCACATCAGAAAGGACCATTACCAGTTGAATGCCATTTATTCTACCTTTAGCATGGGTTCAGTGGTAGGGAGAAAATGTTGGTGTAAAACTTGATCCAAGCTGCCCTTAAAGGCTACTGAAAGAGCTCAAGAGAAGCCTGTTTTCACTATGGAATCATAGAATCATTAAGGTTGGAAAAGGCCTCCAAGATCATCTGGTCCAACCATCCCCCTACTACCACTATTACCCACTAAACCATGTCCCTAAGCACCTTTCCTTAAACACCCTTAGGGAGGGTGACCCCACCACCTTCCTGGGCAACCCATTCCAATGTCTGACTACACTTTCTGAGAAGAAACTTCTAATTTCCAACCTGAACCTCCCCTGGAGCAACTTGAGGCTGTTCCCTCTGGTCTTATCACTGGTTATCTGTGAGAAGAGGCTGACCCACAGCTTCCTTTCAGGTACCTCTAGAGAGCAGTAAGGTCTCCCCTGAGGTTCCTCTTCTCCAGGCTAAACAACCCCAGTTCCTTCAGCCGCTCCCCATAGGACTTGTGTTCCAAGCCCTTCACCAGCTTCGTAGCCCTTCTCTGGACATGTTCCAGGGCCTCGATGTCCTTCTTGTACTGAGGGGCCCAAAACTGAACACAGTACTCAAGGTGCGGCCTCACCAGAGCAGAGTACAGGGGGATGATCACCTCCCTGGTCCTGCTGGCCGCACTATTCCTGATACAAGCCAGGATGCCATTGGCTTTCTTGGCCACCTGGGCACACTGCCAGCTCATGTTCAGGCAAGCACTAGTCAGCACCCCCAGATCTTTTTCACAGCTTTCAAGCCACTCTGTCCCAGGCCTGTAGTGTTGCCTGTAGCGTTGTTGTGGCCAAAGTGCAGGACCCGGCACTTAGCCGTGTTGAACCTCCTCCCATCAGCCCATCGACCCAACCTGTCCAGGTCCCCCTGCAGGGCCTTCCTACCCTCTTGCAGATCGACACTTTACCCCAACTTGGTGTCATCTGCAAACTTACTGAGGGTGCCCTCAATTCCCTCATCCAAGTTATCAATAAAGATATTAAAGAGAATGGGCACCAACACTGACCCCTGGGGAATGCCACTTGTGACTGGTCGCCAGCTGGACTTAACTCTGTTCACTGCCACTCTCTGGACCTGGCCATCCAGCTAGTTTTTAACCCAAAAGAGTGCATGCACAGGCTTAAAGTTCACAGGAAGCGGCACCTGACTGGGGTTCCTTGGGAACAGATAAGATGAGTGCTGACTCAAGACTTTGTTAATTGCTGGGAAGTAGCAGGACGCTCTTAGTGGCTGGAATAAGACATTTGTAGCTGTGTGGAGTTCTGATTTCCTCTCTGCTCCAACCTCAGGCAAAATGGAGATGCTTCATAAACATTGTGTCTTGCTTCTTGCTAATGATTTGGACTGTAGATTTTGGACATAAAGGCTAGTTTATTAACTAACTTAGTTTATTAACTAAGAATTACATTCACTCTGTGTGAACTTTCATGTAGCTTTAGTAAAGAGAGTTGAAGACTTCATGTGTTCAATCTGTTGAGCTGAAACATCTGAGAAAAAGAAGAGCAGAAGTGTGACAGATCTCTGATAAATCTGCGCTTTCTACATGCTTTAGAGGAGACACTGTGTCATGAACCAGGAAAGGAAAACTAAATAAGTCAGTTTTTAGGCTGTTGTCTAAGTCTTACATTGAGTCAATAATTTCTTCCTGCTCTGGGTGAAACTAATGCATCATACTAATTTAGAAATTTAGAAAAAAAAAAATGTTTCAAACTGAGGTTCTTGCTGAAGAGACTTAAAACAAATGCAGGCTTCATAGTGTTTGTTGTTTTAATAGCAATTTCCCACCTATCCAAATTGCAGTATTTAACCAGATATGCACTACAGAGGAAGAGACATGGTGTGCAGTGAGCTGAGCTGTGTATTTACAGTATGGTTTTACTCTGAGGTTTTAGGACTTTTAAAATTACTGAAAAACAGATGGCTAATGTTATTGACATTTGTGGTTAGTCACAAACATGCTCCTTAAAAGTGATTTTATGAAACAAAAGGCAGATTTCTTTTTGGCATAGTCTAAAGGACCCTGTATCTGTGTCCTTGATACATAATTCACTGATAAATAAAAGCTCGTTTTCTCCTTATTTCAGTGTGTTTTTATTTTTTTTCTTCTTGCTGCTGCTGCTTATTTCAAGGTAACAAATGCTCAAATATGGATCCTTAAAATCCAACAAATAATCAGTAGCCTTTCCAGAAAGGAGGTGTTTCCTAAAGCTGTTAATTAGCCGTAATCGAACCTGTAAATAAGGTCAGGTACAGTTCCATCCCCTGCTTTAATACAACAAAGGCTGGAAGAAGTTACCTGGAGTGACAGAATAATTTTACAACTTTGCAAGTTGAATGTGAACACTTTGGTTTTCACATTTATAAACAAGCTGTCGAGTCTGCTTATGCCAGTCTGTTATAAAATAAACCTACTCGCATGAGCTTGATGGTTCTCAACCACTCATTGGAGCCAGTCTGGTTCTAGCAGTGGCACAAGCCCTGTAGCTGGTTGAGGTCTCTGGGTCTTCTCCAGGGGCTTTTGAGTGGCAGTGGCTGAAGTGCTCTTTTTCCTTATGCTTTGTTATGTAAAGGCTTAGCTGTGGCTGATATGTTTTCCAGTTCTCTGTTGTTAGAGAGATCTTGAACATCTGTCAGTGGCTGTGAAAGTGTCTCTAACTGTTGTTAACAGTTAGACGGTATCTGTGCTATAAAGATTTGCTTTTAATTTTCTGAATTGGGAACTGCTGGAAAAAGGAAGTGGATCTGGTTAGGTCAAGTCTAATGGTGCTGCAACAGTCCTAGTCTTATGTTAATGTTAAGAGACCTCTATTCCCCACTCCCAGTCTGATCAAATTAATATGGGGGGAAATGGAGTATTTTTTTAAGACGTACAGAGTGTTAGCAGTGCTCAGATTCACTCTTTTGTCTTTTCCAATCAGCTGTCTTCTCATACATAAAGAGTGTCTATCATAGGTATTGTGAAGATCACTTCTTTTTTAATGGTTACTTTGCATATTTTGTGAGGTTCTGTGGAAGGGCAGAGTATAAGGGTGTCATGTTTAAAGGCAAGTACCCCAGCATCACTTTAAGAACTTGCCTTCTTTTTTAACGCACAGATCTCCTCCTGAGTTCATAGACTGGTTTGCAGAGGAATAAATAGACAGAAGAGCAGCCGTATCAGTAGTGGTTTTTAAAGGTACACCTGAGGATATTCTATAGATAACAGAACAAAATCAGGGTATAGTTCAACTTCTGATAGGGTAGTGTGATAACACTGAGTGTCTATTCATAGCCTGATGCCAGTGGTACTTGTAACATGAGCTCTTTTACATCGCTGGGATGTGTCAGATTTTCCAGCAGGCTAAGCTCTGTGAGATTGTTCTCCTGTGTGTTTCTTATAATGTATGTGATGGAAGTCTTTTTTATTATTTTTAAGGCTAATTGTTGTAAGCAGTTTGCTCCATGTTTGAACATCTCTTGCAATGTCTTTACTTAGCCATGTAGTTGCAGAGGAGATGCAAACTCAGCTTCAATGATTTTTTTTCTTTCCTTAGTCCTCCAAGATTCATGCTACTGAGATGCTTCAGTATACATTGGAGTGCAAACTGAGTTCTATTTGGTGATGTTGACTTTTTTTTTTAAAGGCAAATCTGTATTGGTTGCTTTTCAACCCCAAGATTTTTGGTCTGATCTTGCAACAATTACATGCAAAAGGCACAAATTGTTCAGGTCTGCTAGTGAAAACCAAGAGGCAGCATTTGGTTAATAAGGCTCTAAACCATAGCAAAGATTTGCTTAAAAAAAAAAGTTCATTAGTATAACAATGCTAATACTAATGAGACATTAACTCCTGTTCTAGAGGTAGAAATAGTTTCTCTAATTCTAGGGGTGTAATAGTATATTTTCTGTTGCAACCCTTTTTGGTCTTGACTTCAGTTAAGTCTGCATATCATTTTCCATTTCACTGATAGCAACTTTTAAAGAAAATCCCCTAAAATGGTTTGTCATATTTTGTCTGTCACCTTTGAGCATGTGTTTGTAATTGCTGTTTTATTTTTTCATAGCCCTCTGGAAAAATGAATGCACCATTTCTTGTGTTTTTTTCACCTTGTTTCTGTGTAATTCCTAGTGTCACAGTGTTTTATGAAAGGCTTTGAAGAATGCAGCTTCCTACAGCCATCTTTTGAAGGTAGAAAATTTAGGACTTGTTCGACACCACACTCCAACCACTGGCATGTAGTTTCAGAGAGTATATCCTGGAAGGGATGAACCTCACCGTCTTGCAGGCAGTGTGGATGGCACCAGCAGAGGAGTGTATGTGGTAGTCGTGCCTGCAGGCTGGACATCAGGACTCTGAAATGGTGCTGGGCTTGCGTAGCTGCTGCCTGCTAGGGAAATTGGCTTTCTATCCATCTGTGAAGAGGAAAAGCCAGGCCCAGGTTCAAGCGCGCAAAGGGATGCGTGTTTGCTGTATCCATATGAATGGTCCTTTCATGTGCGCTACACATTTGTCCTCCTTTCCTGTGCCCAACGCACTTGTCTTCCTGGAAGGATCAGAACATCTTTTCCAGTCAATTCTGGACCTTTTCACTTTTCCTGCTGCTAATACCTTCTCAAAGGGCTGTGGCCACATGCTCTGTATCTGCGAGCAGCTTGTGCCCGTTAGCCAGTGCCGAATGGGATCCCTTTAGTGGCTTTGCTCCTGGAAAGCTTCGTGAGCCAAATACCATGGAGGGATTTTTCACTTAATTTCTAGGTGCTCTTCAGTGTCATGGTTTTGTCATTGCTTAAGGGAAAAAAAGTTTGTAACTCTTGTTGGGGATCTCTGGCTGACTGCTGAACTTCTTGCTGAGTTGCACAATTAAACAGTGATTAGAGTCTAACTGGCTGTCTGTGGGAGTGTGGTGCTTCTGCAGCACTCTGCTTCAAGGACACTGGGCTGTGTAGTGTTCCCGGTCTTTGCCCTATTAAGGCACAATTATGTGCGCCACAAAAATGTGATTATTCCATTAGCATTGCTTACAAGGGTGACTTGTTATTTTGTTAGTGTTTCCTAGCTAGGTCTTGGAATGTTTATTGTGTACTTTATTTGTTTAAGGCATTGCACACTTTATTTTCTATTTTCAATGCTCTGCTCTTAATTGAGAAAATTAGTATATGGTATAATGTTAATATCTGTATTAACTGGTATAATAGTCACAGTTGTAGCTTAAGTGTGATTATAGGCTTCCAGGCCAGTTCTTTGATGTGCCTAATTAATTATGGATTTGGTATGTTAAATATTTTTTTTGAATTCAAGAGGGACCATCATTAGAAGTTTAAAAATTTGAATAATATGGATAAAAGAATAGCTTGAACCATGTGCTATTTTCAGATCCTCCATTTTTTTCCGTATGGTCTTGGACAAGTTGTTTCTAGTCTTCCGTTGGTTTGTTTCTTGTTGTGTTATAAGTCATCCGAACTGTACACTTCTAAACTGATTTTTTTTAAAAGTATGTGGAAAAGGAAAAGTGAAAGTGTTACCTAGGAGGTAACATTTTTTATTTTCTGCATTAAATGTTGTAACTGGACATTGAGCCAGCTGAGTACATTTTTGTGGGGAAAGGACAGAATTTTCCTTTGCACTGTACAAATTAAAATGTTAACGTTAAGGTTAAGGACTTACAGAATGGGATCTTTATTGGTGATGGAGGAAAGCTTAAGCTGAAAGACCAAGTTGCAGCCTTACACCGATATGGGTTTTTCTCAGAGAGATGTTCTGAACGATTGCTGGTAGGCTTTGAGGGATCCTTGTGCTTGGTAATGTGGAATACATGGTCGGGAAGTTTTGAGGAGTAACTCATCATCAGTCTTTTTTTTTTTGTAAGAAGTTATTTCCTGTTAAAGTAGTATGAATTGTAATGCTTCTGAGCCTAGAAACACCGTTCATTTTAATTTCTACTCCTAGTTTTGGATAAGGGAAGTGAGAGCTTGGAGAGAAGCCATTCTGTAAGTCACATTCCTCTGCATCTGTTATGAAAACTTTTAATAAAAAATCAAGTTGCAGCCTCTTAAAGGGACAGATTTCCTTTCTATTTGCATTCTGCTGTGTTTTCCCTCAGACCTGAGAGCACATTGCCACCTTTGTGCTGGGGTGGCTGTCTAAGTGAACCCTCTTGGTCCAGCTTTGCCATGCACCCTTCTCCCCTGCCCTCAGGCACAGATGGGCAGAGCAGGACCTCCTGGCATGCTGGCCAGCTTCTAGGACGCTGGTAGTGTGGACCCGAGGGTAGTATCTTCGCACAGGGACCTTGCTTCTGCTTGGCTGCCCCCATCATGGTGCCTTCTGCCTCTTCCCAGACCTGTGGAGCTCATTGTTCTGCTTTGTTTTCTAAACTGGATCCTGCTTGCTACACTCTTGAATAAAAAATGCACTGATGTAGCATCTGTCAGAGAAGAATTTATGAAAATGAAAACTGTATTGTTCCATATGAGTTCTTGAAATATGTTTCAGGTTCACTGGAGCTTTTCTGTATATTCAACATTAAGTAGAAATAATTCCCTCTGCCCACGGTGTTTCTTAAGATCACAGGTCTCGAGGGAGTTGAACAGTATACTTGCATATCACTGCGTTTTACATTATTTATGGAACTCTTACAGCAGAGAAATAGCTAATAAAGTACCTATTTTTTCTTTGGCTGTTTAAGACCATTTTATTGAGTGAACAGAATTGTGTATTTCATCAGATTGCATTGACTGACTCAGTGTCGATGATTTAAATATATTCCTTTCTCAAATTATCTTGAGGTTACTCTTAAATGAGAAATATTGTTAAAGTACCAGTTGGTGGAGATCTTTTGGAAAGTGCTTTAAGCAGCCATTATGTTTGCTTAATAAGAACCTTTAACTTTGGAAACATATTCATATAACCTTGCTTCTCTGCCAAAACTAGTAAATGATATTGATATACTTAAAGGAGGCTATGATTTGAAATTGTTGGTAAAATACAAACAGATGTTTTGTGAGACCTAGAATATGGTATTTTTGGAGTTCTTTGTACTTGA
Organism: Cygnus olor; assembly: GCF_009769625.2. Classification (NCBI taxonomy): domain Eukaryota; kingdom Metazoa; phylum Chordata; class Aves; order Anseriformes; family Anatidae; genus Cygnus; species Cygnus olor. Next base: position 49,468,719 of record NC_049171.1, on the reverse strand, counting down.
TGCCCATTTATTTTAGGTGTTTTAATTATCCCCATTTTTGCTCACTGTTCACAAAACCCGATGTCCTAGAAGCATGTTGTTTGCTGCTTAGTGATACTGTCTTCTTAACCCACATGTTTTATGGTGATGGGTTGTTTTTTTAAGCATCTTTCATCATTTCTCATTTGTATCTTAAAATCCGACGTAGAATGGTTGGTGTTAGATTGTGACAGACTTGCAGTGGTGTTAAGCAATTCTGCTGAGTGCAGCGTATGCCAAACAGCTTACCCATTTTCTGCAGCGTCCTTCAGTCTGCCCAAGCCTGGGTGACTGAATTTAATGCTTGCCTTGCAGAGCTAGGTCAGTGCAGTTGTATCCGTGTGGTGGTGTGCCTGCTTAAGGAGATGTGCTGAAGGAAGGGCGCGCTTCACTTTTGTAGTGACCATTTTGTACTGGGACTTCAGCTGGTAAGCGCAGGATCATTCTGTACTGTGTAGTGTGAGCGTGACTCTAGTTTAAGACCTGTGAGCAATTTTAAATGTCTGGAGTTGGTTTTGGTTCTGCAGACAACACAATTTTGTCTTCATAGTTTCAGTATGTGATCCAAATAATGAAGTTAATACTTTGCACTTTATGTAAATCTCTATCTGCATAGGTAGAACCCTCTATGAGAGGGGATGAGCATTTATTATTCACTTTTTAAAATTTAATGAAATCTAAATTTCTAAAAGATAAAATACGAATTTATCACCTGTAAAGGCACAGATTTCTTGGTTCTGTATCTGTGTCTTGATCCAAGTTCTTGTAAATGACTAATTCACGAAAATAAAGGGCTGCTTTATGGGGAGCAAAGATGGAATCTGATTTATCATGTCAGTAGATCCTGGTGAGGAGTCCTGCTTAGGAAGGAGGCTCTTCCATTTCTGAAATTGTTCCTAAAAGGGTCCTTGGTGAGCAGCTCCTACAGATTATCTTTGTTAATGCAGTGTGTGGTCTAATCTTAGTAATGGTAACTTCTTAAACTCTTTTTTTCCCCTCAGTGCAGAATCTGAAGTTATATGTTCAAAATAGTGTGTTATAAAGCATTTAATTTATTTAGCATAAAGGAACAAAAGCTTCTTTTAGAAGGGAAGGGTCTAATCTTGCTATATTCATTTGTCATATGTGTTGCTAAGATTTGCATCTAAGTGTCCGAATAAGTGAATATTTCTGATGTAGTTGCAAGGCATGATGTAAGCTGCTGTCCTTTGTATTTCTCCACAGATCAGTGCAGAATGAGAACGTATTTCTTCCTTTTGGCAGTTCTAGAATCATTTAGGTCACCTTAAAGTAACCCATTTCTTTCTTTTCAGCTGCAGAAGGACCTTTGTTTCTCCAGGCCTATCAGTAGAGAGAGGCCTGTTGGAGCCTGTAGCCTAACATGCTTAGTCTTGCTTGCTTTGGGAGCACTGTTGCACCAAATCCCAAACACAACGAAATGCCCAGCTTGAAATAAAGCAGATGGTAACTCCATTACAACTGATTTTTCTGTTTTTAATTTGGAGGGGATATCTTTTCAAACATAGCAAATGATTTCCAAAGATTTCACGTAGGTGCTTGTTTGAGAGAGGAGTAACAACTGTTTTTGAGCTAGGGTGAAATAACAGAGCCCAGGTTTTCCAGTTGGAACAGCTGCTGGATGACTCATCTTCAGAGGTGGATTTACCTTTTTGCAAAACTTGCAGTGCACCGACTTAATTTGTAGTCAGAATAAGATTGGAATTTTTCTTGCTGAATTTTCATGTCAAAAAATGTAGTGTGAAACAGGAAAAATGGGAGCTAACCACAATCTTAGCTATAGATATGTCTTTTGGATTTAATTGCTACTGAAAATTGTTGGTAAAAATGATAATCGGTAGTTACGAACATGTGTAGGTGGTTTTAATTTCTGGTCAGTCCCATCCCTTCCCTACATCACTCCGCTCATACTGAGTTTCAGAGATGGGGTTTCTGGAGGAGGCTGGAGCTGGGCAGGACCTGGACCTGGAGGTGGAAGCAAGACGAACTGAAACCAGGGCAGCAAAATGAAACGGTGTGGGACCAGAAAAGGGGGAAACTTGAGTCAACCAGAGATGCTGTAGGGAATTTGGATGGGGGATTGTGGACTACTGAGTGGTCCAGAAGTTGTAGTCGGAGGGCCTGTGTAAGCGTGTCAGCACTGTGGGTAATGCTGCTTATCAACGCCCATCGCTTCCAGCTGAATCCTACCCAACCTTACCATGGGCATTAAGGTGATTATGTTGTGTCACAAGGGCTTTGAGGTACTCCTCATGTTCTTGTTCTGGTTGTCTTCCCTGACAGCCAGAAATTACTTCCGACTATGTTTATTTAAAAGGATAATACCGTGTTCAGGCAGAGCAGTTTCACATACTGTGTAGGGGTCCGTAGTAGTGAGTGCTTGACAGGAGTCCTGTACTTGTGGCTGGCAGACACAGGCTTGCCCGCTGAAATTCATGTTCTTTCAATGTATAATTACTTATAAAATGCTGTTATGTTTTTAAATTAAAAGTCAATTGATGCTGGCTCATACAATCAAGTAAGTTCCTTGTAGTTTCAAGGTACTTCCAGGGGAGTCTTTCGGGCATGGGATGCGACTGTGGTGCTTTTTCATGATAGAGAGAATTTGAAAATTTCAGGAAAAGTGTCCATCAAAATACCCTATAGATGTATTTTCCATTAACAGGATAGTTTAGAGAGAAGTGGAAATAGGTTAACAAAGCTTATTTACACAGGAGTTTTTGTTTGTATTTTTTGAAGTTTCTGTTAAAAAGGAAACCTGCTTTTAATACCTAAGTGTAATTTATACATAAAAACAGATTGGCTTTTCAGCTTCTTGATCTAGACCAAATCAAAATAAACCATCATACTTGTATTGATTGGTGTAATATAAATCAGAGCTAAAAATATTCTCCTCTCTTTCTTTCTCTCTTTTTTTGTACAGAAAAGATGAAAAGGAGTATGCACTGAAGCAAATTGAAGGTACAGGGATATCCATGTCGGCCTGTAGAGAGATTGCAGTAAGTGTGCATAAATGAAAGTATTTTTACTGACATTATTATTCAACAGATATTTTCTTTTCTCTACACCAGATAACAGAAAGGTTATGTAAATGTTTTCCTTGAAGTATGCAAGCATGAAAGTTACTCAAACATGCGCTTTTCATAAAATGCTTTGTAAATATTACAAATTTTTTTGGGTGTGGAATGAGGTGTTCTTGCTAGTTTAATGGTAATGCCTCTTTCTGGGTATTGTTTTGTTTTATATGCTTGTATGTGTTGAGGGAAATAAATGAGAGTCTTTTAATGAAGATTTATTTTAAACCCAGATGTTTTTAAAATAACTTGTAGGAAAAAGATTCTGAAAGATTACAACTGCCATTACCAGTCAGCTTGCTAACAGTGTATTTTATTTCAGACTAATGGTAGCTTACTCTTGTTTGGTACCTGATGAGTTTGTTCCCCTCATTCTCTATGTGCTTTGTTAAGTACAGAGAACTTTGATAGCAAAATAAAAACAGCTTTAATCGTGTTTTTATTGCATGTATCTTAAGAGGAAAAAATGGATTCACTTCTGAGCACAGTAGTGTCCATGTATATATACGTGTGTGTGTATATATATATTTAAAGTCCTTCCAAGGAGGTAAGAACCAGGTATTTTTATATGAAGAGAGAATTTAAATCTATTTAAATGTTTAAATGCTTATTCTATGACTGAAAATGTACATTATTGTCAAAGTGCTGAGTCACTTAGTAAAATTTTGTAATGCAAGAATTTTTTGCATTGCAAAAGAAGTGCATTTTCTTGATTAAATATTTACCTTGTTTGAATGCTGTCACTATGCTGAGGGCTGTTGAAATGTAACACAAGATTTGTGCCCAAAGCTTTTATGATCTGTTAGTGTTGCATAGAAATACAGTATTCAGGTGTGCAATGCATGGTGAAGCATTAGGAACTTGTGATGTTCATGAACCGAACAGAACAGTGTGTTGTGTTTAGTGTAGTGCACGTGGCAGTGCTTTATCAAGAGACTTGGCAGATAATAGTACTATCTTTTCAAAGTGCTTGTCACTAGAAGGTCAAGGTCACTCCTGGATTTGAGAGGTGGCTCCGTTGCTGTCAGTTAATTTATACAGAGTCTATTCAATCACCTTTTTGGTAATATTTCTACCTTTGGAGGGAATAGGAAGTCCTTTAACATTAAGACTAGATCATATTCTTTTTATTTCAAAGTGTGTTTTGACAGCAGTGGAGTATTTTTCAGTTTCTTTGTCTCCATAGTAGTATAATTTAAAACAGACAAAAAACTAAATCACAGAATGGTTTGGGTTGGAAAGGACCTTAAAGATCAACTAATTCCAACCTCCTGCAATGGGCAGGGACACCTCCCACTAGGCAGGTTGCTCAAAGCCACATCCAGCCTGGTCTCAAGACAAGAATCAATGTGTGGAATATAGCCCACAGGAGACTTTTCTGTTGTCATGATAGCACTGTGGTATGGAGATGGTTCTGTCATACTTGGAAGCAACATCGTGAGGAAATAGTGTCAAATTATTTTGTACTCTTACAGTACATCTGCATTTCATTCTTGATTATTTATTTATTTTTTAAAAAATTGATTGTGTTTTGTACAAAAGGCTCAATAAAACCTGGGAAATATAACTACTCCGTAAATCGTTTAAATCCTCTGAATAGTTCCTCCTTTAATTTTCCCATGGATTCTATTTTACTCTTCTCCAAACTTCAGGGTAAAACTATAACTTGAGATAATGTAGCAAATCACTGCTTGCCTCAGTGAATTTTCAGGCTAGTCAAATATTGGAAATATGTAAAGGGTAACGGTGAAATAGTTGAAAAAGAACCACAATCTTATATTTTTTCCTTACAAAAACAAGCAGGATCAAGTGTATTTTCCACAAAGAGAAGCAGACTTATGATTAATGCATTAATAGTTAATCTTGTCCTTAAAAGCATAAGCAGGTAGCAAAACAGGTAGTGTTTACTGATTAAATGAAGATTATAAGCCAGGAAAGAGGCCACGTTTAAAATGTGGGTAGTTCTTTTGATGTCTATCTTAACATGCCCCCCCAATTCTCACATGGAAGAAACATCCATGTACTTGGTTCTGTGTGTGCTCAGAATATTTCAGTAGTTCTACAACCTGAAGATATAGCCAATGTGCTTGAGAAATAAATTGCCGAACTGAAAGGCATTCAGTGTTGTGGTCCAAGCCTGGTTTGTGTATGGTCTTGCCTACATACTCACAATAAGATCTACTGGTTATCTTTCCCTAACATAAAAGGCAGACTACTCATCTCTTCTGGCGTTACGGATCAAACTGATCTGTCTTTGCTTCATACTTTGGAAAACATAAAGCTTCCTTTGCCGTTATTACTATTGGTTTTTCACAGAAGAAGGCGTATGTCAGTGATAACATCAGACAGGCAGTGGTTCCCGGGGCGAGTGATGATTACTTTCTTTCGACTGTGGGGTGATACCTGCCGAAGCAGGAATCCATATTGCAGCCAATTCTGTTGTGCTAGAATGTGAAAATGCTAGAGGACAGTCCTATATGGTAAAGAATTGTATCTTAAAAAACCAACACACACAAACAAACCCAAAAAGTTAGTTTATTCTCTGTAACTGGAGTCTACTGTGAAGATAACTGAAATGCCAACTGTTTGTGTGTTCTTGTCAGACAGTTTATTGCTGGGCTTAAGCATAAATACTTTTGAAAAGTAAAGCTGGAAAATATGAATGAGAGTTAGTGGCTGAGTCACTCAGAATTTGTGGTTTTCTGTTGCTTTTCACATGAGGGATTGCAGAAACCAAAGGCTGAATGTAGTAGAGGATTCTCAGTGCTCAGAAGATCTCAGAAAGGTTCAAGTCTTGAACAACTTGGGGAGCTACAGTATTATTGTTATTGGCTTATTTAGATGAGGTGGTGGAGTTTAGGATCCTAGAAGTGAGCCCAGCAAGAAGCAGGATCACAGCCTTCATTACTGAACTGGATGCTGGGACAGAGTGCACCCTCAACAGGTTTGTAGGTGATACGAAGTGGAGGAGTGGCAGATAGACCGGAGCGTTGTGCTGCTGTTGAGGGGACCTTGCTGGGCTGGAAAAATGAACTGGTAGCAATCTCATGAAGAGAAATGCAACGTCCCATATCAGAGGTGGACTAACTCCAGGTACCCGTACATGCTGGGAGCTGACTGGCTGGAAGACAGCTGTGCGTGGAAGGCCTCGGTGGACAGCAAAGTGACCATGGGCCAGCCATACACCCTCAGGGCGAAGGTGGTCAACAGCATCCTAGGCTGCATTAGGCAGAGCGTTGCCAGCAGTGCTGGGAAAAGTGGTCCTTCCCCTTTGTGCAGCACTGGTGAGGCCATGCCTGGGCTCTCCAGTGCAAGAGAGACATGGAGCAACTGGGGAGTCCAGTGCAGGACTGTAAAGATGATTAAAGGACTGGAGCATCTTTCATATGAGGAGAGGCTGGGAGAGCTGGGACTGGAGACTGGAGAAGTTTTTTTTTTTTTTTTAAATCAATGTCTGTAGATACCTGGAGGGAGGGTGCACAGAAGTGAGGGTCAGGCGCTTTTCAGTGACATGACAAAAGGCAACAGGCACAGATTAAAGCACATGACATTCCATGTGAACGCTTAAGCATGTTGTTGTTGTTGTTGACTTTTTTATTGCAAGGGTGGCTGAGCATTGGTACACATTGCCCAGAGAGGTTGTGGAGTCTTCACCTGTGGAGATGATCAAAACGTGACACAACTTGGGCAATCTGCTCTACCTGACCTTGGTTGAGCAGGGGGGTTAGACCAGATCTTAAGAGGTCCCTGCCAACCTGAAACTTTCTGTGATTCTGTAAAACAATTTTCTAGTATTTCTCTCCATTTATTAGGAATTGAGCCACGCCTTTAAGATGTATTTCTAATAAGCAGATAAATATTTTGCACTAACAAAATAGAATGATTATACACTACTTTGCAGTAAAATACAATGAAGAAACATTTATTTGATAAGTTCCAGTAAAAGATACAGGTACCTTTGGTCTCCTGATTCTATCCTGAGTTGCTGTTTCTGACTGGTCACTGAAATTAGGTATCTTATGCAAAGTTCATGGAAGTTTTTTTGAAAGGTCTGAACTTTATCCCCCCCTTTTTTTTCCTGATCTGTTTCTCACCAAAGCACACACTTAATCTAATATTTAAAGCAGTTCCCTGGTATGAGTTAAACATATTTTCAAAAAAGGCAGTGAGAAATCAGAAGTAAGTTCAGCTTTCCTCTGGAAAGCAGTCAATGTTTTTAGTGTGTTCTGGTTGTTGTTCTACCGAGACAGTACTGCATATAGTAGTAAAACTGTCCTGGAAACCAATGAGTGTTTGTAAATCACTTGTACCACAGTGTGTACAGTCTTACTCTGAAATTCAACTTTCCCCTTTTGGATTAAGAAGAAGGTTTTTTTTAAAAGATTTTTTTTACAAGTCCAATTTTTCCCCCTAATGCATAGCCTGTAGACAAAGGTGACAACTAATAAGGGTTTCTTTTCCCACAAACCAATGACTTGGATTAGGTGCTAGGAGGTTGGCTGTCAGCTCCTGGTTCTGTCCAGCTTTCCCTCCCACCATTGATACCGAGAATTTACCCTCTTCCGGGGATAAATGATCAACACTAGCCATCTTTTCTGTAAATAGTGGTCTTCATTCTAAGCTTCATTTTGGATTTTTGTTTCAGCACTTTTTTTTATAGCTCAGTAGCCTTTTTTCGTGGGCAGGGGGGATGAGGCCATTACAGACAGTTGAAACGGGAGAAGCGGAGCCATGAAACAGCAGCATTTTTCTCCTAGCCTTGCTCACGAGTGCTCTGAATTGTTGCAGTTCTGCCCCGTGCGAGTTTGGGGTCTGGGATGTGTAACCCGTTCAGCCGCCACATCCTGTGCCTGTGTGCGCCGGCTGTTAGTGAGGCTGCTCCTCCTGGGAGACCTTGACGTGGTGCCAGCGCGCTGTGGGACGCTGGTGGGAGCATTAGCTGGCCTTTGTGTTCAGGCTTGCATTTACGGGTACAGGCTAAAATAATTCAGGCCGATGTTAAATGAGTTACTGAAAGCTCATTCAAACAATTTAGCCTGCACAAATTATTCTCAGGCCTTTTGCCTCTTGATGCAAAGTATATTACAAAGTGCTAGAGGGTACAGATATTTTGGGCTCCTCAGTTTCCAGGGGTGGGCAATGTTTTAGAAGCCTGGCTGGTTAAATGATGGTTTTCTAATCTTTGTGTTCAAATCTCTTGAGTGAGGCTCTGTCCCCTCAATATTTGTATTCTTATTTTCTTCCTCCCTGCTGTCCCTGGCTTTCCCTAGGATGTAGGCAGCTCTTCTGGGGCTGCTTCTCGCTCCTCTCGGCTTTTGGGGTCTGTGGTGTCATGGTGCTGAGGCTGAGCCAAGGAGGTACAGATAGACTTGATGCCTTCGTGTCTTTGCTGTGTGCTTCCAGCAGTGCTGCTGGCAGCTCAGTGCATGGTGCTCAAGGTCGTGCCTTGCTGAGAGCACTGGGAAAGCCTCTGCACGTCGCTTGCAAGCTGCTCTCACCTCGCAGGCTGGAAACCATGCGCTCAAATGAGCTAAGCATTAGGCTACTTAATTTGAGACCCTGGTTCGGGCTGGCCTAATAACCTTTTGACCTGTCTCTGTATCTCTTAGGGATGTAGAGGAGGTCAGCTGTACAGGAGTAATGATAACTTTTTGGTATCAATAAACCACTCCGAAGATGCGTAGCACCATTGACTCCTTGCAAGTACAGTTACATAGAATTTCATAATTGACACAAGTCCTTAGATTTGGTTATGTTACACTTTCATCGACTTTAAATATCACAGCAGCTTGCAGTATTTGCTGTTATGTAGACAAATAAGTTTTTAACCTTGGCCTTTAGCTTTGTTTAAGACAACTGTAGGTAAAACAAGGTGTTTAAAAAAAAGCGTCTCTGTCAGTACATTTGCTGTAGGAGATTCCTTTTGAATGTCAGAACTGCTTTCCCTTAGCCAATATAATATGAACATGTAAAATATTTGGCAGTATAAAATCTCACCATAAATTCTCTACTACCTAATTAGAAAAGATTGTTACATTTCTGTTTGTGGAAATTTTGAAACTCTGCTCCCTCTTTCAATAGCTGGAGGTAGTGAAATAAGTGTAAGGCGTGTGCTGTTTTTTTTTTTTTAAAGGATTTTTTTATTAGAAAATTAGGGCATGTGTTGGCTAGAGGTATCTGCCTATCATGATTTTATAAGTATGAATCAGCTGGAAGGGAGGTTTTGGTTCAGCTACATGACAACTCATGTTTTGCATGCCATAGGATGAATAAGAGCTCTCTGAATTACATGCCCTAATCTTGTATAATCTGTGTAATTTAAATGCTTTTTGTGTAAGGGAGTACATAAATTCCTGCTTTGGTTATTCTTCAAAAGGGTTCTGCGGACATTTTGTGTCCTCTTCTATTTTATCTGAAAGAAAAATTAACTTCATAAAATAGAAAAAATACACAGGTAATAAATCTGCTGAATAAAAAGATTTTTATTTTAATCAATTAAGTTGACTTTTATCAGCACATAAAAGCACCGAAACATTTATGAAAATAGGTTTTGCAGGCCCGAAGTACAATATTTTGTCATTTATGACAAAAGTAGAGTGTCATCTGAAGAACCCGGTCAGCTCCATTATCTAACTACAACCACCTCCTTCAGCAGTTTAACAAAAAGGGCATGCAGAGGGGAAAGAAAGAGAAGCATTGCTTTCAGTACCCAGTTGCTTTCTAGCTACCGTATTTGAAACTTTTCACACAAGTTATTTTCATTTTCTTGAAACTGTATCTCTGTGCTCAGAGCAGGAAACCGCTATCAACAAATCTGTGGCAAGCTTCTTAAGAAGAAAGCTTTCCCCCCATTCCAATGCAGAGAAGAAGCTTCTCTATGAATTCGGTACTTGACATCATTTAGGATATCATCCAAATTCCCAGTGAAGTTGAGTGGGGGAATTTGATGTTTAATGTTGTTGCAACTCGGTTGTTTTGACTTTTAATTTGGTATTGACTTGCTATCCTGAGTACTTTCTGAAGCACCCAAAGTGATGGTGACTTCGACAGAAATGAACAAAAAGAGCAAATCCAAGCCTCTTTAAGTTAAGCTGTAGGCAGCAACTCACTGAAAGGAAACAGCTGCTTTATCACTCAGATAAAGAAGAAGAGTCGCAGATAACATAGAAAAAACCTTCTAAATACTTATTTGCCAAACTCAAATATTCCTTGCAAGATTGTGTGTGTGTACAAAAATATCTGTATATGTTTTAATGCTTCAGATGGTACATTTAAAAAATCCTGTTTTGTGAATTTGTCCTCTATCTTTTTTCTCTTCTGTATGTTTTTCGTTACATATTATCCTTTTGTTCTTCCATTTATTCTTTCTCTGTAGTCAAGCAAAATTAGTTTATAAGTTTTCAGTTAATTCTGTGTAGCGTTGTAAAATTGCTTGCTTGATATCTTGACTTCCGTAACTTTACAAGTCTTTCTTTAACTTAACATCGTGTGTGGTTGTTTTTGATGCCTCAGACTGAAAGGTGATTGCATGGGTTTTCAAATGATGGATTCTTTTTAAGGCAGGACTCTTCTGTATTCAGTTACTCTGCCTGCTTCTTGCAGCAACAGGCTCACGTTTTCTTGTTCAGCCTTTCACAGCTAATGTAGTAGTAGACGCTCTTCTTGTTGCCCTTGATGTTTCTTGCAAGTGTCAATTCTAAATGAGCTTTGACTTTCCTGGTGTGATCCCTCCTTGCATGGGTGATGCTTTGAAATTATTCCTTTGTAGCCCATTCCTGTTTCCAGCCCTGTCTCTATACTGCCCATTGGTGCTCTGACAATTAGCTTAGCCAAGCCAGACTTCTGATATTTGTATTTCTGAGTAGACCTGCCAGTTTTCCAGAGCTCCTTTGCTCTTCAGAGCCTGCCTCCCATGGCCACCTGCCAGTTCCCTGAATAAGCTGAAGTCTGTTCTCGTAAAGCCCTGGATTTGTACTCTGCTGCTTGACTTCTTTGCTCAGGATCTTGAGTTATACTGTTTGATGATTGCTACACACAAGGCTACTATTGGTTGTTGCATCTCCAGCCAGTTCTTCATTGTTTGAAGAGTTGTGTGCCAGCCTTCTTGGTCCATCCAGTAAGTATATCAAGAAGTTGTCCCTGATGTCCACCAGAAATCATCTGGTTTACTTGCACCCTGCTATGCTGCTCTTCCAGTGGATGTCAGGGAGATCGAGGTCTCCCGTAATAACCAGGGTCTGTGATTCAGAGACTTCCTTGAGGTGTAGAGACTTCATCTGATTCTCCATCCTTATCAGGTGGCTCTGTAACAGTCCCAAGAGGATGGCATCCCTACTGGTCTCTCTGCTGGCCCTGTGACCTGCAAGCTGTTGACCAGCCTGTCATCTGTCCCACGCAGAAACTTCATACGTTGGAGCTGTCCCTTTGCATAGAGGACAACACTCCAATCGTGCCTGTCTTTCCTGAGAGGATGTAACTGTCCCTAGCAGCACTCAGCAGCTTCTTGAGCTGTCTCACCGTGTCCCAGTTTTTCCATGACCTCACGCAGAACTCAAGTTGCTCCTTCTTGTTTCCCAGACTGCGCACATCAGCGTGCGTACACTTGAGATAGGCTTCCATTTGCTCTGATTTATTGGTCCTGAGGGGTGTCTCATCCTTTCATCGTGCACCCTCTGCTTTCCATCCCTGTTCGTGGTTTCTTGTCCTGCACTGTGAAATGAGAATAACTTTGTACTGTGAATAAATTACAAATCTATAGAGTACAGAATGTTAGAGCCCTGGAGCACTTTTTTTCTTTTAAAGGGTAATAGTCTTGATTTTTACATTCTTTACAATAGATTTTATCATCATTAAAAATTTTGATTGTGTTATCAAGTCTACAACTGTTTTTCTAGTTAACTTGGCTAGAGATGAAACATTTTTATTAAAATAATACATAATAATAACAGTTCTTAAAATCAGTGTTCCTGTATTTCCATACACTGGATACAGAGGCTCATCATTCTTGTTCTCTGTGCCCATTGAGTCTGTGAGGCAGAAATAAAATGGTATTAGTAATTCCTTAGCTGAATTGAGAATAGAAAATCAGTGGGAAAATCATCAAACGTTAATGAAAAGGTTACTTCTTCAGTAGTTCACCTGGTATTGGTTTCAACTCTGTGTATGGTTAAATAAATGGAGTTTTGGGTCTACAATTGTTTACTCTACAGGTTTTGTATCTAAGCTGTAGCCAGCCTTGTTATTGAAGGCAAGATGTCTTGGTACCTTGCACTGAAACTTTATTAACTCATTGAATTTCATTACGTTCAAAGTTTCAGTATGGTGTTCATTTTCATGTGAACCTCTGTGTCTATTTCTCTAAGTTGAAAAGCAGCTGTGTTTAAATACAGCTTCCATTAAATCTTCCTGTGACTTTCCTCGTCTTCGCAAGAATTTGATACGTTATTGTATGGGGATTTTGAGACACAGGGGTGCTTTCCAAAGTCTGTTTGCAAGCCAGTTAACAGTACAGCAGTCACCAAATGAATTGCTTGGATATCTTGAATTCTGTTATTACTGTGTAGCATTTGATGAGTTTGAAAAATAAAGTGTGAGCATCACGGATATGTTCTCTGCTGTATTTTGCTGTCTGACCGGTTAAATGCTCCTGCCTTGTAGAAATAACATCATGCTCATCCTTCCTACCCTCGTTAGCAGCATCAGGATGTTGCCTTATACCTGTTCTTTGCCTGTATGTTGTGCATGTACTAAATTGTGGGTGTGCATTGATGGTCAGTATGCTTGACCTTGAGCATTTTTCTATGCATTCATCTGAGGGTATTAAAATTAGGGTAGTCTTGACAGGCCATACCATTAGAAAAAGAAGTTGGTTTTTGGAATATGTGAACAGCATATTAAAGGAAGTTATCGGTAAAAGAATTTTGATTATAGACAAATTATGAAATATGACAAATGCTGCCAGTTCTTGAAGTCATTTGAGGAAGCCTTTTCTTTCTGTACTAACAAGCTTTTCCCATCTCATGGCCCCTGCAGAGCTTTTCTCAACTCTCATTGTCTTTCTGTATTTTTACTTACTTATTAAATTACTCTTAGTTTCTTTTTTATCTCAGTTGCCTTTTGTACTATTTTCCCTGATTTCTTCTCCCTTTATCTCCAAATGCCTTTAATATTTGCAAGCAGTACAGTGGTTTCCTGTCCACTAGCTCTGTCTTGAATCTGTTTTGATTTGACTTCTCTAAGCTTCTACTCTAATGAAACTGTTCTTGTTACTGTGATTAATGACCTTTCTCTGACCAAACTCCAAGGTTTGTTCTGTATCCTTGTTTGCCTTAGCATCTTTGTGTTTCAGAGCAATAATTGTTCCTTCCTTTTTGACATGTTCTTTTTGTTACGGGTTAGGGATTTTGTTCTTGCCTGGGCTTTATCTAGGGTTTCTATTTATTTATTTATTTATTTGAGGTGGAGTGATCATTGCAGCTTTACATTCTCTCTATAACCGTTTATTATACTTATGGCTTAAATATTTTACCACTAGCAAATTTTTTTTGGTACTGTTCCACATCTGAAATTCTCTGAACTTGCTCAAAGTCTTGTAGTCTAAATAAGGAATTCTTCTGTGATTTTAAGTTTTAATGGTTTTCAGCTACCTCCATTGTTCAGATTTTCAGTCTGAGGCCAGAAGGATTATTTCAATTCTCCTTCTTCTGGGCATTTCAAATCTGGACCATTTTCCAGCTCTTATTTTGTTGGTTTGGCGCTGTTTTTTTGTGCTTCCAGAATTCCTTTTTATTTCAGCACATATAGAACTGAAAAAAAGAATCCCACTTGGTTTATTTTCAGTGGTACCTTTCTCCTGTATAAAACAGTGCTGTATAAGGTACTGCTATAGAAGTCTTCCTTTAAACCATTCCTGTTCTCTCTTACAAGTTAAGTGACTGGAAGACCCCTCTAAAAATGCGAAAATTTGCAAAACAAATGAAAACCAGTCTTACCTTCTATGGTTAAACTTCATATTCCTGGTTATTCTAGTGAATGTTCAAAATGTCATCTACTCACTTATCAGATGTTCAAGTAATTACTTCTGGGCTGTTCTGCATGCTAGTGGAAATACAACTTGTCAGAGCTTTCTCAAAAAGTATCAGTCATGTTTGCATTAGTAGAGTCCTGAAGTGCTAAATTCTCTTGTGTGGTCTGTGGTAAACTGCTTGTTTATATTTTGGTTTAATAGTGTTTCCTCGTTTTCCTACTTGGCATTTTCTGTTGCTATTGACTTGTATTGTCTGACTCACTTGAAGCCTTAAACACGTACCCGGGGCCTGACTGCTATTGTGTGTGCAAAAACAACTGTAAAAGCTATAGGGGTTCTCCTACAGAAGTTTCCATTCCAACCAGGGACAGCTATAGCACGTATATCTGAAGATAATGGTGTTCCTCCTCATCTTTCAGTCAAGAAGGGAAAAAGGTAAAGGAGGGAAAGTAGCTTAGGGCATTGCCAGAAGGAGGATGAAGTGGTATGAATTTAAAGGAGATGGTGGGTTGGTGGTGTTCGTTTTGCAGCTTTTTTTCCCCAGTGAGTTGTCTTTTCCTTTGTGAGTGCTTAGTTCTTAGGTTTCACACATCATTTGAGCTTCCATGTTCATTGGTCCTCTATCACGTGTACATAGGAGAAAAAAAACAGCTATCCAGCTAACTAAAGCATGTGGGGGAATCTGTCGTTTGGTGCACATCATTGTTTTTCATGTTTCATCAGTATTTATGAAATTGTGGTGAGTTTGCTCAGGCAACAGAAGGCATCCTCCAAAGGTTAACCTGTTGCTACCCTCTTTAATTTTGACTGGAGGGCACTAGTGAGCACCTACCACTATGGGATGAATTAACTCCAGTAATCCACGGCCGCGGTGGCAAAGATGTTTCTGGACAACATTAAAGGAGGCAGAGCCGAAATGTCAAGATCTGGTAGGACATGCTAAAAAGTGAAGACGTTTGGTTATGCTAACAGTGATAAGGGAGCAGTGGGGAGAACGAGTAAGAGGTGTGACTTAGGTCAGTGTCACCCTTTTGCAGCGTGTGATGCTCCGAAGGATTCTGTCGTCTAGGTAACAGGGTCTGTGCCTCACTTCTTAAGAAAGACAGAACAGATGTTCTTACAAGAAGCAACCAATTATCGCCAGGGAGAATATGAGCAGTATTTAAACTAATTGCTCTGTCGTTGCATACGGTCCAATTCATAGGCTATGAATAGTAAAGAAAATTTAAAGGAAGGAATCTTCCTCGCGTGCCGTTTTCTGAATGAGGTATTTGAAAAATATATGCCTTTTATAAAATAGCACTCATCAACGTTCTTTTTCACACTTCTATTTATCGTTTTATTTTCTTCAGTTATCGTGCAGTCTTTTTATTTAGTCTTTATAATGTCTCCTTCATGATTTTTGAGTCCTTTTGCTCTATCAAGCCAGTGTAATATCACGTTAATTTACCTTCTTTCTTTAAAATTCCTAAAAATCTGAGACCAGTGGGGTAAAAGGACATTTGGAATGGAGACTGAGGGCCTTCTCTAAACTAGGTAACTCTCTTCTGAGATTTTGGTGTTCAGTGGTAAAATTCAGGTATGGCTACTCTAATAGGAACTGTGCCGTCCAAAGCTGGAGCAAAAGAAGCATGTCGAGCCAAACAGAGGTTGAAATGAAACCCTATGAAACCCTACTAGGTTCTGCCTAGGTGGGGACATAGCATGTGTTTTGTGGAAAAGGCAGATGATGACAGCGACAAGAAAGACAAAGAGGAGAGCTTCAAGGGAAAGGGGCAGTGTGGAACAAGGAGCGCCACTGCAGCTCTCATCAGCTGTATGTTGTGCTAAAGTAACCTCATGTGCAAATTACAGTATTTAATATGCTTGTGGCTATAGGTTTGTCTTCCTGGGAAATTACTGTAGCCTTTCCAGTACAGGTTAGTGAACTCTGCTCTTGTCTTTGTATGAGCTCCCCAAAAGCTGTTATAAAATACATTCTTACACCTTTGGAATGAAGTCTGGTGCTGGGCATTAAGTAAGAACAGAGCGTTGGGACCAGATTTCTCAGGGCATGGTTTTGGGTCCTCAGCGAAGCTAAACCATACCATTATGCATTTTTAACAAAACATCTGGCCCCTTGCCTGAACTTTTCCATGCTTCTTGCCAAATATAAAAGGTCCCTTCTCTGTTTTTAGGAAGGGCATTGCAAAAACATGTTTTCTGTCTTGGCAATAATACGATAAAGGAAGAATCCTTGACCTGTTCTCTTTTATAAGGCTCTGATAAAGGACGTGATGTTTTGATTTTTATCTAACTGTGGAAAATGTCATAATGAGTGGAAACAAAATGCATGTTGCACTTCTTGGATTATTTGGCCAAGTTATCCTATTGTATAGTAGTGACATGTTGATTGGGACAAAATGTCTTAATAAGTTCAGTTATTTCAATAACCATTGTAAAACATTTGTGGTCAGAGTAGGGAGAAATACGACTTGAAGGGTTTTCTAATCCTCTTTCCAAGCTACTTGCATGTAACTTCTACTCTTTTTTGCTTGTTATTCTTCCTCTGATCCTGGTTCCTGGTTCTCTTCCTGCAAACTCTTCTGTGTTCATCCTCTATAATGTAACGCAGATGATGCATCTGGTTCCTTAGCTCTAACTATTAGCTTGTATTCGCCTCTTCAGTCATGGGAAGCACTACTTAAATGTTCACATTTGCTAGCAGAGCTGCTCTTTTGTTGTCCTGGTCAAACATTTTTGTCTCTCAAATTCCTATTCTAAAACTTTGTTGTTGTATAATGGCTTGGAACGTGGTGTATTCTTCAAACTCTGTTGCTTAGACTTCCTTATGATTTCTGGTGTAAAAGTATTCATGACTTCTCATATCCTTTCGTTCCCGTTTGCTTTTCTTCTGTTGGTGTACTTTTTGATTCTCCTCATGTTTCCCTATTTTATCACAGGGTCTGTCAGCAGCAATATTTGCTACTTTTGCTGCTCCATTTATATGCTAGGGTGCTTATAATGAAATTTTACAATCAGTTTCTGCAGATTTGGCACCTGCTTTCATGAGTGTTTTTTATTTCTGCAATTTAATTGTATTACATATATTCAGTCCTAGATTCTTTTTATCACTCTTGACATATTCTTTGAGCCGTCCTCTTTTTCAGTCTTCCCTTTTTGTATGAATCTGACTGATTTCATTTCTGAAGGTCAAGCTGTAAGGAAAAAAAGAATTGAACAGTTACTGTATATTTTTCCACTGTCTATCCTGGAAATAGAAGCTTCTTCTTATACATCCTCCTTTTTTTTGTCTGCAGTGCCTCCCTTTTCTTATAGCCCATTTTCTGTTCTTCTTTCTGACCTTCTGCTCTCAACACAGACATTAGCATCCTGGCTTAAGAAGCCCTTCCTTGACAGTAGCTAAGGCGTGAAAGACGACAGGAGGACATGTTTGAAGAAAGAAGGGCATGTTTGCCAGAGGATTGGTGGGGCTTTGGATTTTGCACCAAGGTTAGGAGGGGGATTTGCTGTATTGGACACTTTTCTGCATGCCGCTACCCCCTTGACATTTCTTATCTTTGCTGTTTCCACTAGTCTTTTTGCCTCAGTCTGGTTTTTCCTATCTAGTTAATTCCTTTTCAGCCCAGTTGAGTCTCTTTTCTAGTTGGTGTCCTTCTTCAAGGTCTTGCATTTCTTCACTGCTGGTTCCAGCTCTGCCATTCCTCCTGTTCCTGGTGGCTGCAGTTTGTGTCCTTGTCTCCTGCCTGCTGCTTGTCTTTCCTTCTCCTTGGGGTGGTTCTCCTCGCCTGTTCCTTCTACGCCTTCTTCCTGCCTCTCCTGTTCCTGAAGTGACCATCGCCCTTGCGCCAGAAGAAAGCAGCCCGCTCCTCAGGGACCAAACTAAAGCAGGAGGAAAACGGGTGAACCTTTCTCCACTGTTTCAGTGCCAGAGCTGTCTCTGAAGTGCATCGTTTAACAGCTTTAAAGGTCTTAAGTCTATTTTTCACTAAGAGAAAGTGAAGCATCAGGTGACGTTTTGCTGATGATACAAAATTACTTGGCTAAGTTTTGTTTCTCTACTAACCTATGTAGAAGTGCAAAAATACTGAGTAGTTTTTGTGATAAAAATATGTTTGTGTGTATCAGTATTGAATTTTAATGTGGTGGAAATGAGAGAAACCATGCTATCTATGTACAGACAGTGATGGATCTGAATGATCATTACTGGTGGAGTAAGGGGAGGATTTTTGTCGCTATTCCTCTGCACACAGCTCCAAGTTCAGGAGCAGTCAAAAAGGCAAATTCAAGGTCACTAGAATTACTTTAAAGTGAGGTACTGAAGTCAAGACCTGAGAACAAAGCAGACTCGGTCTACCTCATAAATCCCTGGTGCGTTCAGACGTTGTGTGTTCATATGCCTGTCATTCAGTTCCCTTTCACCTCAGAAAGGATACAATAGCACTAGAGAAGGTAAAGAGAATGGGAGCCAACAAAGCTGGTGATACAAAACTACCTCCTTATACACAGAGACAAAATCGTCTGGGAATCTGCACATGGGGAAAAAAATCTTTCCTTCTATTGGAAAATGTATTGGAAGGAGGGAAAACCAAAGGAAAATGTAGGTCTAAAATCAAGAAACTATATGGGAAAGTGAATTAGGGAATGGTTATTCAGTGTTTATCAGAACAGAACAACTAGGGCAACTGAATGAAAATAGCAAACCTCTCCCCAGTACAATGTTAACTTTGAAACACAGCTCTAAATATTGTAGGGAACAGGGATAGGGCTACGTTTAAGAATATATATGGGGAATGTGTTTGAGGGCTAATCAAGCAAAACCAGTGAAGGGCCTTGATTTAACCCGTGGTTCTCAAGTCCCTGAAGCGGAGGATTGCTGGAAGCTGATTGTGCATACCGCGAAGGCTCGCGCTGTGGCCGCACTGCTTTACGTGTTCTTTTCCTTGGCGTTAGCCTCAGTTGCGTCAGGGACAGGATAGTAAGCAGACTCAAAACTAATCTCGAGTCTGAGTCAAGTATAGCAGCTTTTCTTTCTTTGAGTAAGAACACGCATGCACTGCATATTTTGTCCTCAATGGTGTGCTCGTAAATGGCTTCTGCGAACAATCAGATGTTCACTAGCACCCGGGCTGGAAAACTTCAGCCCAAACAATTCATTTGGCCAAGTTAGAGGTAGCAAAAAGGCAGGAGGCCTGCCATAGTCTCAGGGATTTAGTAGTGGGTTATGGCATAATTGCGTAAGAAACTTTACTAATTTCTGAAAGATTCATTTCTTTTTCTCCAGGCAGTCTGAAGTTGTTATTCCAGAAGGAAGGTGCAGAGAAATGAACTCCCGTCGTTTTGGTTGGCATTATAAAAATGTTATTTGGTACTGCTCGTTGCACGCTTAATGAGATATACCGGGTCTGTTGTAGGTCTCAAGAATGACTTCTTCCAATTACTCATTTCTGCATAATATCTGGGAAAGTATTTGCTCTTGGTTCCCAGGAAGAAAGTCTAACATGAGTGTTCACGGTATGTTTTTTCAGCACTGCATTGCTTTTGCTGCCTTGGGCAAGAAGTCAGTTCAGTACCCATTTCTTTGCAGCAGAAGTTACTGTAGAGAGAGGTTATATTCAGTGCAAGATTGAATGCTGTCATGGTGGTAAATACTAGTCAGTTACTAGTTTCTTCATCTTATTACCTACTGTTGTTTCAAAATCTATTCCAGAAAACTGGCATTGTTTTGAGTCCTTATGGGTTGCCATAAGATCATATTTAAATACGTTGTTTATATTTTCATCTCTGCTTACTGAATTTTGTGAATTGCATTTAGCCACCTTTTAAGCCTTCCCGAATTTATCAGTATTTACTTTTTTGCCGCGTTTACCGCCTCATCGAAGAACTTTTCATATTTAATTGAAGAATGAGGAAATAGCAGACTTTAGATTACAAACGGATTTTTTTTTTCCAGTTGCAGTCTGATCCTGAGAGTATGAGAGGAATCTTGTGGTAGGCGTTTAATGACTTGGGAGACAGCCAGTGAACATCTTGTTTTAGCTTGCTTCACGCATTGGTTTTATCTAACGTGTGTCTAAAAGGTTGTCGAAGATTTGGGTAAGAAGTGAAAACCTGTGGGCAAAAGCATAACAAATCTAATGGGTAATTGTGTTAATAAACTCAAAGAACATTCTAGCCTTGTGCTTCCAGAGCGAAATGCTGAGTTTCTTGTAAATAACTGTCAACAGACTAATCACTTCTATAATTCTTGAATAAAAGCTCTGAAAGAGTAATATTCTCAAATGAGTGTTATCCTGAACAGCAAACAAGAAACCTGATAGTAAAACTGTGTGCAAATTTTTTGCCATTTTAAACAGACCCAAATTAATGAAAGGAAGTCAAGACCCCCAAAATATTCTCTCCTCAAGTCTGCAGGCGAGTTTCTCACTGTGAGCATGGTGCTAAACTGAATTTATATTTGCAACTGTGGGCTTGTCTATTAGCTTGCTTAACAAGAGGTAAGACATTAGGCAGATCAGTTCAAGTACATCAAACTTTAATGGATGCTGTCATTCAGAGCTAAAGGAGCTTTAACTTGATTCACGTAAGGAACACAGGTTTAACGTACTTTATATGTTTCGAATTCATAGCTCTGATTTAATTTTCCATTTAATGATGACTCGAACTATAAATGATATATCTAAACTTCTGCATCCCAGTCTGGAGTATGTATGAAGAATAACTATCAGTTTTTCTTTTCCTTTTTTTCCCCTTTTTTTCTTTTTTCTCTCTATCTGTAAGAATGTAATTTTTTTCTTTTAACCCTGAAGAACAAAAATACATGATATTTATGCTACGTAATACTATCAATGAAAACTTACTTAAGTAACCAAGATTTTTTTATTTCTTCCTGAAACATCTACTATTTCTATGATTCTACATCATGGAAGTAGAACCCGGCAGAAGTGTACGCTACCTGGAGATTGCCGTTGCGTTGCTGGGTCACCCATCAGTCTTTGATCCAGATGGGGCACCAACACTTGATTTCATTTCTTTTTAGTTTCTTAGAGCATTAATCATGGGCTTTATGCTGGGTTTATGCGAGATAGCAGATACTGACCTAGCGTGCAACCAGTGGATATGAAATAAAGCCATCACAAATTTTCAGACAGTTCTGAATCGTAGGTGAGTGTTGAATTAATACTTTGTATTATGAGACTGCCTTTTTCGTGTAGTATTGGAAAATTATTGTTGGCCCATTTCCTAATCATACCACCTAATTTACATTCCCGTGTGTTTTTGTATCTGAGAAATAATTGTTTTCAGTGACAGTACTCCCCAGTAGCCTGCTCTTTGACCTTGAGTAATACACTTGTCCTTTACAAAGCAGGGGCAGAACTAAATTCTGGAGATGGATTCATACCATTCAGCATGCACAGTTGAGGAGGTGTGTCATTTTGCTACCAGGGTTTAAGTTACATTATGTGTGCAACATTTCATGGCCTTTCCAGGGCTGGGCTACCTTCCTTCAAGCTGCAGGGAGTCACCTCCCTTTTCTGGGAAGTATTGTCATGAAGTCTTAAGCACTTGAGCTATGTCCTTCCAGCCACTGTGTCCTTTCATTCAACAGAGCAGTGAAGGAGAGAAGAAAATTGAACCCAGGTTTCCCCTTTGTGGGAGTGCTTTGGTTGCTGAGTTGTCAGATTAAGAGGAGGTGCTGGCGGTCTCCCAGCCATTTTGTTACTGAGCATAATTTGCTTTGTCTAGTCTGGGAGAGCCCCTTGTAGATTGGATTTTACAGGTGGCTTTGGCTGAGATTTTGGATATAGGGGCGCAGCGTATATTTTAAGTATCCCATTGTAGACTGTAGGACAAAACTGTTTTCTTCTACTGTTGCTATTTTAAATGTGTTCAGCAGTCTTTGAAGCTGCACAAGTTTGATGAATATTGCTGATAAACTTGTATAAATCTACGTTTAGATGTCTAGTTACTTGGTATGTACAACTGCGAGATACAGCCAAGTTGAGGTCCATGGATAGGTAACCTTTTACAGTAAGTATAGTTTAGACAGTGAGAACATCTCTCTATTGTCTGGTCCACATATATAATGAGTCAGTGGCATTATATGTATTTCTTTTCTGCAGGAAATCAAATGCATTTTCTCTTTAAGATGTGAATTTTCAGGATAATATTGCAGTCACTATCCAATCCTTGGCATAGGTTAGAGATGTATTGCCTCTTGAAAGATGCATTGCTGCGATGCCGTAATTAATTGAGTTCAGGTTGGACAACCATAATTTTTCACCACTCTTTTGCTCCACTTATATACATTAAAATGTTTGGGACGTTTCACCCACACCTCCCTTAGTTTTGCTTGCAAGCTTTTAGGAACCCAAACTGGGCTGTCATGAACAGTTAACTCAGTATCAGTCTTGTAGCTTTGGGTGTATTACTGTCAAAAAGTACTAGTTGTCACATGTAGGTTTGAACAAACATTTTTTTCTATAAACTTACAAAAGCAGAAATGCTATTCCTCTTATTCTGATTTATTAATGTTTCTTTTGTAAATCCTTTTGAGAGGAAAACCTTCCTAGAAAAATTGAAAATTGATCATAATTGGTGTCTGATCTTGTTCATTGACCTTCTATAGGTGTTTTGGAAAACATCAGTTGCTGGCCTCGTTTATCTTAGTGAGATACAGTGCAAGAGCAGAGGTTGTCAGGAATCTGAAAAGTGCAGAACCATTAGAATAAGCACTTTAAGTGTAGGCTAATTGCAGTTTAAAAACCCAGACTGAATGTTTAGGTTTGTGGAATTATGTACCTCTGAATTTTAAAGGTACATTAGCAAAGTGTTTTTTTTCCTCCCCCTCATTATAAAGACTGATCTTAGATGGCTTTAGGTTTAAGGATCTTCGTTATGTTGATGGGAAAGTCCTTTCTCTTTTCAGTAACAGAAGAATTTCTTCTAATTAACTGAAAAGCAAATCCAAAAATCTGAAAATATCTGAAAATCTTCAGAAATGATAAATAATCTGTATGGCTTTTCAGCAGTTTACTTTCTCTAGATGACTTCAGTTTATTTGTTGGTATAATCTGAATGGATGAGTGTTCTTCCATTTTGCTGTACGCCAACTGAGGAGAAAAATCTTCTGTAGAGAAGAGATAGAGAGCTTAAATTTCTCTATACCTTTCCATTGGAAGGAAAATGGTTGTTAACTCTGTGGCAGGCTGACCAAGTTTGACTAAAAAGCCAATCTTGTAAGAGAAGAGAGAGCATGGCATCTGATTTAAAAACAAAACAAAAATAGAAAAAAGAACCAGAGGTTCCATTTAAAATGTGCCTTTCTTCTTCCCTCTGGTCCAAAAATGCAAATTTGCACTCAGTTGATTTAACTAAGCTGGTTCTTGAAATAATGTCTTGAAATAATGTATTTCTTGAGCCTCAAATTAATATATTTGACACATCATAAAGGAAACTTGTTTTTTTCAGAGGCAGATATTTAATATTCGTTTAGATGTGTTTTATTTCATAGCAAAGCCATGAAAATATATTATATACATAATCTATGTATTGGAGCCAAGTTACCATCGTATGATTTTTATGTCAGCATTTCCTTACATAGGTGTATTAAAAATAAAGTTTCCTTTTTTAGGTGTAATTTTATAATAGTCCTTTCTTTCTATTTGAAAGTCCATGCCATGTTATACTGTATTGGTTACCGAGAAATGGAAAGAATAGTATTTCTTCATATGTTCTTAAAGCAAAAGGCTGAAGTTAGTTAATTTTTTTTTCTGGGAACCTCAAGAATTCAAAATGTAGTTACTCTAGTTTCTATTCATTTATATTAGTTAAAATGTA
Organism: Cygnus olor; assembly: GCF_009769625.2. NCBI lineage: Eukaryota > Metazoa > Chordata > Aves > Anseriformes > Anatidae > Cygnus > Cygnus olor. The sequence continues at coordinate 49,444,743 of NC_049171.1, read as the reverse complement.
ATATTTTGGAAAAGTCTTTTGCCAAGCTTTTGTTTCTGAATAATGTTATTTAGCCATGCCAGACCATTTTGAGCTCCTGAAATGAAAATATTATTCTATAAATACTTTCTTGATCCTTGTCATAGGAGCAGGGTGTGACAGCTTTTTTGTCCTCTTCCTGTCCTGACATTTGGTGAGTTACTGGCTAGAATTTTCTTCAATGTCTTTCTGTATTTATTTTTTAGAATTTTCTTTCTCCTTCTCTTGTGGAAGTTTGGAGTCCCAGCAGCTCAGGGGCTGCTTGATTTAGATGGATGGGAGTGTGGAAGGAAAAGGTTGAAGGAAGTGTAAAGCAGACTTGGGGGGATGCTTCAAGGATCTGCTTGGGGTAAAACAGGAGAATTAGAGCGAACAAGAGTCAGCTTAAAGTCATGCTTTAGGATACTTTAGCTTGTCAATTTTCATGCAAAGTCTGCCTTGTACACTGAGGCAGAACTCATAGCAGTTCATGTAAGAATGCCAGTTGTATTTTTGGCATTTCAGTCTGCCTACCCACCTTGTATTTGTGTGCCAGTGGCTATCTATGGGTAGGGATAAACGGACCAGCATACAGAGGATATCTCCCCTCTGAAGCAGAGCGTTCTCCTCGAGTTCCTTTGGCAGTTTTTCTGTTTTTTCCTTTTTTTCCCCCCGTTTGCATATCCATTTGTATATGTTGCCCACAACTTTTTGTCAGACCTCCTATATGTGTGCCTGCCACAGGCACTTACGGCTGTATGGGCTGGTAAATGAACCTCTGCACCAGTTTGGTTTGAAGTCATGACTGAGTAAAGACTTTTTTTTTTAACTTCAGCTGTGCAGTAGCTCTGGAGATGGAATTTTCCCAGCTAGAAAAGGGAATCCAGACTGGAAAATCCCAAGCTTAAGAATCAATTGGGTTGCTAAACAAAGCTGGATTTTGAGTAGTTTTTTAATGTGGCACGCTGTCCCTGTTCCCCTCTTTTTTTTCTTTCTTGTGCCTGATAATCACCCCTCTTTTTTTTCTTCTTGCCTGATAATTTTGGGATCTGTAGCACCCTTGTTAAAGTTAACAAAGGGTGGTTCTTACAAGTTAAATAAAAATGGATGCTTGGTTTTATTTTTTTATTTTGAGAGATGCCTGTATTACCTCCCCGAGGGAAAAGCTGCAACGTGAATTCAATATGGTAATAGGCATCAGAGGGTCTATGTGAAAAGAATAATATTAATAACAGGGAGGAAAGGATGGAGTCTTGATTAATGGCATAGGAACAGGCTGGAATTTTTAAAGAGCCTCTGTGGAAGTGAAATGATGATCTTTGTTCCTTTGAAAATCTGAACTTCAACTTAAAACCAATTTATCGTAGAGTCAGAATGGTTTGGGTTGAAAGGGATCTTAAAGACCATATAATTCCTCCCCACCCCCTACTTTTGAGGGCAGGGACACTTCCCACTAGATCAGGTTGCTCAAAGCCCGATCCAGCCTGTAAATTTCAGTGACCTAAGAGGCTTTGAATATATTCATCACACAAGTAGGTGGCTTTAAAATTCTGCAACGTCCAACTGTCTTTTGTGAGCCATCAGGCTTATGCTTTGGTCTTTCCTGTGATGGCTTGGATCCACATCTCTGCCAGTCTAAGGTCTTGCTTCTAACCTTGGAAGCAGGTCAATGTATTGCCCATTGAATTTCCGTGAAAGAAACTACCAAGGATGTTCCTGAACAGATTAACTAAGTAGATCAAAAGGCCAGAGTAAACTTTGTGGAAGACGTGAACACGTCTTAGATGAGATGATCTGACCTCAGAATGCGTTTCTGAAGGTGATTATGAGTTTTGTCTTCACTGACACAGAAATACATGTTTATGGCAAGATTTACTGGTGTAAATGTTGAAAGCAGTATTTGTCTTCGCATTTTCTCTGGTTTTTCTTAGTTTACCTTCACAGTGAGTTGAAAGTGTCTGTTTTCACTCCAGTTTGGTAGGTGGTAGCTAGAAAGCATTATTTATCCAATGGTGAAAAACATTTGTGAGTTATTTCCTTGAGGAATGTACGGTCTGACTATTTTTGAAGGTGCTAAACGCCTTCATAATTGATCATTTTGTTTACAGTATTAAGAGCATAACTCTCCTCCATCCTTCTCACAGAAGTTTTTTTAATTTGGGGAAAAATAGCAGAACTTTCTATACCTCAAAGAGCAAGAGACTTCCTAGCTGCTAGTCATGCAACCATTACTTGTACGCTGTGGCGATAGACAATTTGTAGGCTAAGTTCAAAGAGTTTAAAACAAATTACTGTAGGAGCTGGCTGTTGGTACTTTTTTTTTTATCTGCTGGAGGTGTCAACAATAAAACCCCACCAAAACCACTTTCATGAAAGCCTCTATAAAAACACAGTACTACACAGACATTGCGTCACTGAATCTAGTGGCGGACTGTTAAATCAAATTCATCAGGTAATGAATTTCCTATGATGATCGAGCTGCAAATGAGATATGCCATTTCCTCTGCTGTTGAGAAGCTGTTCCTGAGCCTTCATATTTATGAGATGCCATCTTTCAGGGTAAATTTATCTGTTATCAGTTGTATCTGTTTGTTCTCCAACCATTGTTGCCATTTAGTATAATTATGTCTTTCGTCTTTGGTGCTTACGCCTTTGTATTTTAGTGGATATCAATCTTATTTCCTTTCAATAGTTGATTTGTTACAGTAATTGAGCAAGCTTCCTGTTGAGGGATGGACTGTATGCTCCTTTAATCACCCTTTCCCTATATAAGGGTGAGTTAATCTGTGTGTGTGTGGATGAGGAGATATTTGAGCATAGTTAAAAACTACGTATAGTATTTCAAAACTATATCACAGAAGAGTTTTTAATTTGGTTACTTATTTTGTCTTTTAACAAGATAATCCCTCTAACTTTTTTTTTATTCTTGTGCTTGCGTGCTCTCTTGCTCTCCCTGGCTAGACAATCTTTTCTGTTTGACTTTCCACGCAAAGTCCAACTCTGCCTGACCCCTGACAGCTTGGATTTCCAGCCCTTTATGCTTTTGTACAAGTTCTGTTGCCAACTTAATGTTTTCTCCAACATGGCAGGCTTTCCCATTGTGGCCTCCACCCCTCCTCTGCTATAAGAGACATTCACTTGTGAGGGAAATGATGAATGTCCCTAGGGAAAAAGACATCAAATAGCAGAAGAAATGACCACCAGTTCTACGTACACTGTGTAGCTGCCAGGAATCCTGCAAGCTGTTTCATACTATTTGGGCTATCCAAATGCAGCATTTTAAAATTGGTGACCATGACATCAGCTAGGAACTGTGACAAGCAAAGTTGCATGGTCAGTTCTCTTGACCAGAAGAATATAAAAAAAAGTAATAATTCAAATTAATAATAATAAGTATCTAATAAGGGCAAGAAAGGTACTGTACAGGATAGTCAGCATTGCTCAGGATGTTGACAGTGCAAACTATGTCTTTCTCAATTACTTTCTGCGTAAACTGCTTTGTGTGCTGTTACCAAGAGAGAAGGGTGCTGTAAGTCTCCTGAGAGGCAGGTTCTTATTAGCATTTTACTCTAAGGTGGGTATAATGGCAATTAAATTGTAGAGGAGGAACAATAAGCTGAAGAACTACTGAAATAAGATGCTCTGTTCACTTAGCAGTTGCAGATCCATTTTGTGTTCTGGTTGTTGCCTTGTATTAAGGTGCATCAGGTGCACTGCAGTCTTTCAAGTACTAGAACAGTGTATTAGTGTCTTCTTTCTGGTGTTAGACTTGAATTAATCAAATCTCCAAGCTGATTTACTTCTGCACAAGACCCAAGAAAAATGGTATTCTGTTTCTTTAATCCAGTTTATGTGTTTAAAGTTTATACAGCAATCCGTGGTGCAGAAAAGCTGTAGAGAATGATTTACTGTGGCTCTGAAGTTGTCTTGGGATTTTAGGTGTAACTAAAATGCACATTTGTGAAGTGTGTTTATGGTGAAGAAATGACATATAGCCATTTCAGAGAAAGGGTGCATGACTTAGCTGTTAGACATGTTGGCATGTGTCAGCTCATAAAGTGAGTATTGGAGGGGTGAAACTACAAGGAGAGCCATTAGAGGGCCCCTAGGCTGCAATTTTACCTAACTGTAGTCTTCCAAATATCTTTTTTTTTTTTCTTTTCTGCCTTGTATCTCCTGTTTGGATAATGTATTTAGAAATGACTTCTGTTCCCTCATTCAAGAACTTCGGGTGGGTTTAATTCTCAACCTGTACGAAGGCAAAAGGCAGCCCCTTCCTGTCAGAGCAGAACCTGACAGGAAAGCAAAAGTGGCAAATCTGATGTGAGGTGAGTTAGGCTGTTCTTTTCAAGAGTAGGGGTAACTGAAGAACTAGATGTTACCCTGGCTTCCTTTAAAGCAACACATGCTTACAAAGCCAGTTAGTCACAAAATAATGATGACACAATTCAATGGTTGGCGTAGCAGGTAAATGTTTTGACAAAATTCAAATTAAACATGGAAGTCATTAGGGTATGTAGTTGATACAAATAAGATATAAATAGCTTTAAATACATCCTTGTGTTTCACATTATTGGCTTCTACCAGTCAGCTGTAATGAAATTACTGTTTCCAAAGTCTCTGATTTCATACAGCTAAATCTTAGATCAATACCTGCCATTGAAACAGTTGTCTCAGACATGCTGATTTCCATGGCTGTGCTTTTTGGTTCTGCCCAACATGTCTTCCCAGTGCTTCTTGAATCATTCTCCTCACCTTCACTCTCTAAACACCCACGAGTAACATCAGTTCGGTCCCTGTGGCCACCCTCACTTCTGCTGCAGTCCATCTCTAGAGGGGATGATTTTCAGGCATCTCTCTCTAACATTTCTGTTCATGACTCATGCTTTTACCCTAAGCTGTAGTTTTTGATCTCTTCCAGTCGGCATCTAGCATGATTGCAAACCCAGTTTAGCTAAAACAGAGTTAGTGTTCTTGACCCAGTGTGTTGGACTTCAAAGCCACTGTTTCTTTGGTCTGGCTTCTGCTGGTAATGCACTGGCTGCTCTGGGACCGATGTTCCTGATGGCCAGAATGCAACAAAGCCTTGAAAAACTGTTTTTCCACTTGAAGTTTTAAGTTTTACATGAAATTTCCTTTGGCCTGCTGTTATGTTAAGGTTGTGGCTCAGAAGATGAATGTATAAAGGTCTGTTATTCTCTAAAACTACAAAAGAACTTCCAAAATGACTATCCATGGTAATCACTAAAGCATTCATTTAAGATAGAAATATGAGACTAACACAAAAACTGAGTTGACTTTCTCCTTACTTAATGTATTTGTTCATCTCTTGGAGCACAGTGTAGGTAACAACCTTATATATTCTTGATAATAACTTACGGCTATTTTCTGTTACATACTTCTAGATAGAACAAGGTGATTTGACAAGGTTTTGGTCTAGTTTTTAATATTTGTTGGTGTTTAATATAACTACAGAATGATTTAAGGTCAGGCAATCAATTCTATGAATGTTCTGTGTTAAATTATAAATATTCCATTAAGTATGACTGTTAATAGATGTTTTGGTAAGCATTTATGCCTGTGAAGTGTTTTGCTTTGTAACTGCTTCTCTTGAGGAAAAAATATGTCTTTATTTATAAGGCTGGTGTAACCCCTATGATCAAAGCTTTGGGAACATCTCATAGTGTTTTAGATTGCAACTTTAAAAATAATATTTTTGCTTTTAATATGCTCATTTACAATATGACTTGGAAAAAATTATTAGGTAGCCTCTCGAAATTCTTTAGGAGTCTTAATTTGCTTTCAGAGCAGAGCAGACTTAGAAAGCAGGCAGGCAGAGAGTGTCTGTAATGTGCATAAGCAGACTTTGCCAATTTGGTGAAAACTCTTTCCATATCTGACTGCAACTGTAAACTGTCATTCAGTAGCTAAAGACACACGTAATATGTTTGCTTTGCTTTCTTTGGCCTTACAGTATTCTGTTCTTCAACTTCAGGTCTCATACAGAAAATCTTGTAGAAGCTCAACATGTGTAACATAAAACTAATGTATTTTCCCCATGCTTTTCGTAGAAATCAATAGGAGCTTGACTCTGAAAAATTCTGTTTAAATAAAGATGTTTTATCTGAGGTGAATCGAAAGATGCATTAAAATAATCTACTCCTTTTAAATGAGCACATATCATTGCTGTGGATAAGAAACTTACCACTTTTGTTAATATGAAAGCATCCTCCTTTTTCATGACTTTCACGAAAAGGAAAGGTTTCAGGCTTTGCTTATTAATCAGGCTGTTCTGGTAGGTGACCACTGCTGCCTAAAAGTCCTCTGTTCAGACTGGCTTGGGCAGTGTTGTTGCTTAGAACTACAGAATATACGCTGCCTCTCCCCTTTTTGTATGGCACCTTTCAGTTAATGCAGAATACTTTGGCATTTGTTTTGTTCTTATGCTGTACATAGTATTTCTGTTAACTCCTCTATTATGCTGCCATTCAATATGGAACTGGATGCTCTTTGGCTGTTTCTTCCTGCAAAGTTTTTGTTATTCTGAGAGAATGCTTTACTTTGTCTCATTTACGATTTGAAAACTTGAAATTATTTTATATCAGTATTGCTGCTAACAGTGTCTTTAAGAAAAAACTAATAATAATAATAAAATCACCTTCTATAATATTTTACTAAATTACATAAAAGGCAGAAGCATCACATCAAATCCCTACCTGGAAATATTTTTAGTATTATAAACAAGGAAATATGGCAATATGTTGTGGTACATGTTGAAGAGCTGCAATTTATCTCTGAGTTTTTGGTAGCTTATAATTCTGAGAAGTAATGTTACTATTTGTTAGGTGATAACATTTTTTACTGCATCATATTAGTGATACCTGGGAATGACTACTGATCACTTTGTTAGGCAGGAAACTTCTTCAGAGCTAGAAGTCCTTGGTGTTAGGGAGATGAGGGAAACAAAGAAGATTTCCTGCATGGTAGAAGAAATATTTAAATAATTCATCTGTGGAAAGTGGAATAGATTTAAACAGTTTTAATGTTCTTTAGAAGATCTTGTCAGATCTCTTGTCTTGGGCAGATATCTGTATAGCCAAAGGACAGTATAATTTATAATAAGCTTTTCCTTATTTTTCCCATGAAATAAACGTCTGAAGACGAAGACTTTCTCTGTGGAGAAAAGGGTAGACTGGTCTCTCAGATGTGCATTGTAACATACTCTATTTACTGTTTAGCCATTTGAAATGGATGCTTGGCAATTTATATAGTAGTGCTGCAGATGCAAGCAATTTCAGATAAAACAGAAGTGATCAATCATTTTTGGGAAGACAGTGTCTCCAAAAAAAAAGATTCCATGGAAATATTTTGGAAATACTTCTTCCTAGGTCCCTCTGAGGACTGATTTAATCTGTCAGAGCCATGACTTCAGCAGCAGTGTGTGCTTTAATGTGCTCTCTAATTATGAGTGTAGTAATCACGAGACCTAGTTTAATCTGGCAAGCAAAAATAAGCTTGGATTTATTTCTGGGTTATAGGAGAGTAGTTGAAAGAACCATTAAAAACAGTTTTGATAAACTTTCCTCTGAAAACACCCTTATGTACTGAAAACAAGAACCTCATTGACTTCTAGGCGAGTGAGGCAGGAATGCAATGCAAAAAATGATAGGTAATACAGGAATTGTGTGGTAATCAGGAACTGGACTGTTACATGAAGAACTGGCAAGCTGCACAAGCTTCACTTTGGCGTTTTTAAATTCTGACATTTACTTTTGATAAGAGAACTGTATAACATATCTTTAAGATGGAAGCTGAGGGTGAGTGGGACAGATGGGATAAGCTGGGAAGAGAGCAATGTGGGTAGTGATGGTCAACTTGTGCTTGCAGAGCAACAAGCCCATACTATGGAGGCTATTTGTATCCTCCTAATTTTAACATTTTAGAGACAAGGTATTGAGTCAGTGGCACCTTTTCTTCTAGGGCCTGTTTAGTTGTTTAGTTGTGGTAAGACACCATTATTGTTTTTTTATTTTTTAACAAGCATAGAAATAATGCGAGCTTGTCTATTTCTTTGCAGCTTTTACGAGAGTTGAAGCACCCTAACGTGATTGCGTTACAGAAGGTTTTCCTTTCTCACAGTGACAGAAAGGTTTGGCTGCTGTTTGATTATGCTGAGCATGACTTTGGGTAAGTACAGATTTCCCTGAGCATTTGAGATAGTGTAATATAAGCTTGAACAAACTGAAGTATGTGTGGTGTACCTTCATGTAACACAGATGCCTAAATTTCTTGCTCTGTAATTAAGGGTCTAACTGACATCCTGTTCTTAGCATACTTGATCTTTCCTTTAAAACATGCAAAAAGCTCTGTAGATTTTTTTTTTAAATGTCAACTTCATTTTGAAGCTAAAACAATTCTTTTAACATTTAATTGGAGTTAAAGAGAGTATTCCTAAATTAAACCTTGCAAAATAGGGGTTGGAAGTGCATTTAATATTTTCTTTTCCCTACAGTTTTGCCAAAAAAAAAAAAAAAGAGGGACAGGAACTACTTCACTGAGTTCTCTCTCACTGAGATACAGTGGAAGTGACCAACATTCAATCATGTAATTCTGAATGGTGAATTTCTGGCAGAATGAGTGGAATGAAAATAAGAAAAGAAACTAAGCACTGTTGATTGGGCCTACTGACATGCTGTCACTATATTGAAGAGGAGTGGAGACTTGGATGTCTGTAAATTTCCAGCAAAATGTGATAGGATTCGATTAATCTATTGTACGGGTGGACATGAATGACAGCATGAGCTGACTCAGATACAAATACTCAAGCTCTAAACCTTTCAAACCTTTCAAAGAAGTGAGTTGCTTGGACCTGGGTTAGAATTTAAACCCAAAAGGTATCAGACACTAAGAGTAACTAATATGTTTGTTCTTCCTTTGATAGTACTGTGAAGGAGAGAAGGTGGTAATATTAATATTGATAATGCTTTTTCAAAAGGCTTCAGTAATACACAAGTTGCTATTAATAATGATAGTGGTTGCTCATTTTTGTTCAAGAGAATGTGCACTTGTAAATGACACAAAAATGTATCTGGAAGACAAACTTAGACCATGCAAACAGATATTTTTGGCTCAGAACAATTAATGACATTTCAGCCCCTTCTTATGCTTAAAAATATTGGATTTTTCTTGTACGGCAGCAGCTTTGTATTTTAGTTTCTTCATCAAATTTCAGTGTACACAGAGTTTGTGTATTTCTCACAACTGGTGACAGTGAAGATGAATAGAAATGCAGCAGATAAAACCCTGTATGGATAGAAATTATTTGTGCGTCAGCTGGGTTTACTCATCTTAAAGACCAACAACAACAAACACATTTTACTGCTACATTGAGTGACTTGTTTAAAACACCTTTTTCTAAACTTTTCCATTTGAATTTAGTTGGGCATGTGCTTTTTACACTACATGGTGATTTTTCACATCATTTAACGCTTTAGATAAAGACTCACTGCGGTCTGATGTTCTTACCACTTGTTACATTTGGCTGGGTATTGGTCATAATCTCTGTGAAGTTAATTCTTTTCCATTTTTTGAGATTGAATGTTTGTTGTACTAGTTATTTGATGTGAACTGGTCTCCTACTTCCTAACACTTTTTTTTCTATGGGACATACAACACAAATCATTTTTCCTTTCCTGTATAATTGCCCACGTTTCCTTGCTTCTTTAGCCTTTACAGGAATTCTTTTTCCTCCTTTGCATAAAATTAGCCATATTCAAGGCACCCTTGGTTCTGGCTTAACCTTGGTCCTCATTTCCTTTACCGTCAGCACTTCCCAAGCATCACTCTTGATTCCCCTTTTGTCTCTTTTGCTCACTCCCAACTTTGTGTCTTTTTCCACGCTGCCTCCTACACATGGAACAGCCTCCCAATTAACGTACGTAAAGATCCTTCACTATCCTCCTTCAAAAACCTCCTAAAAATCCACTTATTTTGTAACGCATTTCAGTAATAACAACCACTTGTCATTCTGTCTGTGTTGTGTTGTGTTTTGCATTTCCTGTGCTTTACAGCTTGTGCCCTTTCAGCAGTTTGGGGTAGAAATTGTGCTAGGGGATTGGCACGTTTTGTTACTGGTTTGCACCATGTGCTCCCCCAGCACTACTTAAAAACAAAGTAAGTTTGTTTATCGTGGGTATCAGTGTAGGATTTAAGTTTTGATAGATGTACCATTTCTAGAGAAACATGGATTCCCAAAGCCAAACAGTTTTAAATGTAGGTATCTTAGAGTTACTTACCAAGATTTGTCTTTAAGCATGGGAATCGTCCATGTTCAAAGCTGCCCGGCTTTAGTAACTCTTACTGGCTTCAATGAGAGGAGTAAACGCTCATTACTTATAAACATCAGATTAATTAAAATTGTTACATTTTCTGCTTCTGTACTGGAAACATTTGGCAAGAGATGAATAAACTGTACTAGATGCTATCTTTTTCTGTTCGTTTTGTAATGCTGAAAAAAACTGTCCCATTCTAATGAGGAAAAGTGATGGTGCCAATTAAGCTTATTAAAAAGTTCTTTTATGGTGAGCAACAACTTTTTTTTAACTTTGCATTTAATTTTCAAGGATCAGACTGCTCAAATCTGAAGTTTGAATTAAGATAGCAACATACTTTATAACTTGCTGTAATTCCTGTTGATATCGTTACCAGGGGATGAAGAAAGCTTATGCTTATTAGAACTAGTTTTGACAGGTATTGATGAAGACTTAGTGTTGTTGTTGCCTACAAACATACACAGTTTGACTGCTAAACCTACCACAGATTTTTCCTTCATCACCTCTCAAGTTACGTTATACAAAGCAATGTGTAATCATTCATGAGATTACAGTGCAGAATGGCTAAGAATTTAGTAGATCTTTTGACGAATTGATTTATACCTTGTGTTTATTTTTATTACCAAAATTCTCAGTGTAACCCACAGATGGTTTCCTTGTGATTTTTCTGGGCTATTAGCCTCAACTAGTAAAGTTCTTTGGGATATTGAATGTGCCACATATGCTAACTTAGAGCGTATTGTCTACACTGTCATCACTGCTTACATATGCTTATGCTATGAATTAAATGCAAGATTCCTTAGCTTGTACCTCACTATGTGTAAAGGAAACATCTGACAGAAGGTTTATAAAGGTGCATGGCTGCAGCTGTTACTGAATACCTTATACGTTATGGGCCACATCCTTTCTTAACTCTTGATAATTTGCTTCAGTCTCACACCTTTGCTATATGCTTTGATTGTCTGAAAGCTTCAGATGTTCACAGCCAGAGAAACAGCTGTCTCTTGTTCCTTCTCTAGCGAGGAACATTCCTTTTGCAATATTTACTCATAATGTCTTGGATGCTTTTCATTCAAATTGTATCCACATTTTCTCTCTTGATTAATTCATGTTTAGATTAAAAATATATATATCAGTAACTTAATAGTTAACATATACCTCAATTAATCTTAAGTCCATGGGTGGAATTGATACTATTTTTAAATTACCTTTTCCTGTACACAGACTTCATAATCTTGCAGTAAAACTATGCATGGATGAACAAGTGTCATTCCTTTAACTGATAACATCTCTTTTTCTTCTATGTTTTTAATGACTTAAAAGGAAAAAAAAAAAGGTTATTTTGAATGCATGTGTCTTGTTGTTTTATCACTAAGGAATAACATTTGTATACAACTTTCATATACGTTATATCTTAAGTAGTGTATTACTTTTTCAGAACTTCCTATGTAAAACTTTGAGTCATTATTAAAAATTATATTAAAAGCATTAAATGCATGATGATTACTTAATTGGACTTCTCTTAAAGATTGATACAAGTGAGATCTGCACTAGGGATGAATTCTGTTTCTTGAAAGTGTAGTTACTGTTACTTTTAGCCATTGGAGAGGTTATAATACTGAGAGATTGTGTTTTGCTCTCAGCTAGTCTCCTATACTTCTACATCATCAGCTTTTTAATACTGGTAGTAATCCAAGCACACGTTTTTTTAAGTACTGCGAACAAGCACATGATCAATGTGTTCAATTCCACAGTCTCTATATCTTTAAAAAGGATTTAACATTGTTAAAAACGATATTGTAACTCGATTTTGTATTTTGAATTAATAGGGTGTCTCCTTTTCTTGCAGAGTACAGAGTTAATTCACAGTCTCATTTAACATGTATGTGTAATTTCAAAGTTTTAAGGTCTCCCCTTTCTGGAAATCTATGTTGTAATTTAGAATGATTTTTAAACTCCTTCTGAAAACTAGTGACACTTTTATCATGGTAAAATGTGTTGAATGTGTTTCATAGCTGTAAAAACGTTCCTGGTTCTTAAGTGATTAAATTATTAAAAACTATTTGGTGATATTGAGTGTGATCATACATTTGCTATCCAAGACTAGTTAAACAATGATCTGGGTATTTTTAGGTTTTGTTGAATGTTTATATCTTACTAGATTCCAGTGATCTCTTAAGAAGTAACTATTTAATAGCAAATACCACTGAGAAACTGAAAATTCAGCTCAAAGTTATCTTTGATAATAATAAAAAATATATAGGCAGACTGGTTTTGTGCTATATGAAATACTTGTTGCATATGTATTCTGCTTTTTTAAAATTTAGCTTAGGGAGTAGTCGTGTATTTAAATTTAGGATGGGGGTAGTCATGTTTACTTAAAAAATAGTCATCAATTAATGAAAAGGAGAAAATATTCCTCCTGTATGTGAATTTCATAACACTCTACCTCGCTCAATATCTGAAAAAATATACTTTAATAACAGAAATTATGTTCTTGTATACTCAATAAAATTGTGAGGGTGTTGCATACTGATTTGTGCAATAACCTTGCAAATTTGTTTAATCATATGAATGTTTTTTAATAGATCTGAGGTTTTAAGTCTTCAGATCTGGTGCAATCAGTTATAACTCTTAACTTCCTTTAGGCTTCAGTTTAGCTTTTAATCATGAGAATAATCCAAATGCTAGTCAATCACAAATATTTTTACTTACTTGAAGATAGCTTTCTCAGTGTAGCAGTTTAATTTTTCTCTTCTAATTTCTTGTAGTCATGTGAGTATTTTTAATTCAGTCCCAGTCCATGAGGTGATTCTCTGTACAGTCACCCGTCGTGTACATATTTACCAATACAGGGTTCTGCTAGATGAGGGAAGAATGTAAGATTTATTGAAGGGAGTGGGCTGCAATAGTTTTTGATTGCTTTCAAGTTATAATTTCTATCGTCAGCCATTGTTACAGAAGGTTGTCTTTACACTGTGATTTATCCTTTCCAATTATAGTAGATAGGGTGTTTTTTGACACAAAAGTGATAGCTGGACTTAGAGACAGCAACACTATTCCATGTTGATAGCCGTCTGTTCTGAGAATGCACTTGTCATTATCACAAAAGATTTAGATTATTTTTCTGGCTTTTTCTGCTAAAGCTGTAGGGAGTTGAGGGTAGTTTATGTTTAACAGTAGCATGAATATTGGTTATTTCAGATATATGCTGAAAGGATAATTGAATCCTGACTTCTTAAGATTATTGTATGGACTTTTAAAAATAAAAGGTTTACTTCTTAAAGATCTAGAAAAAGTAGAGATTCCTGCAAAACCTGGGAAAGAGATACTGAATCTGTTTTATGTTCACGTTTACTCTCTGCTTCAAAGTTTAGGTATTTAGAGTAAGTAACGTTCAGCAAAACTTAACTTTGAAAGGAGCTTTAATACATTATTTAAAATGTTGACCTCTTTTCATGTGGAAATGGATTTTTTGTCAGGCCATGTGGTTAAATGGGACTCTAAAGAAGATGAGAATGGCTGCAGAACAGCATTTTTTTAGAGAGAGGGTGCTGAAGCTTATTTTTTTCTCCTCCTCTTTCTAAGGACCACTGTGTGATGTTTTAATGCACCCCAAATTGGAAACTTAATCTCTGTAGAAATACTTCTACCCACTTTTGTTTTGATACGATTTTAGTTTGCTTGTGATATACCCTGGACGGATTTTTTGTGTCTAAACTTTGGTGTCTGAAATTAGTTCTAAGCTTAGGCTTGTGAAGCTGTGATTTACTTTTGCAACAAGAAATGTTACTCAGGTTAAATGGCTCTATCTTTGCTTCATGTTTTTGAAAATTGTGCAAACAATGCACGTTTAGTTTTTGTACCACTTCTAGATTTTATTTTTCTATATCCTTTTAAGTGCTTTAACACATAACAATGCTAATCACCTTCATTTGAGTATTGATTGCTGAAGAGAGGTTTAAAGTGAGACTTGAAGCCTTATATTCTGAACCTTTTTCTTGACCCTGGCACAGATTTAATGTGTATGTAACCTGCATCGCTTTATTTATAAAGCCTAATTTTACTTTTTAATGGTGCATTGGAATTGCCTGACATGCTTGTGTTTTATTCTCAAAAGTTGGATGAGGATTTGGATAGAAAGAAGAGTTTTGCTGAAGTGCGGGAGCAGGCAGACAATTTACATCATCGGGGAGAAGCATCTGCGTTGACAAGATAAAATTTCATTTTGATGGAAATGCATGTAGTTTTAAAACAAGAATTTATTTGATCAGTAGAACTCAAGAAATCAGTTTTTCTAGGGAGTTGTGTCTTGAGGTCAAGCTCCTGTATGGATCATCTCATGTCTGTTGAGGTGACAGTTGTATTGTAACTTCTTTTAGTAAGACATATGTGAAATGTCTGCTTTAGGGACTTGCTTCCATGAAAACTTGCCAGATCTGACTTGGTTTTAACCACTGTCATACTGAACAGCAGTTCTTGAAATCAGGAATGGGATGAAACAAACATAGTGTGTTTGTATCAGCTTGACTTTCTTACAAGGAGAATAAAATTAGGATCTTTTTGAATGCTCATTTAACTACTTGATGTAAATACTAGGGCTTTTCATGGAAAAACCAATTTAATTTGGTCTATATTATCTTGCGTTCTGTTTACATTACTTACAGTGGAAGCTTTAGAAAATGTATGTAGCTCCTCATGAGCCAATTTTCGAGCCAATTTTCAAGCCAATTTCAACACTTTGGGCAACACAGAAGGCACATGAACTACTGGACTGAATACTGCTTCATGAGTTGCAACCGTATTTTCATTCAGAATGCTTAATTATATTTCATTTCCTTATCTATTGCCATTTATATGGTCTTGGATTTGCTAATGTTAAGATGGTCTTGCCAGGCACATCTCCCTGCTGTAGCAAAAATTAGCAGAATTACTCAGGTTAAAATTCCCTTAGTATAGTTGTGGTGGTATAGCATCTTTGGCTATGCACGTGACCTGCCTGATCTGAGAAACTCTTGTCAAATTATGACAATTCACTTATTTCTGTTTTAGTGCTCTTATTTTTAATTTTTATATGAGGAATATTTTCCTACAACAATGGTAGGGACTACACAGATATATTTCTGAAGTTACAAAGAAATGAGTAATGAGTAAAAGCTTGGGCTTGTTGCCACCAGTAGAAAAGATGCTGTTCAGTAATGACACCAGTTTCCCCTTCTGTTTTTTAAAGCAGCATTAAAATTGCTGTTTAGCGCTGCTTGTGTGTAATGCTCTTTTTAAAATATATATATTTGGGTAGTTGCATACAAGAAATTTGGGGAACTATTTTTTTCCACAAACCCCTTGAGAATTGGCATGATCACAAGCACTGTGGATGCATTCCAGTGGCATAGGGCAAATACAGCTTTTCAGTTCCCTTTACTATTTGGCCCTGTGGTATGTTTTCAGTTTAGATTTGAGAACTGAGCAGAAATTAAACTGTGATGGGGTGAAATTAGCTCTTGTGAGTAACATAAACTTGTTTATATCAAAGTATGCAACAATAATTTTTATTTACTTTTGTAGGAAACTGAATTTTATTTAGTGGTGATATTGCTTGCTATAAAGCAGAACTATCAGTTGTAATTCTCCTCTGAAATTCAAAAATATGTACAGTAGACACTTAGACATGTAAAGATAACCCTGTTTGGTTAGAGCTATTTTATCTTTGTATTATTAATTTTGAATGTCTTGCTGCTGTCAAAGTTGTGTGGTGTTTTTGACATTTCTTTCGTTTCCCCTCTGCATTGTACTTGAGGATAGGAAATTTTGAAGGTGGTGTAAACCTGTCCCATGGGATGTCTCGCTAGACATCACATGAGCCATTTGTTGTGTGTGGTTCTGGCAGAGCAGGGGCCCTGTTCATGCTGAGGCACCTGGGGACTGGGGGCTGTCCATAGCTGTGAGCAAGAGTTTTTTCCTAATTCTTTTGCAAGAAAAGAAGACTGAAAAAAGTTCACAGCCAGCAATGTGCAGGGCTTTTAATCATAGAACCACAGAATATCACAAGTTGGAAGGGGACCCACAAGCATCATCCAGTTCAACTCCTGGCTCCACACAGGACCACCCAAAAATCAGACTATGCCTGAGGTTCAGTGCCGTGACCACTGCCCTGGGGAGCCTGTCCCAGTGCCCGACCACCCTCTGGGTGCAGAACCTTTCCCTAACCCCCAGCCTGACCCTCCCCTGTCCCAGCTCCATGCCGTTCCCTCGGGTCCTGTCGCTGTCCCCAGAGAGCAGAGCTCAGCGCCTGCCCCTCCGTTCCCCTCGTGAGGGAGCTGCAGGCCGCCATGAGGCCTCCCCTCAGCCTGCTCTGCTCCGGGCCGAACAAACCAAGGCACCTCAGCTGCTCCTCACATGTCTCGCCCTCCAGGTCCTTCACCGTCTTTGTTGCCCTCCTTTGGACACTCTCTGATAGTTTTATGTCCTTCTTATACTGTGACACCCAAAACAGCACCCAGTGCTCAAGGTGAGGCCGCACAGCGCAGAGCAGAGCAGGACAATCCCTTCCCTCGACTAGCTGGCAGTGCTGTTCCTGATGCACTCCAGGGTACGGTTGGCCCTTCTGGCTGCTAGGGCATGCTGCTGGCTTGTGTTCAACTCACTGCTTAGCAGAGCCCCCAGCTTCCTTTTTGTGGGGCTGCTCTCCAGCCTCTCATTCCCCAGTGTGTATGTGTAGCTGGAGTTGTCCTGTCCTGGCTGCAGAATCTGTCTGTTGCTGTTGTTGAACTTCACATGGTTGGTGATTGTTCAGCTCTCTTAATTTGTCAGGATCCTTTCCAAGGCCTCTCTGCCCTTGAGGGTGTCAACAGCTCCTGCTAATTGAGTATCATCTGCAGAGTAACTTAGTATGCATTCAAGTCCTGCATCCAGTTCATTTCTGAAAACATCAAGGAGAACTGGCCCCAAAATGGAGCCCTGAGGATCCCCGCTAAATGACAATGCTATGAGGATTGAGGGAAACAAGGTCATGTAAGTAGCTGAGCTGAAAGCAGACAGAAAGGAACATGCTTTCTTAGCCTTTGACTGGGACAAACCAGCACGTGAGCAAAATGATGTAGGATATATCGAAGTGGTATGTGACAGTCAAGAAAGAGCAAGGTCGTCCTTTCCATGTTCTGAAGTGGTAGCTTGAGCTAGGAAGTCTGGTTGAGAGGCAGGGTACTTCACCTTAGCTCTACATTGATACAGTTGTGCTAGCTCTGGTTTAGAGGTACCTCACATTCAACATAAGGGTGGATACCTGCCTCAAAAGTTCATGTAGGCATGCATGCTCATGGAACAGCAGAAAAAGAGGAAACCTTCCCATCCTGCACCCTCACAAAAGTCTTGCTCCAGTGGGTGGTCCTGGCATGCTACTGGTTGCTTCATTAATAAATAGCATCCTGCTCCTTTGCGGCTCTCCCATTACTTCAAAAGTCTTAGTCCTTTAATATTTCAAGAGACAAAGCCTTCGGCAGGGTTGTTGGTTCATTCTTGGTTCATTTGAAGAAAGCTGGCAGCAACATGAGAGGGCAGAGACAGAAAGCAGGGGGCCTAGTGCCTTTGCACTCAGGGGATGCAGCTGAGACAGCACTACTGGGGCCAGAAGGGTAGAGTTCCTTCTGGAAGTACCAGGTGTTGATTTAGTCACGTTGTGGTCTAGGAGAACCATTGCAGTTTCATTTTCTGTATTCCTGTATTATAATGGTTTTTGTGGATCCTAGTCAGTTTTTAAATAGGCATAAAAATGTGTTTTAGTGGTTGCATGTGCTTTGAAAAAAGGGCTGAGCTTGGTTTAGGGGTCTGTGTGTTGCATATAACCCTTGCCTTTTGGTGCTTTTTAAAAAAAAATACTGTGTATTAATAAAGATATTCATTTTGGATGTTAGAGTATGGTTACTGCTTTTTAAATCATACTGTAATTACCCATGAAGGTTATTATCCTGTGAGCATTGTACAGTATTGGAGGGTAGGGGCTCCCAGTTGAAAATTTGATACAAGATCACTTTGTGACATGACAGCAAGAAAACTTTTCTGGGGAAATAATTCCTTAAAGCTTTCCACTATACTTTTCAGAGTGATTGCATAATTACAGAATCAGGTACTAAGAGCTTTGTTTGCTGGTCCTCATTTATATATTAATCTAATACTCTTGTAGATTTCTTTTAAACTTTTTTAATATACTGACAGCCACTGCTGTGTTACATGTAGTAGTGAAAGGATCAATGGAAACTTTAATGTTAATAGGGACTAAGCAGTTTTTTTATTTACTTTTTTTAGTTCTCTTTAAACAATATTACCTACACATTTGCCAAGTGCAGTTTAACAGTGACTGAAGCGTTAAGAGTGGCTGAAGTTCGGTGAAAGCCAGAGGTGACATTAGCCATGAGGAAACATTAACCCATAACCATTTTCCTTGGGATCGTTAGTGACAGATGTAGTGGAGGGTGGTGCTGGAGGGAGCAGAGGTCTAATGAAAGCACAGCCATTGGCTCTCTCTTACACTTGGAGGGGGATGATCTCGAGCTAGACAAATCCTGTTTTAAAAATTGGGTAATCAGTAGTCTTGTTGCTGTACAGATTAGCATTTTGAATCACTTTCATTAAAAATGCAAACTGCCTTTGCAACCTCTGTCTCACAAAAAGCACATAATTGGAAACTATTTCATTATTTGTGATGCTTCTTTGAACCTCCTTCAAAAAGGGTGCATATTTTTTCATCTGAATGAATAGATTTCGTTGTTTGCTTAATGACAGTATATTGAGATTGCATAGCCCCTTGAGTAGCGTCACCTTGCCTGAGGATTGAACAGGTAGAAGGGCCTCACCCCATTTGTTATATGGTGCAGCAAAACCAAAACTAACCCATCATCTCCATGTTGATCTTACAATAAATATTAATTAGTTTATGAATATTTCATGGTCTCTCAGCAGTCTTTTCATTCTCTTTTTTTTCATTCTTTCAACTGACTAATGGTAGGGTCCCTTTTTGCATTCCACGGTTTCAAGTGGTATTTGTTCTCCTGTGGACTGACTGACTTCTGTAACCCAGGAATGACTTGCTTGTCATCATCAATGAAGTATATGGCCAAAACTTGGAAGTGGGAATGTAACCACATTTTTAGATGTTTTCACATAGTCTCACCCTAATTATGTGGGATTTTGTTTCATTTTTCTCTGCTGGATTCTGATTTGGGGGGGAATGCTAAAGTGTGGTAGGTGCTCTGTCCTAGGTGTTTTTGGAGAGGAGGGAAGGGGGTGAAAGCATAGAGCACAGGCCTCTTTGCAGTATATGCTGCTGGTTTAGAAGCTTCTGATCCAGCAGTGGTGTGGGTAAGAGGATCCCCAATGGATAGGAGGGAGGGAGGAGAATGTCCAAGAAATTTTACTGGAGGTAAGTAGCCAGTCTTCGGATGTTATCCAGAGCTTGACAGCTATTTTTAAAGCAACTTGGAAGATAAAAAACAATTTAAGAAAATTGGAAGTACATCACTATTCTTCTTAATTGCAAATTTCAACGAACTTTGTATTTCATTCCATTATTTAGTGTTAATACCTTTTTTTTAAAGGAAAGGTTTTTGGTTATCTAACAAGCTTCATGTTTCTACTTGTTTTATTTCTAGCATATTATCAAGTTTCACCGTGCCTCAAAAGCAAACAAAAAGCCCATGCAGTTGCCAAGATCTATGGTTAAATCACTACTCTACCAGATCCTTGATGGAATCCATTACCTCCATGCAAACTGGGTGCTTCATAGAGATCTGGTAAGTGTTGCATGCTTTACCTGGTTAAGAAAGTGTCACGTGCCTGTCATTGGGTAGGAAGAGAAAAGTCCCTATTAATAATCTTGCATATCGATCCGTACAGTTCTTCCTGTTATTGTTGTGGGAGACCAATGGAGATTTTAAACATGAAAACAAACGATGTTTTTACATTGTTTTTGTCTGAGTCATCTGAGCTCGGACAATGATGCTAGATCCGGTAAAAGGGCTGCAGATATCAATATCCGAAAACAGTACATGAGCCAGCTGGTATACATTCGTTGAACTTTCTTATAGGTTTGTGCACTACTTTGAAAAGGCACTTAGGAAAGTGATTGATACTCTTGTACATTGTTTGGCTTACGTGCAAGTTACCATAAAAGCTAGTGAAAGAGTAGTTTTTTCATGGAGTATTTCTTTTCCATGTGATATTTTTTCTGACCGTGGGAAGAGAAGTTTGAAAGAGTTGTCATCTTAGAAATTTCTCATGACCTGAAGTGGCTCTTTAAGTTGATTGCAGATTACAAGGGCAGCCAGTTGCCTTGTCTTAGTTACCCTTTTCCCTTAAAGTTTCCCACCACTCCTAATACTTAAGTGAGTTGCTCTCAATGGTTACAAAAAGAAGAATATTCATATGGGTAGAGTGCCTGCTGCCGCTTAAATTATAACCAGAATTTTTGGCGTGAGGCAAACAACATGGTGGTTAATATGATAAATCTGTTCTAGCAGTTACGCTGCATTGGTAGAGTAAGATCGGTAGTAAGTATGGTGGGAAATGCAGTGTAATCTGTGTATGAAGCCACTGTCTTTGGTTGGATGTTTCTTAGTTACCTTGGTAAGTCAAACCAGGGATGCATGTCCAGGAGCTTATAATCACTGTTATAGTTTAGTAAGTAGACGTAGAGTGTTCTCAAGTCTTTTAATAATAATTAAGGGGCTTAGATTCATTTTTGGATGCAGATCAAATGTTTTCTTAAAAGGTACGAATAAGTTAAGACAGCTCTGGAAGTTACAGACGTCTTCTGAAATAAATTTTATTTAATTTTAGTCATAATACCTGGTAACAGTGGCCAGAATTGGGGCTTAGGTTTTGGTATGGATCATTTTTTACCTCATTCTGTGGGATTTGTTGTTGATCTTTCTGTTAAATTCCAGATGTTAGTATATTTGTAGGCTTTTTTTTCCCTTTGGAAGAGTAGCAATGAGCAAAAGTAGGAAGCAAGTACATCTTCGACTCTCATGCTACAGTTACTGCTTTCCTAAGGAGACAGCTGCTGCTTTGCCTGAATTCTGAGATGTTAGATATGGTTAAAAGGAACACCTGAAAAGTCTATATTCAGCTATGTATAGGGGAAACCTACGTATTCATGGAACTATGAAGTATATATGCAGTCAAATGCCATACGTGAACTTGTTATCTTGATAGGAAATACAAGATGGTATTTAGGATAACAACAACAAATACCCTAGAGAATTTTCTTTTACGTGTTTGTGTTTCCAGTCCGCAACACCAGGTGTTTTGTATGACCAGTGCTGCTACTTTACAGGTTGTATTGGTTGTTATGTGTTATAGCAAAGCTGGTGCGTACTGTCTCTTACTCTTTGGGAATTAAAGACTGCTTTTATGAAAAAGACCATTTTTCATATCATTGGAATGATAGTGCTTGACTTATATTTACAAAGGGAGAAGAACAGAAATTTGTGAAGTCTAGTGTGTTCTTGTCATGCAAATAAGTTTAAACTAATTCTTGGTTACCTCCATGAGAGAAAGGAAAAACATTAAAAATTGCTTTGGTACAGTGGTGATTTAAAGGTATATTCACAATTCTTAGTTTTTGTTTGTTTTTTTTTTAAATCATTGCGGATCTCTGAAGAATTCAGGTATTTCAGATTGTTGGTTTGTATCTTGAACACCAACCAAGTGATGGTATTCTGCATGTGTCATGTCTGCTCTTGAAATTAGTATTAATACAATCAGTTAGTAATCAATTTAAATTCAAAGAAACTATTTTTTTATATATGTATTATTTTTGTTCATACACTCATACATGTGATTTTTGCGTCTAAGAATCATACCTCAGGTCTGATTTCACTAGGTTCAGTTTCTTGTGTAATAACAAGAACTAAGTCTCCAGTGTCTTCTTAAGACAAAGTGCAGTTCATCTGATGCTTTTTCCCTTAGCTCCTTTAGTTTACTTCCACGGGAAAAATATTTTTCTATTTTATGTAAGCCAATATTTTGCATCGAGACACCTTGTACTTTCCTGGTTTAATATAACTCTGTTCCTACTATTTTTAGCATGTGTTTGGATGTAGACCAAAGATGGTGACATCCACAAAAGTCGTGTTATGCTTTTGTTGTTTTTTTTTTTTTTGTATGCTTTTTGTTGTGTTTCATTGCTTTTTTTGTTTGAAAATCAGGTTCTCTAAGAATATATAACATAGTATTAGTTAAATTCTCCTCAATCACAGAAATGACCTTTTATTTAACAAGTGTTGCAATAAGAAAAACAAACATGAGGGGTTAGGTACTTACTTGGAGGTATTTGAGGAGCAGGGTTTAAATCTTAATTTGGTGGTGTCTTAAATCAAAAGACGTTTTAAAGAAGATAGAACACCAAATGTGCTTGTTAAAAAAATCTCATCCTCAATGGATCCGTATTGTTAAATACTTTAAAAAAGTTATTTTTAAGATCAGCATTAGCCAGCAAAATTCTTATAGAGTGATAATGCATGTGAACAATGTGAATTTGCAGACCTGCAATACGTATCATCACGTCCTTGGGCTGACCTAAGGGATAGTTTCTACCACAAGGAGACAGTCTCAGTCTCCTCTTCAATACCACCAAGGCATTACCACCCATTTTAATTAGCTGGTGAGTGACACTTGTCTAACTCATGGTAAGCTCATTCAGGGAGTTAAATGCAGAGAAAGTATTCACTTTTCTCCTGAAGCATGAATTTTCTGTGGGGTTAGCTCCCTGGACAATCTCACTGGGAGGTGGGATGTGTGCCGGAGCTGGTTGGTGCAAAAGCAGCATGAGATTGCAGATAGTGTCAGAAAGCAGAACAGGTTGTTCTGGCATCACCTACCATTAGACCAGATCAATTTATTGCTAAAATGCACTTTTTAAACTTAGGTGAAAGTGCAAGTGTGTTTAAAAGATCTAGTTCCATTGTAATTCTAAATTTGTGTCTACCTTTAATCTTTTCTGGTGTAAGACTTACATCAGATTTAACTGTCAACACAAGTCCAAATTCAGGAAAGTGCCCAAACTGAGGCAAATTATAGTACCAGATAAGCTTGTACTCATACTTCTAATAATATGAAAGTAATTTAATTTAATGTATAGTTTAATTTCTTGTAATGTTAGGGATATTTTGTTTCTGGTTTTCTCATCCTGAAAGGTGCTGGTTAGCTTTTAGGTATATATTTTTTTTTTTTACTAAGCTGTTAAATTCTGCCATTTTAAAAATACTTCGCAGTAACTTCCTGTACTGCACGACTCAAATCAGTGCAGAATATGGGACAAGATCATTAGGGTTTCTGATTGGTTTGGGTAGCATGGTGTCAGTTTATTCACTGTGGAATTGATGTAAGTCTATAAAATCACATACATTTGCTGTCCTCTCAAGTCACCTGGAATGGTATTTTGTTATCGGATTGCGTGTTGTTGGGCAAAGATAATTTTGTATTTTCCTGCTTCGCAGAGGCATCTGAAAATGGAGATCTTCCATGTACTGTTCACGGTGTGGGTTCACGTAAACAAAAGAAAGGAGTTTGGCAGTTTCTCTTGTGTTAATAACCCTTTGGTAGATGGTGTTAGTTGCTTATGGATAAAAACAGGCAGAGACCATTTCCCTTAGAACTTGATAAAAGTCATTTCTATTTGTAATAGGATGTATCCTCCTGGAGCGGGACGTTATCTACAAGATGTTTGAAGTGCACAGAAACCATACTGAGGAATTCATTTAAGATTCTACTTATGTCCTTGAGCATGTTTCTAGAATAATGCCTAATGTTATTAAAACTACTGGTTGAAAACAAATGTTGGAAATTAAGCTTTACAGAGAAACAAGGATTTTTTTTTCTCCCCTAAGATTATGTTAAATAGTTGCTTTCCGTATTCTGAAGTTGGAAACCTGCTCATTGGGAACTTGCTCGTTGTAATAGACCTGTAAACTAACTTGACAAAATGAGCCACCCTCCTGAAGTGTTTTTATTATTTTATTAAATACTTGTTGACTAATAACTTCCCAGTTTCTCGTTTGCCTCTCTACAGCTTTAGAATGTTTAAATTGACACCGTGTGTCATTTTACAATTAAGGAGATGCACTTATAGCAAAAAAAAAAAATCTTTGAATAGATGGAACAAAGCGATATGGGTGAAAAGGCTCCACAATTGACACGCCTTCAGACTCGCAATTTTGATTTGCATAGAGAGGGCAGAGTCAACATGTTCTGACAAAAGGTGTCCGTGAGTCGTAACGTTGCAGAGATTTAAAACATTCCATTTCATTCTAATCATTTGTGTTTATTCCTCTTAGGAGAAGATGTAGGTGTTTAAAGCACAAGGCAGCGTAGATTCTAGACAAGGTGGTTCCCTCAGCTCTTTGATGTGTAAGTTGCTGTCAATGCAGCAGGAGGCCGTGCTGCCTCTGCTCCTTTCTGCTCCCCTGTGCTCCTCTTCTTCCAAGTTGGGGGTTGCAAAACTAAGCTAACTTAAAAGGAGACTCACAAAGAAAGTGTTGGTCTGTATGTGAGTGCATTCCCTGATCTGGTTCAGCATGCAGTTACACCAGTGCTGGCGTAAGATGGATGTATGGGCAAGATGTTTTATGTGTGGGAACCGAGTGGACAAGGATATGGGGCGTAAGGGGAGGGGAGACTTCCATCTTCGGTGACGTTGTCATATTTTGCTGGCAGTTTTACATTTATGATCTATGATCCTCCTCCTCCGTAATGATTTTGATACCTGTAAATTTCCTGGTTCCTTTTGGCTAGTGAAAACGAGCATCTGAAATCTCTCAACATATTGATGTTATCCATCAGAAATGTGAGATTGGGGGTTTTGAATTGCGTTTTGTGAGAAGTCTAGTTACAGTTGTTGGAAGTCATATTTTGGCCAGTGACAGAAAGCAGAGGGAACCTGTATCTTGGGTTCTCAAGTTTACGGTCTACCATGCGGGTATAAATACACCTTCTTTGGCATTTAAAGCAAATATCCTAACTATGAACTGTGGTGGCAAGGAAAAGGTACTTTTTCTACTTTTGCTGTGGAAGTGGATAGGTGGTGGTAACACATCACAGTTTTCTGTAACTGAGTGACTTAATCCTGAAGCAAATTCTGGTTGTAGGGTCCTTGTGCACTATAGAACAGCCCTTGTGGTGGTATTATTCAGTGAAGAAAGGGAGATGTAGTGAAAGCTTAAGAATTGTTCTTGTCGCTTAGAGAACAAATGTTTTAGAGTTTTGAAGGTGATGCACACATCAGCTGAGTGTCTTGTT
The DNA here is from genome assembly GCF_009769625.2 of Cygnus olor. Taxonomy (NCBI): domain Eukaryota; kingdom Metazoa; phylum Chordata; class Aves; order Anseriformes; family Anatidae; genus Cygnus; species Cygnus olor. Next base: position 49,419,124 of record NC_049171.1, on the reverse strand, counting down.
GTTGGTTTATGACTAAGAGATATTGGATGGAAATCAAAAATGGGGAAGGAAAACAGGTAAAAGGACTCTCAGTGAGAAACTAAAACAAAGATGGATATTTTCAGAAGATAGCTAAAGGAGAGAGCGAGGAGGAGGGAGAACCTTCCTCTTTCTACAGTTCTGTTTCTCAGCAGTCTCTGTGTACGTGCCCTGTAAGCTACACTACTGTGCATCATTTTCCTCGCTGGCAGTGAAGGCTTGCTTTTCTCAGGATTTCTGTCGTGTTCCACCCCATCATTCCAGTCACACCCAAATCTCACCTGAGCTGGCCTTTCCCCACTACTTCAGCTGCAAAGTAGGGCTGAGCTGGTGATACTTCCATGCCCACGTGTATTTCTCGTTGTAACCTTTTCTCTCCAAAGCAACTTTCTGCCTTTTATTTCAGTAAACTCACTTTGTAGATTTGGTTTTCCAGTGTGCAGCTCCCTGCTTTTTGTTTTCCCTGCCTTTGTTTTTAGTTTTCTTCATCGTTTGCACCTCACTGCCACTTCCTGGAAGGTACAGAGCTTCAGACTAACAAAAATGAGTAGGGAGGATCAATCCCCTTTCCTAGCAAGTGCAGCATCCTAGGGAGGGGGCTGGGACCAGAGCACCTTCCTGGCTGTGCATCCCTGCTTTGATCAACTCATCCCAGAGTTCCTCCGGGGCTCCTCTCCTGCTCTGCAGCTAAAAATCATAGAGGTGGGTTTTAATTTGAGACAGCAGATGACCACTTTTTCTTTTTTTTTTTTTTTGAGGGGACAGAGGACAAATCCAATGGTGGTGGATTAAAAACTTGCTGTTAGTTTTCCGTCTCCAGCTTTTTTTTATTTATTTAACCATCCCTGTGTCTCTTAAAGCAGGGGGCAGGAATCGCGTTCTTCACTACACCATGTCATCTGTATTAGCTGAAGCTATTTTCATTGAGTGCTTAAGCTAATCAGTTTGTGTTTCTTCCCAGAGTGGATTACAAAGCGCTCATGTGCTTCTGTCACCTGCAGAATTTATGGAGTTTATTTATTTATATATATATATTTATTATATATATATATGTATATATATATTTATTTATATATATATATTTATGGAGCAGAATTTATCTGGTGATTTTTTTTTTGATTTTTTTATCTGGTGATTTTTGGTGGAAGGCCATAGCAGACAGCTGAGGTTTGATATAATTTTGAGCCAGCGTGTCTCTTCATATAGAGATTGTCTGTACACTGCCTTTAGGATGATCAGACATGTAAGCTCCCAGATCCGGGCTTCTTAACAGGACTCCCGAATAGCCAGCTGTTGCAGCAACAAGCCTGTTTTTTTTTTTTTTTTTTTCCAAGGGCACATCTTTAGCAGAGCCACCAGAAGCCGGTGCAGTGGCTGGTGCTGGCTCAAGCTGGCCTGTATGGTGCGTGGAGCAAGCTGCTTCCTTTGGCATTGCAGCCCAGCATCTCCTGTGAAGCGGCATGTGGTGGAAGATGTAGTGGTTGTTCTCTTGTGGGATTGCCTGGAGGCTGCAGCTGTCTGGAGACTGGCTTTTTCCCACTCTTGGATGGGGGAAGCCTGATGTGAATCGACCAGCCAGGTGACTTTCTGTGGGGATTGGCAACTTCAGCCTCCCTCAAAGGCTCAGCATCTTCAGAAATCCTTCAGCTGATTGGTGTTTCCATCTAACTCTGCTGATAATTTGTGATATTAAAAAAATCTATTAAATTATTCAGAAAATTATCTAAATGAGTATTTTAGATGACCCTTCATGGTATTTGTATAGAATAGCGACATTTCAGTAGGCTTTCATCGTTTCAATTTTAATAAATCCAATAAAGCTCCAGCGCTTTTCAGATTTCCAGTTGACTGGCTGGCTTTTAATGCAGTCATTATTTCCTCGTAGTAATGCTCCTCCAGCCGTGATGTAAATCTGCAGTCTCTTATCGTGGACCCTGCTCTGAACTTTGCTCTCGCATTACACAACTCATTTAACCTGCCTTAGCCTCCGTTTCCCAATCTGGTAGCTATTTATGGCTTTAATTTGTAGCTTACTGCTTTAGGTGCTACGAAATCTTTGAATGAAAGCAGTGTATGTGTGGTTTATGTTGTTAGCTTTTTTTTGTTTGATACTCTTACCCTAATGAGATGGAAGTATTAACAAAGGCTAGGAATTAAAGTAAATTACATGTTGCATGAAGACATCAAAAAAATTTTAAAAAAATATATTTAAGTGGATACTGACGTTTTACCTCTGCTTTCATGTCAAAGCCTTTGAAATGAGAAAAGACTCTCAGTGCTTATTACTACTGGTTTATAGCACTAAACTACTCTGTCCTCTTCTTCCCTTGGCCCTCCCAAGAAGTTTTTCCAGGCCAGTAAATAATAAGAAAAGTTACCTAAACTGCAGCAGAACCGACGTGGGTTTTGAACACACTGCTCGCATTTCGCTAGGCAAGTGAACTGTGCTTTTGAAAGACAAACTGTGAAACGACGCGTGCGGGAACCCCCTGTTTCAGCAGCACTTCTAAAAAAGGATTTTTACAGGCTGATATCAACAGTAAATTTAGCCGTGGACTGCCACAGCCCTCTCCTGCCAGCCAGGAATGCCGAGCTGCCGGCCTGCCCCTGCCAGGGACCGTGCGTTGGCTCGGGAGGCTGCTCGGCCCCGCGTGCCCCCTCGGGCACCCCAGCTCCTATAAATAAGTAACGGGTCATCCTGCCTGCCGGTGCCTTCACACTTCTATAAACAGTTTCTAACTGTCATCCTCACCGTTTTGTGACCAGGGCCTGCGGGTAAGTGTGTGAGAGGAGGACGGGTGAACGTGGGCCTACACGTGCTCCTGGCTGACGTTCTTGCCTAGCCCCACGTTGTGTTCTGCAGGCAGGGTTAGGGCCTCTGGAGCTTGTATCGCTCCATCTGTGCGATCCCTTCACTGTGAAGGGGACTGTCAACTGTCAAAAAACCTTATTAGTGATTATACACAGCTCGTAGATTTTCCAAAATAAAGGAAATGGAAGCTGCACCTATGTGTTTGAAGAGATAGGCTTTAGAAAGTGATCCGAATTTGGTATTTGAAAGATTAACGCAAGAAAGACTAACACAATTTTCTTCTTTTAGATCCCATAAGAGAGAGAGAAGATACATCTTTTTTTTTTTTTACTGCTGAGGAACAACAGTCTATGTGTGTTTATATATTTCTCAGTGTGCAAGTGTGCTTCCAGATAGATAAACAAACCGGAAGTTTTACATGCTGAAAGCAAACCATTTTATCAGCGTATGCTTTTCTTCTTCAAAATGTCAGGCTGGTTTCTTCTCCCTGGTAACCAAAGACAGGATGCATGGGGCTGGCAGAGAGCTGCACCAGACTGAATATGAGGAGAAATGTCTGTACCATGAGAGTGGTCAAACACTGGAATCAGCTTCATGGGGAGGTGGTTGATGTGGTTGGGAATACCCCAAGCCTGTCAGTGTTCAGGAGGCATTTGGACAACACTCTCAGTAATATGCTGAAACTTTTGCTTTTGCCTAGTCCTGAAGTGGTCAGGCAGTTGGGCTTAATGGTCTCTGTAGGTCCCTTCACACCGAACTATTCTGCTCTCTATATATTGAGGGGCACCTGCTCAGAAATGACACATTTCTCATTACTCAGAACTTTTTCTCCTTCAGCTGTAAAAACTGATCGTCACCTGGTGTAGAACGACTCGAGAAGACACGCACAGAGTATCGCATCCATTGAGTACGTGGAAACAACAATTTTTCTGAGATTGACTAATGCATACCTTTGGTTGCTGGCAAGAGTATTAAGAAGATGTTTGTAGATTAATTTTTACTAATAAAAATAATTACAGTTGAAGAAAAATGTTTTGCCCCAGGTTCTGAAACAAGCTTACGCCCATAAAACCCTGACTGGATATAAATTCAGATGAGTCAGAAGAAACAAAGGTACTGATTTAATGTTCTTTTGGCTGGGTCTTGCTGCTAAAGTCAACAGATGACATATGGTTCCTGTGAGCTTCGTATCTCTTTTCCTGAGGTAGGAAAAGGGCGAGAAGGGAACAAAAATATAAAAGTAATTCCAGAATTTATTTATTTTTCCGATAAAGGGAAAACAGAAGGAAAATGTCATCTTTTCCAATAGCCCCAATTCAGAATCCATCCTCTCTGGGAAGCTTTCTAGTAAATCTGTGATGTATTTATCGTACCGGTGCAGCTGACCCTTGGAGTGAGCAAACTGAGCATTATGTTCCAAATGAGAAATGCACAGTTCACAAACAGCTTTTAGAGGTTTTTCTTTTATAAAAGACTATCACTTTTTTTCCCCTTGGAGAAAGTAGCTTTTTCTGGGCTAATATCAATGGCTGCAAGTTTATCTGTCAGATCTTTTCTGTTTGGATTCATTGGCCTTTCTGAACAGGGTTAAAAGGGTTGTCACCACATCGCTGGCATGTTCTTTCTTACAATAACAGAAGTTCATGAAGCTTAAAAGAAGTATGTTAAAATCATGGAAGATAGCTAAGTTATATGTGACAAGATAATATTCAAGAAAATTAAATATACGTATGAGAGTGCAATGTTTTCATTTTTTCCTTGCATTTGTTCATGTCGCTTGCCTTCTTGTGCATTCTCTTACATATTTCTCTTCATTTGCAAGCATGCCGAAGTCATTAGTGCTCCACTAAGATGTTGTAATAACGTTGCAAATTGTCTTGCATTTAAATTAAGTATCTTTGATCCGGGATCCAGTAAGCTGCAGTGACTAATAAAGGCCGTTAATTTCTTTCTCAGTTTTATTCTGTGTGAACCTTGTCAAAGAAACTTACCCTGCTGCAGTAAGTGACTGATGGGCTGGTATTTCACGGACAGCTTATTTCAAGGCCGCCTTTTCTGCTTTCTGCCTAATGTTTCGGAAATCATCGTTCCTACTGTAGCTGCACTACCAAACAACACAGCCACATCAGTTAATGAAGGTGAAGGAAATACTTTGTGCCAGCTGTGCAGGGACCAACTGTGTGAGGCAGTCCTCTCAGAAACAGGGCATCAGGTCTTCAAATTCTTCTTCAGGGAGGATGACGGCAGTCTTACATTTGCTTTTCTGAATTACGTGTAAAAACACCTTTGAATTAATTTTTGAAGTCACTTTAAGAAATACAGGAACAAACCTTCAGCAAATCTAGACCACTGGTAGAAGTATTTCTAATGTTCTTTCACCTATTCACAGTGAGGTAGCAAAGCTTTCCAGTCAGTGAAGAAGTCATAGAGCAAGTAGCCAGTTCTGAACACACACGGCTCTCTGTATACCAAACCCAGGTAGTAACAGGATTTTTCTTTAACCATTTCATTTGTTCTTTCTTTGCTCTTCTGTTTCTCTGCTCTCTGCAAGTTAAAGCCCATCTGGATGCGTGACAGGCGTTTAGACAGGCCCCCATTCCCCTTCACTCAGTGCCCCAGTGATACCAGAGCACAACTAAATTTTATCCTCGCTTGTCTTTTTAGTGTCTTGGGGAATCTTGTGGGAGCACTTACCTAGCAATTTAGTAGCCTTCATGTGCTATTTTGTAAAGTACAAAAAAAAAAAAATCACGAAAACACAAAAAGCAGCGTAGAAATTCTTTTGTTCTATTTAATTAAGCTAATAAAATTTAAAAAATATTTTTTAATGTTGGGATTGTGATATTGCAGTCTCAAACAAATGTCACAACCCCAGAGGTAATCCCCCACTGTGTTGCTTTGATTCTTATTGGTATAATAAGCTTTGAATGAAAGGGTTTTTATATTAGTTTTATTTCTATTTAACCACTTCTTTATAGGGTTTTACTTTAAAAAAAAGTCCAAATAGTAATAAAAATTAAATAAGATGGTATTAAGTGTTTGTACTTGCTCAAATATTGAGCCAAAATCCCAACCTGTAACATGGTTATGTTCTGTATAGCTGCTGTTCTCACATATAACTCATGTCTGTGAAAATAATTCTGCAGACAATATTTTGCATTCCTTAATTCCCCTTGGTGTTCAGCTGCCTGAGCCATTTTGTCTTATGCTGTAATCACTGCCAAAGAGTGGGTTTTTCACAAATGTGTCCTTCTGTTCTAAACTTTTTCTTTATTCCATGAAACATGCTTGTACATTTTTACTTTGATTTGCCTTTAATGTAATTACTTTTGATGTAGCAGTTGTGGATGATGATTCTTAGAAGTATGTGTGCAAAATCCAGTAGGCTATGTTTTAATGAGCTGATATTGACTTGTAATGCTATGAAAATTATTTTTATGGCCGTTGAACTGTGGGTATGATTAGCTGTTTGCCAGCTCAGCTGAAAGTAAGTCTCTAAATGGGATCCTTAAGTTGTTTTTACTTCTTTAAATTCAAGATGTGAATTTCAGTCTCAGCCCTAGATCTGATTGCCTGTCAAGCAAATATTAATTTGAATTCTTGATAGTTGAAACCAAGAGACTTGCAGACTCATTTAATTTTTGGATAATGCATATGCTCCAAATTCTGGTTATCTGGGTAGTGTAATAATTTCACAGTCTCTTCTTGCTGACTTTACTATGAGCAGATCCGTAGGCTGCTGCTGGCTGGCAGCCGCCAGCGGCAGGATGGGGTTGGGAGCCTGCTGCTCTCTGCGCGGCTCCTGGCTCTGCTCGGGAGCTGCTGTTCCTCCTCCATGCCCACTGCTGGGTGCCAGAGGTTTGCCATGGCAATGGACCGGGGGACCTAAAAGTCATCTTTCTGATGTAGCACAAAAACCACCTGCATGCAGTGTTATCTTTGAAAAAACATCAGATCAAACTGTTTTCTAGGTTCTCTCCTTTTCCAGCTACTTCTCCCATGGTGGAAGCTTTGATGCTAGCTTGTTTTTATCCCTCTTTCCTCGAAAATATGCAGTTTGCTAAAGCAGTGATCTCCACAGTCCTTGTCACTCATCGTTTTTATTTTTGCTTCATCGGGAAAATACTAGACCCTCATCTCTCCCTCTTCGGGGTTGTGTGCACAGCAGTGCTCAGGAAAGTATTAATTAACTGTTGAAATAGGTCACCTAAATCACACCAGCCTTCTTTGGGGATACTCTGAGCAGTCTGAAAACCTGAGTGGTGCTCGATTTGTCCACGCCAGTTCAAGATGCTGCAGTCTGGGGCTGTCCTGCTCTGCGCTCGCATCAGTTGTCTGCTGTCGGGGCGCTTATCTCCAGCAAAGAGTCAGTGCGGGCTGCTACAGGCAGTAACACTTTCAACTGCTGCAGCTATTTTTCTTGGTGCATGCACCTTGGAACCCTACTTCAGTATTTAGGTAGTCTTAATTTAGTGTAGTTGAAAATCCTATACTAACGCTGAGGGTATGGCTGCGTGAACAAGTTGCAGCAAGGCAGCCTAGGGTGTGGGTTTGCACTGCATTAGCCACTCTGTACTAACTGCTCGGCTGCTTGTTTTCATCCTGCAGAAGATGCATGGTCCTTTAATACTGCCGTGTTTAATGAGAATAAGATAAAATTGCCCAATATTTACCATTGTTAAAACTGGACAGATACTGTGTTATTTTTCAAGTGTCTATTTTACATTGTTTCTGATGGTTATTTCATTAAAATGTTGGTAACTATGACTTCATGGCATGTTTTTTTTTTTTCTGATTGGTGCCCATATGTTGAGCTTGTAGAGCTCAGCTTGACTGATCCTTTAGGGCACAGTCCTCCTGTAGTTCATGTCTAGTTTAGTGTTTAACATGTGACAATCACTTCAGTCTCACAAAAATGGTGTTCAGGAGCAGGGCTCAGTACCCTTTTCACTTTATTAATATCAGATTGCAAGTTGCCATGTCAGCTGATAGCGTTTGGATTTTTAATAGTAGGGACACTACAGTTGTTAAATCTATTATTGACTCTAGTAAAGCTTCCTTAGACTTTCACCCTGTTCTGAAGTCTGTAACTTGACTATTTTCAAAATGGTTGTTGCAAATACAGAGAATAATTTTAGCTGACGGGCATAGCATATGCAAAATATAAGACAGTATGTTGTGGTTTAATCCAGCGGGGAGCTGAGCACCACACAGACGCTCACTCACTCCCCCCTCAGTGGGATAAGGAATCCCACTAAGAATTGGAAATCTGGAGAATCAGAAAAAAATGTAAAACCTTGGGCAGCCTGGGCCAGCTGATCCTGGCTGTGTCCCCTCCCAGCTCCTGGGGCACCCCCAGCCTCCTCGCTGGCCAGGCAGCACCAGGAGCAGAAGAGGCCTTGGCTCTGTGCGAGCACTGCTCTGCAGTGACTGGAACATCCCCGTGTTATCTCCCCTATTGTCATCGCAAATCCAAAGCACGGCATTGTGAGCCCCTGTGAAAACCAGTAACTCCATCGCAACTGAAACCAGGACGTATGCCCTTAGAGTAAAAGTGCTCTTACGGCATGCTGGGAAAGCTATTTTTTTCAGAGATAACTAGTTGCACTGCAGGCTTTTAAGAAGTTGTAATCTGGCTTTGAGGAATAGGAGTTGAGCCCTTAGCCTATTTATGCAGTTTGAAAAATAATAATAATAATAAAAAATCCCCTGGGGAGTTTATTTGCATTTTAAGCATTCAGTGTTTTGTGAAAATGTCCAAGGACTTGCCGGCAACATCAATAGCAAGGTAAAGCATAAATCTGGAGTACTAACAACACAGAATTTTTCCTGATAAGTTGAGGCCACTTTGCTGCCGCTGGGACAATCACGTCTTTCTTTGAAAGTGTACTATGTGCTTGGAGTTGTTTAATTTAAAAAATAAAATAAAATAAATTAGGGCAGCTTGACCTGCCACACTTGAACACACTCATGTTTTTGGCGTGCATCACAGAACATTTCTCAGGAATTGGCGGTATCTCACAGCCACTGCATGCCTATGCAAGTTGTTTTTCATTTTTAAAAATGGCATAATTGTTGAATGGAAAAATATTATAATTAGTTCTGAACTATTTCAGATTTTGGTTTTGGCAGGCACAGCCTTCTTCACAACTCTTCTTTTCTGTTTTCTTTCTTGACGCAAATCTTTCATTTGCTTCCAGCTTCCTGCTCCTCTGCCCACGTTCCTGTATCTGTTGATCTACCTTTTGCCATCTCTTTAACATTACTCATATAACCTTGACTCAGCTTTGACTTTCCTGAAATACTCCTCTTTCTTCATCTTCACAACAGTAATTATTGCTCCTCCCTTTGGCATTCACAACTTCGAGCTCTGCAGTGGCTGTCACATGTAGAATTCTGCATTTCTTACCTTGACCAATATGGGAGGAAAAGCTTGCTCATTCCAGATGCAGTGATCCTCCTTTATTTTAGGATCTAGTTAAAAGTTAATGTACTCATTTGAAAACTTCAAAGATTCATTAAAATGCAAAGCTCTGTAAGTTCTGTCTTTCTGAAGTTGGTAACGGTCCTGACCATGGTGTTTCTGCTCAGAACAGACTTTGAGAACAGCTTTCTTAAAGCTTTTGTCCTCCCCTTTATCTCCCCCAAATGCATTCCTGTGTTTCCCTACTTAACTACATGTACATAATCTTTCTCTGCCTTCTAAATTTTAACTCTAATTAGTAGCTTTAAGAATGACTAGTGTCATCATGGTCGTGTATGTTTAAGCTATACATACTATATATACATATACATACTATACATACATATACATATATCTATAGTTCTGACATGTAATAGTTTAATTCTTGTAAAGGATTTGGAGATTACTGGAAAAATCCCTTATGAAATGAAAAGGTGTCTATCCATTTTAGATTTTTTGGACTTTTTGTCCTACTTTAAAAAAAAAGACAAAAAGCAACTAACCAAAATGACCAATAAAAACTATCCAGAAATGTTTGTTGTATTTTTATTATGGGAAGTATATGTGAAAACTGTTTTTAGAGGTGTCAAGCTGATCCCTGATCCCAAATCATCATTAATTAACTTGTAAACATTTTATGCAGTAAGTTTGTAAATGTGTCTAAAAATCTTCAACCATAGACTTCAGTGCAGAACTGGCCTGGATTAGTGATCGATTTTAAAGCCTCTTAATAGTTCCTGCTGAAAACTCGATATAGGTGTTCCAAATCAATAATTAACTGGCTTTTTCACAAGGTATTAGATACACAGCAATACAAGATATAAGAGGAGTCTTGATGTTTACTATACAACTCTTACAAAAGTATTGCAAGCAACTCCAGAGACATGATCAAGTTAATAAACAAATTGATAAAATGTTAGGTTAAAATTTTATAAGATGGCTTTATGACTTTTTTTTTTATTTGTGTGCTGCATATGTCATTTGAAAGTAGTTAATCTTCAAAAGACTCCCACAACTTTTGACACCATTTCCCACAGCATTTTCCTGAAGAAGCTGGCTGCTCAAGGCCTAGATGAGTGTACGTTCTGTTGGGTTAAAAATTGGCTGGGTGGCCAGGCCCAAAGAGTTGTGGTGAATGGAGTTAAATCCAGCTGGAGGCCGGTCACTAGTGGTGTTCCCCAGGGCTCAGTACTGGGGCCAGTTCCCTTCAATATCTTCATCAATGGTCTGGATGAGGGTCTCGATTGCACCCTCAGTAAGTTTGCAGACGACACCAAGTTAGGCCTGAGTGTTGATCTCCTCGAGGGTAGGAAGGGTCTGCAGAGGGATCTGGATGGGCTGAGGCCAACTAACTGTATGAAGTTCAACGTGGCTAAGGCCTGCACTTGGGGCACAAAAACCTCATGCAGTGCTACAGGCTGGGGGAAGAGTGGCTGGAAAGCTGACCAGTGGAAAGGGATCTGGGAGTATTGGCCGACAGCCAGCTGAATATGACCCAGCAAAGTGCTCAGGTGGCCAAGAGGGCCAATAGCATCCTGGCTTTTATTAGAAATAGTGTGGCCATCATGACTAGGGAAGTGGTTGCCCCTCTGTACTAGGCTTTGGTGAGGCCGCACCTCGAGTACTGTGTTCAGTTTTGGGCCCCTCACTCCAAGAAGGACATCAAGGTGCTCAACTGTGTCCAGAGAAGGGCCATGAAGCTGGTGAAGGGTCGAGAGAACAAGTCTTATGAGGAGTGGCTGAGGGAGCTGGGGTTCTTTGGCTTGGAGAAAAGGAGGCTCAGTGGAGATTTTATCGCACTCAATTACCTTAGAGGAGGCTATAGCAAGGTGAGGATTGGGCTCTTCTCTCAAGCACCAAGTGATAAGATGAGGGGAAATGGCCACAAGTTGTGCCGGGGAGGTTTAAGTTGGATATTAGGAGAAATTTCTTTACCGAAAGGGTTGTGCGACATTCGAACAGGCTGCTCAGGGAAGTGGTGGAGTCATCCCTGGAGGCCTTCACAGAACATCTAGATGTAGAACTTAGTAGCATGGTTTAGTGGTGGACTTATCAGTACTAGGTTAAAGGTTGGACTAGATGATCTTAGAGGTCTTTTCCAACCTGAATGATTCTATGATTCTATTAACTTTTCTTAAGTTGACTACCTAAAATATTTAAGCACCACCAATTTATATCCTGCCAAGAACTACTTTTTGGTTTGCGTTAATGAGGACGAGTAATACCTGTCATATTTGTTCATGCAAGCATGTGTTAACATAATTGTATTTTGATGTGTTTTTATTTGGTAGTAAAATAAAAAATAAAGATACTAGCAATATACTAAGGAAACAAACTTTTGGAATCTGAAAGGCTAAATATTGTGAAATAAGTATGTTTAGTGTATCTCCTTCCCCCCCCCCCCAATTCTTTTACACTTCTCCAAAATGGAAGCAAAGAAATTACCTGTTCTTTCCATAAATTATTTTGGCTTGATTGCCAACATATTTTTTTCTTTGGTTTTCTTTCATGAATCAAGACGCAGTTTTAGGACAGAAAGATTAACATTTTACTAGTTACTGTGCAGCTTTTAATGAACTGTTGCCATTTCTGTAAACACTTCAAATCACTCTATCAAATATGCTCAGTACAAATGCTCTTCTTCAACTTACCTTGGTTATTTTTACTTTGACGGCTGAGAGATGCCGTAAATATTATGCAAGCCTTAATGGAATATTCATGAATTTGACAAAGTGTCGTTGATCAACCATACATCGACTTCGTAAATACAGTGAGAAATCGGGGCAGACAGATAAACCCATTATTACTCTGAAGAGATTTCTCCACTGCTCTGCTGCAACTTGATTATCAGACATGTGGAATCTCTAAACTGGAGAGCCTCTTCAGTCTTGCAGGTCAGAACACAAGCATGTTTTCTTGGTGGAGACAACTTTATTGTGAGTACAAGTGAGAATATGCACTGGAAACCTCTTAGCTGTTCTACCTGCCTGTGGGCACACTTTTGCCAGTGGCATCCTGTGGTAAATAAGAGATAGCTTTATTCCTTCATGAAAAGAAGCAGGCTGTTTATTGCTTGCTGCAAGATACCACATGATAAGAGTGTGCCCATGGCAGTTCCCCACATGTTAGCTGAGGTGCTGACAGCTCATGCTTTCACTTAGCCCAGATAATTTGTTCATCTAGCTGCATGAATTTCGAAGGCTATTCCAAACGGGTCATTTTGCACACAAAAATGCCTGTAGAAAAGTTTAAGAATGTAACTGTGACTATTTAACAGATATCTACGTAAACCATTTTAAAGGGATTTAACCTCATTTATGCTGTTGGAACGTACGAAGACTACTGCATTTGGTTGTTCTAGCAAAGGTATGAGTGGACAATGCCTTTCCCACAAGGCACTAAAGTGCCCTGTGAGCTGTTTGTGATCAGGGTTTATAGATTCAAGAACAGGAGGTCTAAGCTCTTGTGCAAACACAGTCTCATTACTTTTCAGTTCCAGTTGCTGGTAAGATATGCATGGGATAGGAAGGAAGGAGCAGTGTTCACAACTTTCAAATGGTAATATTGTGTGTGGATTTGTGAATCTTCCTTAGGTTTGCTCCAGCATACTTTGCCTTGGTATCTGCAAAGCCTTTATTTTGAAATCTTGGAGGCCCTTGTTTGAAACGAATGGCTGCAAAATACTCTGCAGAAAGACAGCTTCTCTTCTGAGTGAGGAAATATTACAGAAAATGTGGGGTGTTTTTCTGAGTTAAAACCTGGAAGCTGTAGAAGCAGTTATGGGTAGAGCAAAGTACTTTTCGTGTCCAAGATGCCAGTGTACCTACTGGCATTACAGTTTGCCTTGGACTGTGACAGTTGATACTAAAACGCAAGTTACTGATGCCATTCTACAAAGTGAGAAGGGTTTTATGTTAAAAAAGATATTGAAAATCAGTATTTATCAAGCTGCATAAATACTATGGTAACTGAGAAACCAAAATATTTCTCCCTTCCTAGATAAGAAAACTTAGCTATCTTGGGCTATACCTATGGCAGCTAAGTAACTGTAGTAAATGCTTGACTTTTTTTTTTTTTTTAAAAAAAAAGATAATTTGTGGTCTCCATTACTTTTTTAATTGACTTATCAAATCAATAGCTCTGTTTTTTTCTGAACCAAGTTCAGGTTTTCAATCTCTGTATTCCGAGCCATTTTTTTTTCCCTCCTGTTCATATCCCTTTCTCCATCTCCACCAGCTCTGCCAGTGCTTGCAGACACGATCCTTCATTCCCTTTGTCTTTCCCTTGCTCCTGCCAACTCTGCTGTTTTACCAGACTGTTTTTGCTTGAGAGAACCTCTCAAGATTGGGGTTGGAACTAGATGATCTTTAAGGTCCCTTCCAACCTGAGCCCTTCTATGATAAGATAACGTTCCCCAAGCTTGTGCCCTGCCTTGCACAAATCTCCCCAAGCCCCATCTGTGCAGTTAGCACACGCTGCTCTGTGTTCCCTCCTCTTATCCTTCTGGCTTGTCTCTCTCCGATTCATGGCCTACTAGCTATTAGTTCAGTACACTTCAGTACACTTCACCCTTGGTGTACCAGAATGGCTGCATAAACAAACAATAAATTCCTTGAATTCGGTTGTTGTGGAATATGCCTTGTTGTATGTCGCTCATGTTTGAAACAGCAGTTTTCTAGACCTGTAATTTGCAGTTGTTTACAGTTTAACAAAAATACATGCTGGATTGAAATGGTTTGTGCTTGTTCCTACCTGGTTTGTTAGAAAATTATGTTGAATTGGTGGAAAATCTGTTTAAGCACATGGCCTTTAATTTACCCAGAAGATTTTCATGTTGAGAATGTTTCAAGTTGTTTTAAGATGTTGATAATTCTGAATCTGTGTTGATTTAAACCCTGGGCCCTACCTGTTCAGTCAGATCTACCCACCATAGGGGTAGCACTTAATGAATAAGTGAGCAGAAAGGGAGTGCAGTATTCTTCTAAATTTCACATGCATTAAAAACTCATAGTTAACATAAATGCAAGCCATTTACTAATTTTCATCTCTTATTTGAGTGTGGAAATACCTAAAACTAGCAGATACTGAATAATCTCAGGCTTCACAAAAGACCTAGAAATCCTGTAACTTACGAATCTATCTTCAAACCTATCTTCTGTTACCTCTGTCTAACTTTTTTAGTCTATTTTCATGTAGAAGAAAAAGTCGTAAGAGGATCATTGTATCACGTTGGTCTTTTCATTAACTTTGTAATATTGAGGTCTAGTACTGGATAAAGGAATGGCAGTGAGTAAAAGATGTTTTGCTGTGTCTCCTGTTAGGTTTCACCACCTCTTGAAATCTCATTACTGAATGTCACTCTAAATAAACCAATGTGTACCCAGCCATTACTGAGCAGCTCCAGCACAAGAGCAGGGGGCTTGCGGGGTACGCTGGCTCCCTGGAGGCCCCAGTTTTAAGGGGTGCAGTTATGCAGCTGTGGCTCTGGGCTGCAGGATGGAGCTCGAGAGGATTTGGGGATTCTGCACTCCCATGAACTCTGGTGTTGTGAAACAATTATTTGTCAGAATGATGGTAGAATATATGAAAATATATGAAAAGTGGTTAAATAATCTACTGTAATACTGCAGAATAGTGTATGTAATAACCTGACAAGAATTAATTTAACAATATGAAATATAATTAGACATAAACATTTGATTTGTTCAAAACTTATTTTTTTCAAAATCTTGCTGAAACTTTCTATACTAAAATAAAAGAAATAATTTTCTTGTTCTATCCCTCAAGCTATATTCCTATGTCCACGTGCAGACAAACCCACTCAAGATGGAAGTGACCTCTCTAAGTAACTGTGCTACCTTCTTATTCTTTTTCTCCTTTGAAATTTCCATTAAAGGACTTTTAATATTTCAACCTAATTCAATCAATCTAAGCTATCCAAGCAGAATCATATTTGTAATGAAAATGGGTTACATTTATATCTGTTTATTTACTGCACTTAGAAGAGCTTTGTTAATTCTTTGACTCTACCAGGGTCCTAGGGGAAGGGAGGTATTGGAGTTTTACTGCTGAAGATACTTTGTGAAATGCAATTAACAAAATGTTTTATGACCATGTCAGTAGTCTCATTGTCAGCTGCTTGTACGTTGATTGGCTAGCAGCTTCATCTGTCTGCCTTAATAACCCTACTAAAATGGGAGGAGTAGTCAGAATGTCGTATAAAACAAATACCAGAATTTGACAATAGGGGAGTTTAGTGCTGTAGCTGGCAGAATTATCAGACATAGCAATTATGGCGTGTAATTTTTAGGATATTGTAACAGAAACAAAGTCATGCAGACAAAGAGCTCCAGCAGCAGGGAGACAGGTATAAATCACCCTGTGTCATTTGCTTCTCATTTTAAGCTTAGTGCAATTGTAAGCTTTCCAACGTTAGTGTTCTGTCAGACCTGGGTCTTAGGTTTTGCTTTTAAAAGGGTAAAGAAGTTGTTTGTAGTGTTCCACGTGTGCAAATGCTTTCTCAGTTTGTTTGCCTTCAGGTAGCTATTCCATGGTGAAGGATGCCTAGCCAGGGCTTCATGGCAGAGATGCATTGGCTTGGCTCACTGTAGTGTCTGGGCCATTCAGGGTATCTCCTGAAGCCCCAACAGAAGAACTGTGCTTTCATGGAAGGAAATCTGTTCTCTCCATTCCTCTTTGTCATATATGAAAAAACAGAACGTTTTTCTAACCGCTTTTGAGGTGAGTCTTTCTTCTGTTCCTGTGCACGACGGGCCTGCACCTCTGCGCTGCTCAGAAATAACGTAGCAGAGGTGCAGGGATCCTGTCCCCCGCTGGGCTCGCTGCCCCCAGAGCCCAGACGAGACCTGAAGACAAGGCCCGCAGTGACTGCGGAGCAGCTGCACAGGAATTTTGCTGCAGTGTGTGCTGTAACGTGTTGAAAATCCCAGGAACAATGAGAATTCAGCGTATTATTTAAATGTTTGCTTTATGACGTTTAATTTTTCATTGATGATTTATGATGGTATTTTTCTTTGTTTCCATCTGTCTTCCCCCTTCTTTGTCCTTCTCAAGGTTACATGTAACGTTTTCTGTTCAAGCATGCTGTTGCGAACCAGCACCAGCAGAATGCTCTGGATAATGTTGCATAGCAACATAAACTTTAATTTGTGTCAAATGTTTTGGCATTCTCCTGATGTGCATTTTTTTCATTTCTTTTTCCTTTTTTCTCTTGATCTGCATTGTCATGGATTGGGTTGAAACCACAAGTGCATCGTGCAGATTATTACAATAGAAGCAATGCCCGGTGTCCAGAGTTGTCTGGAGTTTTCAGTTCTGTCCTGCAGTAATTTAATGCACCATGAGCCATAAGAAAGCTGCAAGAAATGGTGTATGAAAGGAAGGTGGTTTCATTTCTGAGCTATTAGGTAGCCCAACATTATATTCTCCTCTTGTGATTACTGTTATTTCGTATAACCCTTGTGTTGGCAACCCGCTTTCCAGTGACACAGCTGCAACTTCATTATCCATTGGTTAGCCAGGGAATAGAGCTTGGCTAATAGACTTTTCCTGCGTCAACAATGACCAAACACCTTGAGTTTATAAATTAAATGGTCTTTCTAGCGATTGCCTACGAAGCCATTGTTTCAAATCGATTTTGAAGCAGAAAATTCTTATAAGGAGCAGGAATATCCTGGCCATTTCTGGAGGGTGCCTGGGTAGCGCCGACGGGAGAGAATTTAAAGAATTACGATCAGTTGAGGTGTATGCTTAAACAGCCCTCACGAGAACACCCAACCTACGAAAAATGAGGTAAAACTGAGAAACGAATACTTTACTTGATCACTGATTTCGTTATCGTAAGGATGGATATTGGAGTAACTGAAGGCATAGCAACCTGTATAGAATGGACTAGATTGTATGAGTCCGTTATACGAGATTTGGGTAAAAAGAAGGACAAGTCCTTCCTTCCCATGGTAAAATGCATTTATGCTGAGTGTGTTCCTCAGGCTGGACTTCTAGGCTGACTCTGTCATCTCACACACGCGTTCGCAGTGCTGGGCACGTAGCGGTGTCGCTGCTGAGACGAGGTGCAGTAGGAGCAAAACAGGATTACCGAGGCAGCTCTGCATGAAGCAGCCTCATGCCACTGAGCTCAGACAGCAGCGTGCGGCGTTCTGGTGTGGGCTGAACGACCCGGTGGGAGGTGACAGAGAATCTGAAGAGGTATGCAGAGGAAGGAGGGGGGGACAGCCACAAATTGCAACAAGAGACATTTTGATTAGGTGATGGGCACATTTTTTTCGTCATGATGACGGTCGTGGATTGCCCAGAAGGGCTGAGGAATCTCCATCCATGGAGAACTGCAGCTCCCTTGGTTATGACTCTCTGCAACCTGATGCAGCTTCAGAGTCGGCTGTAACTTTGAAGCTGGCCCTGCTTTGGGCAGGCTTGAGACCAGCTGACCTCCAAAGGTCCCACCCCTCGAAGTATTGTATGATTTTTAACCCATTCTCCAGGTAAGTATTCAGAGTTCTAGGCTTGTTTCAATTGGTCCATGCTGAAGCCCACGTAGGCATCTTTGCTGTTACTGTAGGCTAGATAATACCAAGTTTATTGCAGGGCCTCTTTAATATTTTTTTAGTTACTATTATTATTTTTAATATGTGCAGATCTGTGGTTGCACTGTGGGCATAGTTTTGGTGTTCCTGCTTTCCTTTGCTTTTGCATTCTTTGCATAGAGGAGTTTCGTAGGAATATATAAACATGAAAATATTTCTTTGATAGATAGCTTTGATATGAAAACACTATGTTTCCCCTCTCAACACGTAACGGATACGGGCAAGGAATGTGTTTAACCAAAATCTTTATCTAAGACATTCCAAAGAAATGTTTCAGATATCTTCTCCACAGTTTGTTCCTAGCAGTAACTCATTTCACTGTTAGTCCCAGAGCCCAAGATAAAATTCTGCGCTTCTTGTTGCTATTGGAATTTCTGGTATCTGAAGCTAATGACTGTTTTGACCATATCAGTTCAGCAGCTATGAAATAAATAAGTCCCTAACATTCTCTGACACCATGGTTTATGATGGGGCGTCTAGTTTCCATTGCTCAGAATGATGCGAAAGGCTTTTTTTGCTCTCAAATAGTGGCACACGTTTCTATGTTTCTATGTTTCTGTATACATTTCATATTGAAATTATTTTTATAAGAAGCAAGTGTGGAGACAAAAATAGTCTTAGCACATATTTATTACTATATTAATAAAAACATTTGTATGCATTACTGCTGTGAGTGCATTTGAAAATGTTTTTGTTGTCACCGGTATTCCTCTGGTGATTATCAAGTATGCCACTGAAGCATTTTAAAGGTAAAAATCTGGCAACACTTAGGTGTAAAGTTTTAGATGCCCACATTTGTTTGTATTTTCATTGTTATTACATAGTGCCTCTTGGACTGTTTCTTTTCTTTTTTTTTTAGTTTAGTTTTAAAAGCTTTCTGTGGTATTTCTTGGTTCCTGTGTTGTCATATATTTACTTAATTTGTTTGCCTCTGTTTTCTTTTTCTCCTCTTTAGATTTAAACAAGTTTTGATTTCATTTAATGATTGCTACTTCAAAACATTTTTGCAGTCCTTTTTACTGTCTTTTTAGTCTATGTGCTGTAGTGATTGATTTTATATTTGGCCTTGCTCAATTTGATAATATCTCTAGAAACATTATTGGTTGGAATGAAATGATAAATATCTTGTTGTGATTTTTAATGGTAGTACTTTGTCAGGTAAAGCATTTCAGTAGTATAGAGAAATAGTGGAAAAAAAAATATGGGTTACACATTTAGACAGATAATAGTTTTTCGTGAAGTTAAGTCTAACTCAGCTGAAAAAATGAGTTGAGAGTGATGCTGTGTAATCAGAGCAGTGAGTCTGATAGGAGTTCACACTATACAGGGGTCCTAAAGAGAAACAGATGTGAAGATACGGTCCTCTTTGTGGTTCATTTCTGTCTACTGCTTCAGTATCAGAAAAAATGTTGACCAAATGGTTTTCTAAAAAAGGAGAGGGAAGTGATGATAACACATTTTCTTTATGTATTTCAGTATTTGGAAGAAAATGAAATGGAAGTGATAGTGGTTTGGAGTTTTGCAGTACAGGGTAAAATCTTTAAAGAACGATTTTTTTTTTCAAATCCTACGTTAATGAGATCAATTGCTATCAAAAGCAGTAGTAGGAGTATGCAATATTTATCTGAAGACAATGTCTGGGCTTGAATAGCATTGGGTGAAAACAGAAACGTGCCTACCTTTCCTTGCAGATGAGAAGCGCAAAAGCCTTTTTTTGCAAATTTATGTGAAAATTCTGCAGCTCCCTCTGCATTTTGAACTTTATGGCTCAGTGATCTTCTGAGCAGTGCCCATGTGTCATCTTCTTTGGGAACGTTTCTACATTTCTTTTTTATTTTCATTTTTTGCTTGTGAACTGAAAGCGCATCTATGTATGACACTATGCTGTCTGCAATTTTTTAAATGATTAAGACTTGGAAAGACCTCATCACAAGCCAGTTTCTTTAATTGTGGAGAGAGCTTTTATTTAGAAGACTTGCAATATCTCTTACAATGGAAGCCTCCTAATTTCAGCTCATTCTTTGTCCAGTGATACATTCCAAAAGGGAAACACATTTGTTTGGGTATAAACAGTAAAGAATGGTGTATGGAAAGTGGCGTGTCCCTGCGGAGGTTTTCTCATAGGAATGTAATTCTGCACCAAATCTCTTAAGAATTGTGTCACCACTGTACTTAAGGAGATACCAACAATAACCATTAAAACTGAAGCATTGCTATCTATTGTTCAGCTGTTGTTCCTGTTTTGACCCATTACTCTCTTTCAAGACTAGATGGCTTCTTTTCCTTCACCTTTCTTCTAGTCCCCTGTCTAAATGTTTAAATGGGAAGCCCATTGATTCACATAATATGGATGTCAATGAGGATTCATATCTCATTCATGATATGTGTATTATTTATAAAAAACATGCCTGTTAGCCCAACACAGTCAGTTCTCTCCCACCAAGATCTGCTGATTGCTTTATTCCCACTGTCCTCCTGATGCAGAGAAGTAAATACCAGTATCTATGCTCAGTACTTTAAAGGACCCATTACATCACAGTCATATACATCCACGTCTTTTTGCAGATATTTCAGATTTTTGCTGTGGTTGCTGTTGACCTTGCTCCTTTTTTCTCATGTTCTGTAGACAGTCAAACCTCAACCGCATTTCTCAGCAGGGATTAGCCTGTTCATTTTTATAGCCGATCTTACACGTGAGACCCCAAACCCGTACTGTTTCGGAGGTTTCTATAGCAACTGAAGATGTGGAAATGCAGCAGTATCACTTTGCTTCGCAGCTGGTGTTTTTGTGTTCGCAGCAAGAGGGGAGTTTTAGGAAAATAGGGGATGTTTTAATTGGGATGTAACTGGCACAGAAGGCGAGTCGTCGTTGGATTACCTCCTCTCAGAGGAGTTAGTTAAGGATTCTAAGTAGGGTGTCTCAAACTTTTTTAAATGAAATTCTGTCCTTGGTAACGAGGTGTGATTTACTGTTGAGTGTCAATTTGGATCTCAAAGCTGCTTGGGCCTTTTTCCACCTAAAGTGAAGTTTTCATCATCACATGGATAACAGTAAGGTTTGTTTCTGTAACTTGAATCGTGCTTATGACATTCACATACTCAAAACGTACCTGAGGTATGGAGCCGTTTAATTTCTCTGATTTCTGCAGTTGTCCACTAACTATATTAGAGTAGACTGTAATTCTGTAATAGGCTGTTACGTGACTATCTCTGAGTAAAATGTTTTGACACTTAACACCTCCTGCATACCCAGAGATGAGACCAACACACTCTTCCTTCTCCAAAAAGCAGTTGTTCGCATTCTCTTCAGCCGTCCTCTCTCCTACCTCATGACGGCAATGAGGTTCTCTGATACCAAATGAAAACCCGTGAAATAATGCAGTCTCCTCTCCTTTCCTGAGCACCTGAAGGTCTGCCACCCTGCCTTTATGCTGCCAGCGAAGCCAAGGCCCGGGGGAAGCATCGCTGCTCTCTGCAGGAACCGGTTGGGTTCCTCGTGGTGTAGCTTGCATGTCGTGAAGACACTGGGGAGGTGTGTGTGGGGTTTACTTCTTGGTGTTTGAGCCATCATTATATAAAAACGACCACAAAACACGTAGCCTATGCTTTAAACTCCTTTGAAGCGGTTTATTTTGACTAAATAAAAATCCGTGGGCACAGGAACTGGCTATCTCGTGTCTCATCTCAGGAAGGTGTGTCCTAACTATCGGGGTAGTGTTCCTCTTCATGTGGCTCAGTGTACCTGCAGTTAAAATGCTTTTCTAACCAGAACAGCCCTGATTACCAGGAGGAACTTCCAAAGTTATAATCTATTAGTGGCCGATAAAAAAAAAGAAAAAAAAGTTGATGTGCTCATGTAGGAAATAAGAAGCAGGTTTGGATGTGTGCTCCTCCTGGCTTACGGCCTCTCAGCTGCCATGACAGGAGCTGTTACGAGACCTTGGCCTGCAGACCAGTGGGACCCTGCCGGCATCAGGATGCTGCCTGCATCCTCAAGTTTTTTGCTTCCATGGATTCTAACCTAGCGTATCCCTTGTATCAATAGGGCCAACGAGTTGCTTAAGGGTTGGGGTATCTTTCTGAGGCTGAGAGAGCTGGGACTGTTCAGCCTCAAGAAGAAGAGGTTCGTGTGAGATCTTCTCAATGGGTATAAATAGCTGATAAGGGGGAGGAGGGAAAACTGAGCCAGACTCTTCTCAGTGCTATCCAGTGACACGGGAAGAGGTGAACGGTGTAAATTACAATACAGGAAATTCCACTAAGCACGCTAAAAAGCCATTTATTTATTTATTTCACTGTAAGGGTGGCCGAAGACTGGCGCAGGTTGCACACAGAGGCTGTGGGGTCTCCCTGCGGGGAGCTGTTCAGGACCCAGCTGGACACGGCCCCGAGCAACCTGCTGCAGCTGGCCTTGCTTTTAGTTGCTGGGCTTGGACTCGGTGGTCTCCAAAGGTCCTTTCCAACCTCAGCTATTCCGTGATTATTGCATTTTTTGTCAGCGGGTAAAATAGAGCTTATTTCTATGAAGAAATTGCTGCTTGAAGAACCTTGTAATATTTCAGGTAAAATACGAATCTTACGAGATGTTGTGAGAATCCTGTTTTATCTGCTTAGATTTCAAAAAAATATATAGATAAAAGATAAAAATCTTAGCACAACTCCTGGTGTTACACAGTGTATTTCTCACAACAAAATTCTTCAATAGAAAAAAATAATTAGAAATTAGTGCAATAACCACTTTTTTTAATCAGCTCCTTTTATTTGAAAATAAAATTGTTTTGCATTTTTTAGTTCCTAAAATCCAACCCTGAATGTAAAAGTCTCTAGAAGTCATTTTAATTTCTAATCAAGTCTCAATCAAGGTTGCTGGGTAGGAGTTTAAGGAAGAATTCTGATGAGAAAACTGAAATTTTGCTGCCTTGGTTGGGACAATTAGAGCTGTGTGATTCTTAACAGAGATAAAATGTCTTACAAACTTGTGTACTTCCATTGCTGCAGAATGGGGTTGTTCTGCTCTCCAGAAGATTGAATCTAGCATAATACTGAGTTTGACCAGTTGCCTTGAAGTGTTTTATTTCATTATCTCTAAATATTGCTGAGAGCAAGAATCATCTTTATCTTTCCTAGGTTTGCTGGTGACAGATGACTCAAGATAAGTTAGCAGAAGCCCTTCCTTACTTTTTAAAATTGTCGTTATTATTGATTTACCAATATTAACCGATTTCTAAGTGATCAGTGATTTATCAGTGTTAATCAACTCAAGGAAAGGAGTGTCTAATGAGTAAACTTTCAGTAGTTAATTTGAAGAGTGTTAACTTACAGGAAATTAAAATACCTGTTGCATTCTCCAAGAAGGGAGTGCATTTTCCCTCAGGAAATTATCCTGAGATTTAAAAAGCAAACAAACAAAACAAAACAGCAGGTAGTGTTCATTTTTAAAGTGAGGAGGAGGACTGAGGCAATGGCGTCTGGAGCAGGGTTAGAAGGAGAGGGGAAAGAGAAACAAACCATGGTTGGAGCCAAGGAAAAAGCAATGTCTGGCACCGGGCAGGGGTGGGAAGGGGGAACAACTTCACGGGACCAGATAGTAAGGAGAAAGAATAACTGAAGTAGAATAGCTGAAATAATGCCATCTTTGCTTTTTTGGGGGGAGGGAAGGAAGGAGCCTTTTTGTTGTTGTTGTTGTTTTAAAAAAAATAATTATAAATGTAATAACTTGCTGCATGCAATTTTGAGCCAAACTAGCAATTCTAGTTTGACTGTTTTATTTCAGGTAAATGATGGCAAACATTAGGAATCGAGAAGTGAAGTGAGATTCTGATGTCTCTTTCTGATCCTTGAACAAATCCTGTTTGAGCAGACCTCTTTGGGCACTAGAGACTGTAGATTGTGAATCAAAATATAATTAATGTTTGTATGAAAACTTTCCAAAAGTTCTGCTTTGAAAGTTTATGTATCTCTTCATCCAAACCACTTAATGTTTTCAATCTTGTTCACTTTTTTACAGCTGCTAGCACAATAGGGCAAAGGCTTCCAAGGAATGCCTGTTGATGTTTGAGGGAATCTAGATCCTAAATGCAGAACAAATGCTGTGATGTCTTGTGCAGATTTTATATGGTGTTCACAAACAGCTTGTTGGGAACAACCGTAGATTGCACAAAATGCCAATAAAGATTTTGTATATATATTTCTGTATATATTTCTGTCTACAGTCCAAAAAAGCTCCTGGATGTAGCTGCGTTATATTTCTGTTCTAAGTAAATTCTCATTTGAGAATCTCTCAAATTCTCTCTCTAAATTCACATGAAATCAACTTTGTGGAAAAAAATGTTTTTTGCCAATGGAATTTTCTAGCATTCATACATTTCTAGCATACTAAGATTTGGCATAATTTTCAATAAGCTATACTGGCAAAAGTAATTCTTCCTGGATTATGGATGTATAGGATAAACATTACCTGGTATAAAAATTTCCTGTAGAAGAAAATCTCACAAATGAACATGACCATTTTGGTAAAAATGGGAGTGCAAATTTAAATAAAGATTGCAATTCTTATTGTGAAATGTTGAAGTACTTCACAGTTTTTCTAATTGTGAAATTGGTAGCTAGGAATAAACACCAAATGTCAGCAAAACTGTTGTGTGGTAATTTTAGACATCTAAAAGTACTTAGAGAAATGTTTATTTTTCACTTACGCAAATGCTTATTTCTGTAAAATAAATATACGTGTTGTTGTTATTCCTAAAGGTAATCAAAAGTTGGTCAACTAAACATTCTGCTTTTGGTTTTTCAGAAACCAGCAAACATTCTGGTAATGGGTGAAGGTCCTGAAAGAGGAAGAGTCAAAATAGGTAAACATTCCGAGAAGGTTTCATTGCACAGCTAGGATTAGTTACTATAGCATTGCTATTTATATATTGTGTTTGTTCTGAACTATTTTTATGTAAATATCATGCATGTGTTTGCAGAGGTCCAGAGATTTGTTGTGCAAAAGGTTATTGGGTATCAGGGTAGGAAACCACAGTAAGTGTGATGGATTTTATCCAAAATCTAATTACCTGTGCAGAACGTAAACCTTAGTCATATGGATATAAACTTTTTTTTTAATAAAGCATGTGGCAATCATCAAGAAAGTAGTAATATACTGGAAGCTCTTTTTATATTCATTTACTTCTGTCGTATTTCAAAATGTTCAGTTAACCATTTTGTGTTCATATACTTGTATTAGTATAGGTAACTGCAAGAAAAACATACATGGCATTTCATAACTTTGGAAGCAGAAAGATAGAGGTGAAGTTTGGGTAAAAGACAAGTTTCAGATTTGGATAAAATGTGTGGTTTTGAATACATACACACATTCTGTATTTTCCCTTCTAGCATTTCTTAATGTTACCTACAAGGATGTTTCTAGAGAGAATTTTAGGTTTATATAAAATCCCTGCTTACATTTCAAGTATCTCTCTGTAGCCGTGTACACTAGCTAATTTCATTAATTTCTGTTTATTCTGATTCTCTGAAAGAGAAAATATTTTTTTCCTGATCTTGAAGGCAGTCCATCCAGATCAAAGATGAGGCAAAACAATCTATGCTGTAGTTATTTTGTTTTTGCACTTTAGATAAACATGTAGCAGTCACAAGGCATGTCATTTCAGAATAGCTTTATATGTAAAAATGAAAGAGAAAGGGCACGCTGGATTTAGAGACCTGTTCCTATTGAATTTAGTTAAACAGGTTTCTATTTCAGTTCTATTTAAATAAATGGGCATCTGTATTATGAATAGTTTAACAGTACCGTGGTGGAAGCACTTAAAAGTCAAATGTTTTCCTTCATAGTCTTATAAAGGAAGTAAATGGAATTTAGTCTGAGATAAATTTGGCCCAGTATTGTTATGAGTAACCTGTTGGTTGCTTAGAAACTTTAATTTGTATGTTCTAATGTTTTTGAGCTTTTTTTTTCCTAATAGTCTTTTTGCAGTATTGTTAAATTCTGACTTGCTATTTATATTAAAATTTTAAATGTTCCTTTTTTGTTTTGCATTCTCCAGCTGACATGGGTTTTGCCAGATTGTTCAACTCACCTTTGAAGCCATTGGCAGACTTGGATCCAGTTGTGGTGACATTCTGGTACAGAGCTCCAGAGCTGCTACTTGGAGCCAGACATTACACAAAGGCTATTGGTAAGTTCTGGTGTAAGAATGAGGTTTACCTTTAGGTTTTTTATTGGAAGGTAGCCTTCTAGTAGATATGGTGGTAAGCTGACCAACTAGTTTTTTTCCTGAAGTAGCAGTAGATAGAGGGAATAGATCCAGTCTGTAGTGGATAGATCCAATCTACAAAAAATTAACCCAGATTGAAACTTTTTGAAGAGTTGGTGCTTTTATTTTTTCAATGTGAGTTGAGATTAACGATACATATTTTAAACGTATTCTGTTCTTTATTTTTTTATTAAAATATTATTTGGATTGGTCTATATGTTTTTCTGTTATGGTCTTAGAATCTTCTAAAATCTTCAAAAGGGAAAAAGCTATGGCTATTAAAATGTTTTTCATCTAGAGTGCTACGTATCCAGGTGCTTCTGTGAAGTGTATGGCTTGATAAAGAGAAGTGCAGTCTCCTGCAATGTGTGCAGTCTGCAGATCACTCATTCCTGAGGTCTTCTGAAGCTCCATTTTCAGGAAATGCTGGTAGCTAGGCTCTTATTTTTCTCCCTACTTCATAGGTTCCAGAAGCACAATCAGCCTTAGTGTCCAAATGTTCAGAGAATAAAAACACTGAGATGCACAGGAGGCATCCTGTCTGTGCAGGTGATTGTATCAGAAGAGAATTGCTAAGGAAGTTGAAAGGAAATAAATCATTCCTATTTGTACAGAGGTCAGCTTTCTTGGCAATTGCAGGTACCTTCCTGTTACAGAAATTTTCAGACATGCTATGTGGGCCTTTGTTCAGAAAGGTACAAAACACCATGTTCAAGTAGCATCTTAGTTGTGTAGACTAAATAAGGTTTCATAGTCTCAAATAACAGTTGTTTATCAAACTGTCCTCTTATGTATGAGCATACCGAAAAAGTTTTAAAAATGAATCACCTGACTTTTGATGTGGACTTGCACTTCACGTTTCTTTACTTCTCTTCTCTGCCATTTAGGCAGAGCATCCATCCAGTGCTGAGCTGCACAAAATGCTTGTTTGTTGATCTTGCCTTCAGAATGTGCAGGATCTGTAAAGAAGGGCAAAAAGACTTCACCATAACTGTAGTCAATGAGCATAGCTAGAAAACCTTCTATCATCAGAGCTGCGCGTTCCCATTTTTGGGGATATACAGATTCAGTCTTCCGGGCAGGTGATCTGCATTTCTATCTTTGGACCAAGTTTGTCAGCATGAAGAAGGGAAAAAGTCAGGGTTTATATGATAGGCTTCCTTTTCCTTTGTTGAAGTGGAAAAACTTAACTCTTAAGATGGCAATGTCTACATTAGCAAGTAGTGTGGCAAAGAGAAAGTGTGTCCATAAAGCAAAATGGTACTGAGTACCTAGCACCCATGTTATAGACCTTTTGGAGAAAAGCTAGTACTTTGGGATTTCTCTGGTGTGATTCAGTGAACTACTGCTCATCAGTGGCTGATGCACATCTTTTGGTTTAATTCATGCCAAAGGAATTAAGTTTGTGTACTCTGAGAGAAGTTTGGCTTGGACAATAAAATACAAAAAAGCAGGATCCACTCTGAATCCAGACCATGCTGCTGAGGTATTTTTTTCCAGACAGGTCATGATAACCTCTGAGGAAAAAGATTTCACAACTTTTCTGGATGACCTGTTTCAGTGCTAAATCACTCTCACTGTGAAGATTTTTTTCTTTATGTTTAGTCAACCTGTCCTGTTTCAATTTATGCCCATAATTTCTGATTCTCCTGTCATGTACCACCATTGAAGTATCTGGCTCTATCATCTCAGTCACCTCTCCATAGGAGTTGGGGGCCTGCTTAAAGATCTCTCTTCCATCTGAACAAGTCTCTGTCCTTCAGCCTCTCTCAGGGCAGGTGCTCCAGACCATGACCACCCTGATAGCTCTCCACTGAACTTGCTCTGGTTTATTAAAGTCTGTGTTATATTCAGGCCCCCAAAGTGGCTCAAGTTTCATCCAACAAGTGTTAAATAAAGAGGAGTCATCACTTCCCTGAATCTACTGGCTGTGCTCCTGTTGGTACAGATCCTACTGATGCTATTAGTCTTCATCACTGGCTCATGTTCTGCCTGATGTCCACCAGACACCCCACATCCTTTTCTGCAGAGATGTTCCCCAGCTGGTCTGTCCCTGACCTGTACTATTGCAGAGGGTTAGTCCATCATGGGTGCTGGACTTTGTATTTGTCCTCGCTGAATTTCATGAGTTTCCTGTGGCCTGTTCCTCCTGCCTATGTGGTTCCCTCTGAACGTAAGCTCTACATTCAAGCATATTGACTGTTTCCCTGGTTTTCCCTTATCTAAAACTTGAGGAGGATGTGCTCCAGCTCTTCATCATCATCACTGATGAAGATACTAAGTTGGGTATGTCCCATAGACCTCTTTGTTACTTCTCTTGTAATCAGCCTTCAGGCAGAGTATAACCAATTAACCACTGTCCTCAGACTCTGATGATCAAGACAGTTTTTCCTGAAATTCTCAGACTGTAATCTGCTACTTTCCTTCATCACTCCACTGTTTTGTGGGTGTCACAGCTAAGGCTGCCATTGATTCTCACAACCCCAACCCAGTTCTTCCTTTTTTCTAATTAGGACATTTGAGAGATGACATTTGCAGCATCTGTGTGAAAAAATTCACCTCAGTATTCTCCAGAAGTCCCTGTGACGACCGTGTTCATGTCCTGTTTATTCTCCCTGATGCTATTTATCTCGCTCAACTCCTCCCGCAGCGTACCTTGGGTGGGTGAGGCCAGTGTCACCCTGCAGCCAGGGTCCTGGGTGTCACCACTGTCCCTCTGGAGTTCCCCCTTGGTTGAGGCCTCTGATTTACCAGCGTATCTTCTCAGTGGGTGCTGGAAATGGAGCCTTGCAGTGTGTTCCCCTGCTCCTTCCTGGGTGTTGCACAATCCCTCGTTGTCTGGAGCAGATTTTTAGGGCCTACTTTGCATCTGCCACCATGCAGACTGGCCAGCTGACCTCTAAAGTCTGTTTGCTGCACCTTGCATCAGATGAAAAGAGTTACTAAGAGTGTTTAAAGAAAATATCATTGGAATTACTTTAAATGCTTATAAATTAATGAGATACTTTAACTGCCCCGCTCCCGTTGATCTTGTGAAACACTGATGTGAGCTGGTTGCTGGTTGGTCTGTGTGCATGATAGTGATGAGTTACCTTACCTGGCAGTTACCCATTTTTGATAGGTAGCGTATTGTTTGCAGATTTGGTGAGTAACATTATCTCAGGATCTCTGTTTGAAGAATGAATTAGTACAATGCCATTTTGTTGTTGTTGTTTATTATTATTATGTCATAAGTTACTTGGTTCTTGTCCTGAGGGATCTGCAGTCTATACTAAAACACAGACAGGAGTCCCTATGAAATTTTGGAGATTAATGCTACTTCAGAGAGATTGTTTTTTCCTAGTAGTTTCTTATTTCTAAGGCTTGTATTTCTTGTACCAGACTCACACCCGTGAATCTCCAAGAGGAGTGTGAATGGGTACTGAATGGGTAGTACACAGCATGCAGTGTGGTGTTGAGGGCATTCAAAATTGCTTGGCTAGCAAAGTAAAAAATATGGAAATGGAAATGAGGAGAGCTGCAAGGTAAGGTTTGTAGGCATAATAGATTAGAAGAGTATATGACTGAAGAGGATAAGAAAAAAAGATGAATAGGGGCTGTCTGTCTGCAGCTTTAAGTAAAGGGAAGAAGTTAGTAACAAAATGACAGCAGTGATGTTAACGTACTTAATGAGTCTAGACTTGTGTTTTGCTTCTAGCGTTATGTGTACTTATAAAAAGGCAGACTTAATGAGCTAATCACACTAGTGAGAGTTGCAGTTTAACATGAAGGATTTTGGCAGAGGATGCGATTCTTAAAGCTCTCTTAAATCTCTGTGCAAGAAATACAATTTTAACATCTCTTAAAATTTACATGATCCTCAGGAGCCCTAATGTATCACTTTTCGTAATTGTTCATAAATTATATAAGCCTCTAATTTAACTGCTGTTCAGTTTAACATACTCATTTAAAAGAA
This sequence comes from Cygnus olor, assembly GCF_009769625.2. NCBI lineage: Eukaryota > Metazoa > Chordata > Aves > Anseriformes > Anatidae > Cygnus > Cygnus olor. Next base: position 49,389,000 of record NC_049171.1, on the reverse strand, counting down.
ATGTGATTTGATACAGCAACTTACGAAAAGGTAAATGGCAGGATACTTGGCATAGTTTATTTTACATAGCTGTTTTCTTATGCCTTATGTATAGTACAAAAAATTGTATAATTATAAATATCAATAAAATCAGGCTAAAAGTGTGGTCATATCAACTTTGGTCTATTCTTTTCCAATTTTGTCACTGTGAGAAATGCTTTTGTTTGAATTTACAAGGAGTGCATTGTCAAAGGTTCTCTACTGCAAAACATTGAACATTGTCCAGCACAGTTGCTACAAAATTCAGATGTTTGCTTAAGTTTTTACTGGCTTTTAGTTTTAATTTTTTTGGTGTATTTTCTATATTCTGTATCTCATACTCTTCTTTATCTTAGCTTCACATATAATGTGCATACCAGCAAGTGTGCTTCTGAAATTATTGGTAGAGTATTCATAATATCCTGGACACTGCCAACTATAGTGTCCAATTTGTTTCTATTCTTGTCATAAAGCCTTTGTATATGCTTGCTTACATGTAAATAATTCTTGTACCTGATCAAAGTATGAAAACAATTTGACTCTTGTCTTGTTTCCTGGACCTGATGTTAGTTACATTTTGTGGATTCAACTCTGGGGAAAAATTGGACTCAATACAGTCTGTATAGAAATAATTAAGTATTACACAAAACAATATGTAAGCATATTTCATTGCTTAAGTGGTAGTTTTTTTACTGACATTTTTCTCTTTATTTAGTATTCCCCATCATCCTCATGAAATACTGTACTTTTCATTTATTTGCTTGCCGAACAAGAAGTTGTTCATAACAAGTATAACATCATATTTTGAGGAGACACAGGAGTCAGGAAAGTACTGTTGCTAAAAACGGAGAAATATCTTTTGCTTTCTGCATGTTAAAAGGATAGTAAAAAGTCTATGTTAGTTTCATGGGGAATAACATAAGTTTCCTGAACTGTGAACTTTTGTAATCTAAGCCCTACTTGTTAATAAAGTTTCCTATATAATCTGCTACCATAGTTACAAGCAACTAATTTACCAGAGGAATACAAATTGGGAGAAATGGTGTTGTAGAAGTCAAAGTTCACTTTCTATTCTATTACTACAATATAAATCTGTACTAAATTTATTGTAGCCTGTGGAAGCCTTGGTTTGAATTTCCAGCACCATAATTCAAAAGCAGAATCTGTTCCCATATGTCTATTAGATTCTACCACTCTAACAAAGAAGTACAACATGCAAAGAAAAGTAACTTGAACAAACTTCAGGTGAAACCACATGACCGGGAAAATATAAAATGCTTTTGATCATGGAAACATTAATAGTTATTGAACTCTCAAAAATTTGGCAGCACAACAGAAAATGCTTTTATATTGAAAATACTAAAGAAACAAGGTTGAAGCCACAAGGTTCAATACTCCTTTCATTGATGGGCAAAGACTTCTGCAATATAATTTTAAGGAAAAATAAATGAAATGATTGACACAAAATGAAGGAGAAAGTAAACTGGGTGTCAGGTTGAAAAGTGACATTAGCCAGATTTTTTACATTCTAGGCATATCAAAATAGACAAGAAAGTGACTTTGTAAGTAAAATAAGAAGTAAGGACTTTTCTATCATAGGCTTTTGAGAAAGCATGTAAGTCTACTGTGATTCATTCTGGGACATCTTATAGCATTATACCAAGCAAAGAGCGTAATTAAGGTTTGTTTTTATGAAGTTGTAGCTTGTATAGTTAGCAGTGCTATCAGGTAACATTATCTTACCTTTCCTTATCACTTGCCTTAATTAATGAATTAGTATATTTGATAAATGGTAGCAGATGGCTTATAGAATTTTAGATTGTTTGGATTTTGTTGGCAGAAAAGTTCTTTAGCATGATCCCTCAACCACCCCCTTAGTAAGACTAAAACTGTCCTGCCCCAGAGAAGGATGGGGTTGTTTATTTTGAAAAACCAATCTGAGAACCTGAGGTATCTCTTCAGCTTAGTTACCTTTCCTCACTCGTCTAGATTGTAAATCAGCAGGGATGTCAGCAATGGCCATGTGGCAACTGTGTTTTCCAGCCCAAACAAGATTTACTGTAATTTAAAGTTTGGGCTGCACGCTGTCACCTTGTTCTGTTTCCAGACTGACATATGGATAGGGAAGCTGGAAATGTGTGAAAGGTATAAGCTGCTATCAGAATGCCTTTGAAAGCAAACGTCACAGGAAAATATTAGCTGTATCAAAGGGAGTGAGTTTATAATGAACACTGAGGTCCCTTAGAGCTTCAACAACTCCATTCAATGCAGGAAAAGAAGAAAGGGAAATAACTGGAGTGTATTAGGTAGGACTTAGGATGGAAATATGTGCATATGTGTTCCATATCGCCCGTGCAGTGAGTCCCGCACGTTCTGAATGCATCAGATGTACTCGCCATGTGCGCAGATTGTTGGCATGCTGGCCCTGCCGTGGGGCCTCTGGAAATCTTGGACCAATGCCTCAACTTCTTCTGGTCCCTTGTTCTGGGAGGGTGTGTGGGGAGGAGTTGAAATAAGACCTATCTGGAAAATCTTGGTAAACCAGAAACTACAAATGGGGCCAACCAGAAGACTGAGTAGTCTTTAGGGAAAAAAAAAACAAAATGCAGGAGGGGGGTTCGTTCCTCACCTGTGGTCTGTGGACCATAGGAGTATGGGGAGTGCTTTTAAATGTCCCTGAGGTAATTTAGAAGGGCAAATCTATAGTCAGTTACCTTCTGTTTGCTGCATAGGGATATGCATCCCTGTTTGTTAGAGACTTTCATTTTTGGGGGGGTAAGGGGTTGTTGGAAAACTAGAAAAGAAAAAGTATAGAGAAGTTTAGAAAATACTCATTTATGTGCTCTGAAAAGAAAAACTCAGGATACAGTAGGAAGGGAGCCTTGTTCATGCCCTGGGCAATGTTATACGACATGGGAAGTAATTGGATTCAGATGATATTTTGTGGTAAACTTATTTTGGCATGTGGTAAACTTTCTTCATTTTGATTATCACAGTTGTTCTCATTCTTTTTCTGAGAGGCAAAACATTTAAATACCAAAGATTAATTGTTGCTCGCTTATCTAGTTATTGTAGGTACTAGATGATTTACTGCTGTTTTTTTCCTCTTGCTTGACAGTGATCTCTAAAATAGTATACACTTCTTTAAAAAGAAAAATCACTTACTATCCTCCACAATCTTATCATAGCAGTCACCTAAAAATGTGAAGCTTTATAAAGGGTCATTTATTAGGTCATTTGAATAGAACATTTTAAAGCTACATTAATTAGTATTTTGTGAAACTTGAGATGTTGACAGCATCTCAAGGGATACCATCCACGGGATTGTTATACAGTTTAACACATTTCAACTACTTTGAGATCCATCATACCAGTTCTTCTAACTGCTCTGTTGCTCTCAAATATATTATATATTCTCAAATATATTGATGTCTAGAAATAAGCTGGTAAAGCCTGTGGCAGTCGTCAACTCCGAAGAGTCTGGGATATGTGTTCAAGTGTCCATTAGCTTAAGAATTAGGAGAATGAGAACTGACTCACAGTGCTGTGGGTCAGACCCGTCTCTGATGTAAATCCATGGGATGTACTCTAATGTGGGACATACAGAAGTTTTATCTTGTGGGACAATAAGCTGGGTCTCTGGAGACATAGATTTAAATATGAATTCAGTCCCAAGTGTTGTAGGTCTTTTACACCATGTCATTTAATCCATCCCATGTGCTGCTTCATTATCTATAAAATGGGGATGCTACTTAACGGTAGCGTCCTGAAGACAGAATCAGTTAATGATAATAGGGAGCTCCAATAAAAGTGTTATCAATTTTTTGGTTGTTGTTAACTTTGTAAAACTTTTGTAAAAATTTGCCTGAGAACCTGGGATGTTATTTAGCATCTGTTAAGAAATACATTATGGACTTCTTAAAAAAAACAAGCAAAGATACCCCACTGAATTGTCAATCATACCTTGAGTCTGCCAATTGTTCTGATTTAGATTGCTCTGTAAATTAATCTAAAAATTTCCACCTGTGGTCACCCCATACTTTTTCATACGTTTACGATTCTCTCTTCTTCTTCAAAATGTTTGAGGGGAAAAAACAGATGCTTTTCCCTTTTTATTCAATACTTTGGCAGATTTGCTATTGCATGGTGATTACTCTGACTTAACTGTATGTGGATTGTTTTAGAGTAGGAAAATAACATCAAAAATATTTAGAAGGCACAATATCTTCTGTAGCAATGACTTTGTGTTGAGAAACCACTTTCAGCAAGAGGTGCCTTCAAACATCCATCTATGCTTAGCACTGTGTACATGAAAAATTGTCCGTGATTTATGGGCCAAAAAACCCTCCTTGCCCATAACAGTCTGCCCATTTCTCTTTTTCTTCTCATTTCTTTTTCCCTCAGCCTGTCAGTTTCATGTTCTGCCCAGCTGTTAACAATCATGGGGCCCCAGGAGCAAGCATGTCCTGTGTTTCCCTTCCCTTGTATCTCACCGAGTTTGTTGTTGATCAGGCAGATGAGCTGTGCAGCAGTACCACTGATTCTCTAACCCCCCCTCCCCAAGCAGCCTGATCCAGGAGCTCAGTTTAAAAAATGATTTAGGGTGGGTAAGACAGAAGTTCTCTTTGCAATATCTGCCACAGCCCAGACTAAATAATGGATCCTAATGTGGAAATGGAAAGTAAACGATGATGTGAGAAGGCAAGAGTCAGCATTTGGAGGAAGCTGAGTTGCATTTTGCCCACCTTCTCTTCATACTCAGCACCGTTCTGTATGTGTCAGGATAAACTGTGATTCCTTGGAATGTACTGCAAGTACATTGTTCCTTTTACATATATATGAACAGGTGAATGGATTGGTGGAAAACTGAGCTTGCATCTTAGAGATGATTGGCGCTGCTTTTTTTTCTCCTTTCTTTATAAGACAATGTACCAAAGGCTAATTTTATTTTCTTAAATTAAACACAAGGTTTTCATTTAAAGATCCAAAAGGTGGTCTGTTACAAAACCTGGTTCTGTAAACATTTTGCCCTAGCTAACCAGTGCAGTAGTGAAGGCTTTTAGTGTGCTCTGTTTACTACCAAATCTAAACAGTTCATTCACAAAAGTTGTTTTTCGAACTGGGTTGAAAACCAGGTACCTACCAATATAACAAGGTGTGGAGGAATATTTTAGTTAATTCATCAGTTTGATCTTCAGGCACAATTATTTCAGCAATATAAACTGAAACTTTCAACACTGCAGTACTGATTCAGTAGAATGACTCGTTACCAGGACAGTTGGGATTGCTTCACAAGTAGACGTCTTGGCAATAGCTGTGACTGACAGCAGAATTGCATTTCACAGCCGTTTATTTCGTTGCCTAGCCAATATAGACGCTTATAATTATGTAGGAGTTATTCCCAGTGCCTTATTAGAAATAGCTGTAAGGTTGGACTCCTTAGTAACAGAAGTGTTAAGAGATCATGAGGGGTTCTATTGAGAAGGAAAAAGGGGCCTCTCTGTGCATCTAAGAGGCAAGATTTCTTCATGCGCATTCTCTGTTGACTGAAATAAGGTAGGCATCAAAACCTTTAGTAATTCCCAGAAAAGAACGTCTTGACTTGTGAATGGAAGAGGCCATGAAAATACTCTTCACACATGTTCCTTGTAATAACTCAAACTACCAGATAGCAGGCCTTTTGCTCATCTTACATTAGCACTAGAAGGTGCTGACATGCCGGACCTAGTAAAAATAGTTGTAATAGTTACTGACACAAACCAAATGAGAGGACACGACCGGCTGTAAACTCATTGTCCCTCTTCATTTAGCATGGAGTTAACCTCCAAAGAGCTCCATTGTGAACAGAAAAGCTGTTTTGTTAAGATACTCTGATACAGAATTCTGCATTTAATTAGGGATGAGAATAAAAGTGTATTTCCCTTTCAAAGAACATGTACTGCTGTCTTTTCATTCACTACAGTTCAGAAGAGCACAGAAAATGGCAACCATTTTCTAATGTGCTATGCTATTTGTGCAATATAGATTGTACACTATTGGACACGTTAACTACAGTGATGGACTAAGATGGAAAAAGATGGAGTGGGAAGTGGAAATTAATGGTAAAGCACCGTAATTAGGAATTAGGAGTTCCTGGCCTTCCAGCCCTATGACCAGGTGATACTGTTGAGCATTATTCCATGGGATGAAGTGAATGTGCAAAACTGTGGGTGTTCCCTGAAAAGCTTTGTAAATACTGTTTTACCAAACAGTGGCAAATCTTGCCAGTTCTTAATTCTTTCCTCATTGTAGGAGGAAATTATAACAACTTCTGTATTAGATGTGCCTAGTACTTTGGAGCATAAAAGGCTCTTGTGACCTGTGCGATGGAAAGCTTTCCTACTTCCTTTACTTGCTGCACTTGTTTGATATTTAGTAGGGGGAAGTAGCCCTCAGGCTACAAAGCTGCCCTTTGTGTCACCCATTACACTTCTTGTGCTTTTGATGAGTTGTCACTAAAAGAACATTTTTCTTCTGCTTTTGTTTCCCTGCAAAGCTTTGGCAGCCTGCCAACGTAATGCTTGGACCCTGCGAGGTATAAGCACTGCAGTTGCTGGAACAAAAGCAGCAGTGCGTGCTTTACTACATCTTGGAGGTACCGTAGCTGACATAAAAATAATATCCCTCTGCCTTCTCTGACGCATCTGAAGGCTTAGGATTAGGGAGAAAACAAGGCTGTAACACACTGCCCTCCCCAGAGCTCAGCACTTGTCCCAGTGACCTAATTCCCTGCCCTGAGGTGGCATCACCTAGGGTTGGAGCTCACCCCATTTTCTGGAAGAACTGAGAAAAGAGGAGAAAAAAGATGGGCCAGCTTTCATGTGACCACCACTCTATTCTTTCTCTCCAGGATGTTAGCCTGCCCTACTGCTGGCCTTGATGTAGTTAAGTTTATACAGTAGTAGTTTATACAGTAGTAGTCTTGGAAATACAACTCAAGAGTTTAAGAATTGCTGATGAAAATGTCATATGTAGGATCTGGGGACAAGCAATGAAAATTGTTATAAAAGTGGTATATTTAAAGAATGTTACTTTTTATTATTTTGCAAAGGCAAATATTGGAAACTTGGAAAATATTGGAAAATCAGAAAAAAAATGGTAAAAGTTCAGTTCTTTTGCTTTATGCTATGACTGCTGCTAAGTTTGCCTTTTGCCTGCCTTGAGGATGCCTGTCTACTTTAGTACATGGGTTGTACAGGGAAAATAGAAAGTTGCATATAAACTCATAAATCTGGAATTTCTAAATTTTGGGATGTGAATGTCTGTAAATTAAAATTTAAGTTCTTTAATGTGGATTCTTTGCAGTTGTGTTTTTGCTTCACAAAAGGACTTACTAGTGCCCCTCATCTTACTGCCACTCCCCATACTAAGTCTACTATAGCTGTGTTGTCGTGCTTACTGTAGTAAGTTAAGTGTAGTCTTGCCAATTAATATGTCTAATGCACAGCAGAAGTCTGAAGTCATATGATCCCAGGTTCTTCATTTAATGCAAATATACTGAGGAATAGAAATTTAAGTGGGAGAATAATTCGACAACTTAAAATAATACAGTATAAACTTCTGTTTTTCAGCGAAGTTCTGTTGCAGTGCTGGTTGTTAAAGATCAGTAAAACATTGCCTAACTTGTGAACAAGTGATATCCAATTTCTGACCCTTTGCTCACCACCTGACAAAGTTTTTCGCTTCCCTTGGAAAAATCTGTTACATTTAAATGCTTGACCCATTATCAACTCTTCATAGGTGTCAGATTTAAAAGGCTAGTGACCTCTCTTTCCTCAGCCTTCTATTTTGCTGACTGAAGTTTAAATGAAATATACAAAAACTGAGACCTCTTCAAGAAAGAGAAGACCTTTTTGTGTGTGCGTATGTGATAGAAACAGGTATGTTGTGATAGCAACAGGTAATCACCGTATTGGAGGAAAAAAAGAGAAATTCCCCTTTAAAAGTGTAGTATTTCTTTTTAAATCTGATGTGTAGGCATTTAAAATGAGCTCAAAAATGAATAAACTCTTACAGGATCTCTATGCTCGTAGGTATAGTGGTATAAGGGAAGTTTGACTCAAGCGGTATAGGGGAAGTGTGTCTGGAAAGTTGCCCAGCAGAAAAGGGTAACCTGTTGGTTGACAGCTGGCTGAACGTGAGCCAGCAGTGTGCCCAGGTGGCCAAGAAGTCCAGTGGCATCCCGGCTTGCATCAGAAATAGTGTGGCCAGCAGGACGTGGGAAGTGATTGTCCCTTTATACGCAGCACTACTGAGACCGCACCTCGAATACTGTGTTGTTTTGGGCCCCTCACTACTAAAAGGATACTGAGTTGCTGGAACGCGTTCAAAGAATGACAAAACTGATGAAGAGACTAGAAAACAAGACTTATGAGGAGCGACTGAGGGAATTGGGATTGTTTGGTCTTGAGAAGAGGATGCTGAGGGGAGACTTCATCACTCTCTACCACTACCTGAAAGAAGGTTACAGTGAGGAGGGTGTTGGTCTCTTTTCTCAGGTGACATGATGTGAAGACATGGCCTCAAGTTGCTCCAGGAGTGGGGTTAGATTGGATATCAGGAAAACTTTCTTCATGTTGAGGGTGTTTAAGTGTTGGAAGGAGCTGCCCAGGGAGGCGGTGGGGTCACCATCCCTGGAGATGTTTGGCACGTGTATGTGGCTCTAAGGGACATGGTTTAGTGAGGGACTTGGTAGGTCAGGTTGGTGGTTGGACTTCATGATCTTGAAGGTCGTTTCCAACCTAGGTGATTCTGTGATTAGACCAATTGATACTCATCTGAAAAAATTAGACACATTTACCTGCACAGCCCCTTCGCAGGTTTCCAGTGTCTTGGATTATTTGTTGTCCTTGTCTTGATTTGAAGGTTTTGGTGAATCTTACATAAACGTGGTAGCTCCTACACGTGACCTGGGGTGCCTTGTTTGGGCTTTAGCCTTTTCTAACTAGATAATTGGTACCCTGGTTGTAGCATTAACCCTTGACAGACGCAGAGAAGCTGTATTCTGGCATCACTTTTCTGTTCTCTTCCTTTACCAGTGTTTGCACGTATTCTAAAATCTAAACTTTGTATTCAAACCAGAAGAAAAAAATCCAGGTTGGTTGAACTACTGATGCTATTAAACGAAACCTCGCCATTGTTGAGTTCCCTATTGGTTGCAGCTGAATTGATGATTTTTTTTCCATTTCCTAACTTATTTTCTTCAACGGTTTTATTAAAGAATGAGTCCTGTCTTCAAATGAAACAGTGTAGTTAATATGCATGGGAAAAGATGTTTCATTTTGAGAATCAAGGCTATTGTTCAATGAATTGTCTTACTGTCTTAAATTGTCTTAATATTCTTAAAGAATGTTTGCAAAATACCGAAACAAATACAGCAATGAGATTATTCTGCCATAGAAAGAAAAGAATACATGAGCATTTGTGTGTTTAATCAGCCCTATCATTACATGAGCTTTATTGGCATCCTTTTGTACTTGCTCCTTGGCCACAGCACTGAAGTAGAGTGGGTCATGTAGGATTTTCTCAGATTTAGTTGCTGACCTATAAAGCTGTCACAGTCACAGGTTTTAAAACTGGGACATGGACAGACATACAAATATTCTATGTAACATATAACCAATCAAGTCTCTGGACCTTCAGAAGTTTGTTGCTTTCCACGAGAGCCTTGCTTACGGATATTTTCTGTACAGCCAACCTCCTGAATGCTTATTCCATTGAGCTGTTTCACCAAGGAGGAAACCTTTTACCACAGATCATTTCTGAAACCTAATGACAGTGGAGGGAACTGTAGAAAATGGAACCCACCTTACAGGAATGGTTGTATCACTCTGGTAAATTCATTAGGATCCTTCTGAGACATCAGATTGGAAAACATTTAGTATCCAATGCAACCTTTTAGGTCCTCTGTGGCGCAGTTTTCAGTGGTTCTGGGACAAAACAAGTTAAAGTGGATACAGTATGTAGTTCAACTTTGGCTCAGGAGCAATGAAACAACTTAACCTCTTGATTATTAATTTAATGGGATTGAGGAAAAGCAATTCTTAGAAAATTTTGTCTTTTTTAAAAAGAAATTTCATAACAAGTTCATTGTAATACAGCATTTTAAGAAATTCCTGTTGTGTTAGACGCACACTAGAGTAATAATGCACTGTGGCTGAAAATTACAGAAGCAAAGCTTAAAACACATAATCACTAAAGGCCTACTTCTGAGGGGCAGTACTTCTTATGTGGAATACATTGATTCTAATATCATGTAATAATCATTAATCTTTGTTGGGGATCACAGACCAAAACCATTTGAAATGGCACCTGGTAGGGAAATTTCTAATTATTGCCACATATTTCCATAGTCAGATCTGAAGTTTGTATTTGGTTGACTAACATGAACAATGTGGGAGATAAATACCAATTAGGGATGCTCGTATTTCCAGAATTTAACAAGGTGTTCCTGCTAGAAGAATGCCACATGTGGTAAATGGTCACTGTAAATTATGAATGCTATTAATAAAAATAAAAAAAAGAGGGGAGACTAGACAAATTTGGCAGAAAATCATTAACTGTGAGAATGGTTTCAATATGTGCCAAGGATGTGTTCAAGATCAGGTTACAAAGAAGTTAGACTGACAAAGAGAAGAGCCTGACCTGCCTGTGCTACAAGGCTATAAGACCTTTTCCAGCTGTTTAATCTTCACTTACGGAAATGAAAGCTTCAGGTTTTCTATACTAAGTACTTTGAAGCTGCAGAGTATCTAGCAAGAAACCTAGAGGGTTGAGCCCCAGCACCATGATCTACTAGATGACTGGTTGGAGTGTTTTCATGCTTGACTTGTCTAGTAATGCCATCCTATAGTAAATAAAACACCAACTTGGGAGCTGTCAGTGTTTATTCAGATGTAACTTTCAGTTACTACAATGTCTGTTTTTTTTTTTTTTTTTTTTTTAAACTCTCAAAGGGTTTAAAATGTGCTCTCTGTATTAATCACAGAGTCAGGAGTGGGAATTCATTGCCACAGTGATAATTCTCTTGCACGGTTCATCTCATAAACGGACAGAATTTGCTGTGTCAGGTCAGGGACATTTCCTAGTTCAACTTTGCTGTCAACAGAATACTAGGTGTTTTTGTTGTTGTTGTTTTCAATTCTTCAAATGGAAAAGATCAGTCTGGACGCAGCAGTTGCAAATAGAAGAATGAGCAGAGGCCCAGATTTTCCCTAACTATGGCAGTAAGCACTGCAGAAAGTCAGGGTAACCAACGGGGTTACAACCTCTTGGGCCTCTAGATAAGCCATCTCCAAAAGGGCTTGCTATCTAGTGTGAAAATGAGTCAATAGATGTTATTAAATTAACATGTTATTCTTTAAATAATAAATAATTTCCATACTGGAGTAGATAACTTATACCGACTGCCCAAGTAGGAGTTGTGATTAATATGCCATATTACCTGCTTCAGCAGATAAAATCTCAAGAGCTGGAGATCTTGTTTTCATGCAGATAAGGCTAATGAGAGAATCAAAGGAAGATAAAAGCCTTAGAAAGTGATGTAATGCATGGAGCAAGTTATATCCTGTTGAAACTGTAAAGTCTGAATATTTCATTACCACCCTTGACAGTAAAAGAAGTAGGTGGAAAGGCTTAGAAATTGGGACAGCCCTAAAAGCCCAAACTCCATACCTGTAATCTAATGGAAAGGGAACAGACATGTTTTTGCACAGAGTGTGTAATGACTCTTTCTTCATTCATCTCTTATGATTTCATGAACAGAGCTGTGCTTTCTTTTCTTCAGAAGACCGCATTTCTCTTAGGTGGCATAATCTAAACAGCACCATTGACAGAAGGTGGGATTTTGGGTCTCAGGTTAATGGCAAGCAAGTAACAAAACCAAGAGACTTTTCTTGGTGCTCTCTTTGGTCTGAACCTAATAAACCAAACTCCGGTTAGGTAATTTTTTTATCTATTAGATTTTAAAAATAGGAATAAATTGCTTTCTGTATTTATCCTATAATTTAATAAAATCCAAAAGGTTTCCCAGTGTCATCTATTTTAACCTCAACTATTAAGCAAGGTTCCAGTCTTTTATTCAGCAATGTTCATTACTCATCTATCTCAACGTCTTTTTCCAGAGTTATACCCCAGACACATTGCATTTGTCAATGTAGCAAATCCTTTTCTTCTTTCCTTTTTTTTTTCCTGCTAGTAACCTTTTTCTCACTGACAAATACACACTTTTGTTTTAAAATGCATAGTAAAGCACTTGGGTCATGCAGAACACTAAGATGGTGGTGATAGTAATAACTGCAGTGATTATATAAAACCTAGAGATTTTTTCTCCTGTGAATGAAGCTATTGTTCTTGTCCACAATATACTTAATTTTGAAAAGCAAATTAATGAGAAATTTATGAAAAAGTGGTTGAAACCTTCATAAAAGCATAGTAAATTATGCTGTTCTGTGTATGTGCATGAGATACAGATGAAACGGTTCCAGTGTTGTTCCAGTGGGAGTAAGTTGTCAAGTATGATTTTTTCTTTCTAATTTATTAATCACTCTTCTACTCTTAATTAAAATTAGGCTCTTTTTTTCTCCATTTAAAGTAGCTTACACTATTTGTCTATGCATGTGAATCATTGGCTCTTTTCCTTATTAGCATGTATTTAGTTATCAATTATTGGTTTAGAATTGTTCTGGAAAGTGATACAATTTTTAGTTCGTTGTATATTTATGGGGGATTAATGTTGTGGTTTGGATGGTCAGTTTAATGCCATTTAAGGTATGTTGTCAACAAATACTGCATAGGTTTCTGCCTTAACTGTGAATACATTAGGTGCTAGACTGCCAGCATACAACTTGAAACAGCATTTGGAGACTGTCTAATTTTGCTTGGGGAAAAAAAGCACCTGTCTCCCCAGATTTTATCCTTTTAAATTTATTATACTAATGTATTTTTAAAATACTATATGAAATCATACAGTGAGGCATTTTATCTTACTGTGATTAGACATATTTTTGAGAAACTGTACAGAAATGAATATCAGAGTGATGACGTGTAGTAAATTCACGTGAATGATCTTCCTTCTTCCTTAGATATTTGGGCAATTGGCTGCATATTTGCTGAACTATTGACATCGGAACCTATATTTCACTGTCGTCAGGAGGACATCAAAACAAGTAATCCCTTTCATCACGATCAGCTAGATCGCATTTTCAGCGTAATGGGGTTCCCTGCAGGTAATTTATTTTCATTAAAGGTTCAGGCATAATGCTACTAGGTTGATTTTTTTCCTAAAGGAAATGACTAGTTGTTTGCATAGGTGTGAAGAAACTGTCAGTTTGATAGATCTGGAAATGCTGACGGTTATGGAACAACAGCACTGGCCAACAAACTTAAAGTCAAACATCCTCTGTAGTTATTTCTTCTTGTGTGTTACTTAACATTCACTTCCAGAACTGTAAATGCTTCTCCTCTTTTTTTCCCCCCACCAAAGATAAAGATTGGGAAGACATAAGAAAGATGCCAGAATATCCAACTCTTCAGAAAGATTTTAGGAGAACAACGTAAGTGATGATAAAACAACATTTCAGTGAATGTAGGAGATAGGCAGAAATTGGCCCCTATTGTCTTGAAAATTTTTCAGGGGGGTGGGATTTTGGAGTGTTTGGGTTCCAAAGCTGTGACAGATGTTCCTGTTACGAATTAGGTGTTTTGCTTGAATGGTGTTCTCTCCCTCAGGAACTTGTTGAAAGCATCAGCTGAGTTGCCTCCTTATTTCTCTATAAGGGATCATTTTAAGTGCAATTTGATTTACGGCAGGCACAAACAAAGTTGATTTAACCTTAATAAGTTGTATTAGATGTTCGAGGTAACTTCATTCATTTTGTGTGAGAAGGAAGAGGGAAGCACCTCTTGGTCCTTTTGTCCAGCGTAGATCTGGAGACAGTAAAGTAGTGGCAGAAGTTTCTGTATGAAGGTCATGCGTTCAGTAGGTTGTGATGTAAAGCCTATCTGGGATCTGAGAATTTCCTTCTTTTAGTGTTGCCAGGGGCTTTGGCTAAATTAGTCAGTAGTGGTGGTGATAGATCAGAGGGTGTAAGGAGCAACATAGACTTCTGCTGTAATGCAAGGGGCAGGGATTTGGGAGTTTTGGGTTCTGTTTCCAGCTCTGCCATGGATTCATTAAGCTGGCTTTAGACAAGATGTGAAGCTATCTGTGCACAAGGCTTCTTTCTTTTGAAAATGGCTGTACTTAACCTCTGGATTTGCAGATTCAGGGCCAGGCACAGGTCATACATAGTTGGGGCGTTTTCGAGCTTGGGAACTATAAGGACTGTGTGGTTTGCTGCAGGTTGAGGAGACAGGTTAACTTCTCTGCCAAATCTCAACTGGAAACAATAGCTTAACTGTTAGAAACTGCTGTACATGTTCTGTGGTGGAGTTGCTTTGGAAAACAAGTGTGAACTTCAAGTTGAGTTTCACTGTCATATGCCAATGTCAACAGCTTATCCATACGCTATAAAAAGTTGCATGTTCTATGGAAATAATCTGCACACAGTTGATAATAATGCTATTAGTGAAAAGCATACGTAGTGTCAACTGTTTGATAAGTATCTGACGTATTTTCTGATAGTAGTTCTTTCTACAGTTCATGTATTAAAGGCTGGTGGTTTTGTGGTCACTTGGTATACTCCCATATTCTTAATGCTATATTATTTCAGAAATGTCTACGTTTAACAATATTTTTCAGATATGCCAATAGTAGCCTCATAAAATACATGGAGAAACACAAAGTCAAGCCTGACAGCAAAGTTTTTCTTTTGGTAGGTACTAATTGAAAATCACTGTGATGACAGGAGTGAAATGCATTTCTAATGTTAATGTCTGTGTCTGTTCTATTACCTCATTCTACTGAACACTGATAAAAAACAAAGCTATTTATCACCAACTGGCTAGTTTTAAGATATGTTTTCTTCATTCACATTCATGCTGAGGGTGTGTTTAAACTGCTTGTACTCCAGATCTGAAGCTTTCATGTAATTATGATCTGCAAGGCACTTGTATACCCCGCCTCACCAAACCCGTGGTCCCACATGGTTTCAGAGAGCTAAAGAGCTCCCAAGAGTTCAAGACTTCTGTGAAATAAAGGGAAGAGGAAAGGAAAATAAAAATGCCTGTTCGGGAACATCTTAAAGAATTTTTTTTTTTTTTTTGTGAAGGGAGGCATTCACATAAGAAGTGTGAGACTTCAAGAAAAAATAATTAAAATTTCTCAAACTCAGCTTTCTGGGCTAGAATTAGAATGATCTGGAGGAGAAGTCTAACTGAAGAGACTACAGTTATAAGAGACATCATTAATAAGCCCCTGAATTTCCCTGCTTTCCTACTAAAGGTGAAAGCCTGCTTTTGTGGAAGGGCAAAGAAGGAAATGGGCTGCTGACAGATTTTATGGCTAATTCATCAAGGCTGTGAATGCCAAGTTGAATCATCTGGGGTGGGTAGGCTGCTTTTCCAGGGGCATATATTAACTAAATCTCTAAAGAATAAAAACTTACCAAAGGGTGTCAAAAATATATTAAAAAAGCAAATAAGCTTTTCATGATGGAGAATTAATGAGGAAGGGTTATTACAGGGTGATTAAACAGGTAGGTGTCTACCTATGTGTTCTGCTGTATAATCGTGAGCATGAGAACTGAGATTTCCTAAGGTCTCAGGAACATCATGAAGAAGACTTAGTTTGTTTAGCAAGGTAGGTTCTCTTCAATCAATTTTTTCTCACTATTAATAATCAGGGATGAATAGGTATGGTTTAGTCATTGACCACAGAAGTGGAGGCTGGTCTCAAATAAGTGAGCCTCCCAGGGCTCTGCATGAGTGCCCAAGAGCACGGACAACTTTCCTGATAACTCATTTCTGCACTGAGGAGGTCCACGTACCTAAATTGCCTTAACCATTCTATAGCAAAGGGCCTCAGTAACTGCCTTATCTTGTGAAAGATTGTCAAACCAGCAGAGTTTGAAGGTAAGGTGCGGATTAGTCTTCCAAATTGAGAGATTAGAAATGCATCTAATTCTGAAGCAGACTCCCTGAAACTCTTTGTTCACGTCAAAGATAGTAATGTTATTTCTTGAGGTAACCTGCACCTTGCAAGATGACCTATAAGACTTCTGCTTCGTTGGGCAAGACTTTGCACTAATATTTACAGAATGTGTGGCACGTACAGAATTGTTGAATATGGTACCAAGTAGACCAGTTCAGGATAGCAAATGACCCGTGACAAAGAGGCAGATACTGTGCCACTCTGCTGACTGACACTGAATGTTCATGTCCACGTGAAAGGGAGAATGTTTTCTGTCCAGGGAGATGCATCTGTTCTTGCTGCTCTGGAAAAGTTACCAGCATTGTATTTATAGCTATCATGTCAGGCCAGCCAGAGTCTGACAATCAGTGAGCTTGAGAGCTGCTGAGAAGTACGAGACTGATGAAGTCCAGTCTCACGGGCTCTCTATATCGTATTAGCAGTTGCTAACCTGAAAACAAATTGCATCCAGACTTTTTTTAAAATTCATTTTCTTAGAAGTAACAGAAGCTACAGAAAACCAGACGAAGAAAGCTGTTTCAGAGTGGTATCATTGATAGGCAGGATGTCTCCCTTAGAGTGATGTTGTGTGTAGCATCACCTGGAATGGACAAACTCATTATATCCTCTGGGTTAGAGGGGAATGATTAAGATTGTGAGCAGATCTCTAAAAGGTTCTGGATATCTTTAGATTTTCTTTTATGGTACAATAACACTATCCTTAAATGAAAAAGAATACAAAACATATTTGGAGGCAGCCTTTGGTGAGGGTGAAATATGTCATTTTCTTTTGCTGGATTTCCAGAGTATTTTTGTTGGAGGCATCGAAGATAGTTTGAGCTACAATGCCGTTTACAGAAGGAATTTTATTTTCACTGTTAACTTGTATTAAGAGAGACTTACGTGAGAGCATGACACCATGCAATATAATCTGAGCACCCAAATTTCCCACAGTGAGTTTATCAGAATGTGATAAATGACTAGAAAGGGTATGTTATCCCTATAATTCCTGTTTAATACTACTAATATATTATAATCCTCTTTTATAGCCTGCTGCATTCAGCAGCATTCTAGCTAATAAATTTGTTACTGCCTTCCTCCTAGTAAGGAAAAAAGGTTACTAGAAAGGGTATGTTCCTCCTCTTTCTCATCTCAAAACCAATTAGAGTAGGACTGGGACCTGTGTGCTCTGACTCTGAAATTTTGCTGGTTAGAGAGATGAAGATTTATTGTTTATGGCTGAAAGTGATATGGAGAGTCTGGTCATATTCAGTCAGTCTTCTGACACGCTTTTCCTGTTGTGTCAGTGCTGTAGAACAGTATAAAAGTTATGTGTGTGTCACAGCACAGTTATTTAGAAATTATGCTTTATGAACCTGTAATAGCTGAATTTAATGTTACTTTAGGACAGTGGTTTGGCCTTAGCAATTAATACCGCCTGCTACACTTAGCCGTTTCTTACGTGAGAGCCATTCACAGCCATAGCATTTTGTGGCTCTTGGGAATATGCATTCTAGTTCTTGGGTACTTAACAAGAAATGTTAATTTAGGCTTGTCTGGAAAAGCCGCAGATAATTTAACATTTGTATAAATTGTATGTTTGAAAAGTGATAGTTTGATAAGCTTTTTGCTATTTCTAATGTTGTTTACAGCTTCAGAAACTTCTTACTATGGACCCTACAAAGAGAATTACCTCAGAGCAGGCTTTGCAGGACCCTTACTTCCAAGAGGATCCTCTGCCTACATCAGAGTATGTATTCCCTCTTCTGTGCTTTTCAGGAAGGTCTACTTTCTGCTAAATGCCAGTCCCTGTTATGAGATGACAGCTGAAAAATTCACAGGTGCCCACCTGTGTCCACAAGATGTAGTAGCTCAGGCATGCTCAGTAGAAACAGTGTAGAGCTGCAATGTCTTTATCTACTGGTGCCAGAACTGAGTGGTCATGGGCAACAACTCTCTGTTGCACTGGTGTTGTAATTCTGAATGTGTTATCAAAGCCAGTGACAGTATTATGACAGTATTTAGAGAATTCATCTGTGCCCTGTTCTGTTCTACCTCACAGAGCCCTGCTCTGTGTTACTTCGTTTCATTGCCTCTCTCCCTAGGACTAGGACTGTTCTCCGATCTACAGCCTGTTCCCATGCCCTTTTGTGTCGGGTCATAACAGTATGAGGAGAGAAAAGGGATCAGTGACTACCACAAGTCCCACAGGTTCCTTGTTCAAGGGTCTTGAGAGTACAGATTTTGTATATCTGTATATTTTACTGTCATGACACGTTCAAATGATAGATGCAGTTGCTACTGGCAGACTTTCCCCTTCTAGTTTCTCTTCCCAGTTTTCAGAAGGATTATGATCTGTAGGAGCTGGATGCACAGAGACTTCCACCTTTGCTTTCACTGCTTCCTCAGCAAGCAGGGAACAAACACTGAAAGGAGGGAACAGTCGCTGGAGCACAAATGAAGTTGAGCTGAAACTAGTTTTTTTTCCTTCATTTTTTTTCCTCTGATTAGATAAGTCAAAACACTACTTAGCACCTGGATTAGGCACTGTTGAGACACTTCAAAAAAAATGCCACGTTGATTGTATCGTATTCTAAATGCCTTCAGCAATTCTGAATGCTGGCACAGAAGTATAAGAAACTGATACTGGTCAGCATCCACCAGTAATTTTCTACGTAGCATTTACATTATGCAGTTGTACACAGGCCTATAGCTCTGCAGGGATTACAGGATAACATTATGATAAAGTATCTGCCATAAACATAAAGGAATGTTCCAAATCCTATTAGCCAGGTGAATTTAAAAGCTGTCTTTTCCCTCTGCGCAAGACCTGAGAAGCTAATTGAACATAACTCAGTAGTTGTGATTGGCAAATATATTTAAAATTGTTGTGAGTCAAGTAGGGGCTTACAAGGCAATAACTCTCGTTGGATCAGGCTCTTTATTCAGTGAGCCGTGCATGCTCCAACCAGGTGTTGTGGAACATCTGGCTGCTGTGACACTGTATTTTGCCATCGGAATCAACAAGTGGTTGCTGTGGCATTTGGGCATGTTCAACCATGCCATGATTTCTAAATGATGGTCTCATCCAACAGCAAAGAGATAAGACATTATGATCAGCATCTAGCTGCTGGTATCTGCTGCTTGGGTGTTCAGTGCCACTCGCTTGTGGAAACAGGAATCATGAAATAAAAGAAATTAAATTGTGTTATATCTGTATTTTTAATATAGCATTAAGTAAACGTACGTCATATGTATTTTGTCATATGTATTTATTGTGTGTTTACTGTGTTCCAGTGTATTTGCTGGCTGTCAGATTCCGTATCCTAAACGAGAATTCCTTAATGAAGATGAACCTGAAGAGAAAGGGGATAAGGTATAATAAACTTTTTTTTTTCAAGTGTGCAGTAAGGAAGAGTTATGGCGCTACCAAATGAAAACAAATAAATGTGAACAGTTAAGCAAAAATGTGTTTTCCAGGCAAGTCTGTCTTAAAACCACTTTCCAGTGAGATTAAAAGTATCAGATGACTTCGGGGTGTCTTGGGTGGTATCCTCAGCCATTTGCCCTGACCTGCAGGGAATGAGCTGGCTGAGTTCTGTCAGCAGTTGCCTGCTTTCAGCTGCCATCATTCCAGGAGGACCTTGCCTACCTCGTCCTGCACAATGAAAATACACTGCGATCGCAGGAAAAGAATGGCATTTCCATTGTATGAATGGCATGCATCCAGCCATTTGAAAGGAGATGGTTGTCAGGGTCTCAAATAAATAGTGGCAGCCTGCTTCTGGCAGTACATCAGAACATTTCATCCATCTGCACGCCGTTTCCTGATCGTGTTTTAAGGGCCCTCAGACAAAAGAGTTTTAAGGAGCATGAACTGTTCTGTAGTGACAATCCACTCTGAATACCCTCTTTCCCATAGTCCCTTAGACACGAGCAAGAGCTTGTTTGTGTGCGTAGTAAGTTTTGGTGTGTTTGCAACTTATCTGAGTTCAGCCATGCTACGTGACAGCAGTGGTTGTCCCATCATGATGTGAAGGCTGAACAATACTGCTATAGTGTGTGATGAACCAGCTTGGTATTTTTTCTTAAGAGGATACAATACCAATTGTAAGGTATAGCTAGCAAAATGTGAAGAAAACAACCATAAACTGTAATTATCTGAGGGCTGCTAGAGGACTGTTAAGGTTTTGAGAAACTTTTTGACTACGTGCTTCTCTTTTCAGATTTTCTTTGTAGCATGAGAAACTAGCTAAGTTTAAAAGTGTGCCTATTGTGATGCATTTCAGAGAGCAGATTTTGTTTTCAGAACAGAAATTGTGGATTCTTCTGTACTGAGAACAAGTGGTAATGTCCTGGATTTTTTTGTCCAGATAGTTATTCAAAAAGAGGAAACTGAAAGACCTAAGCAAAAATACAATCAAAGTCATGA
The DNA here is from genome assembly GCF_009769625.2 of Cygnus olor. Taxonomy (NCBI): domain Eukaryota; kingdom Metazoa; phylum Chordata; class Aves; order Anseriformes; family Anatidae; genus Cygnus; species Cygnus olor. The sequence continues at coordinate 49,368,442 of NC_049171.1, read as the reverse complement.
TACTGATTTGATTGTAATTTAGTTACTGGTGTTGCTCTAACTCGCACAACTTTAAAAATAAGAACAAGCCTTATGAATTAAAATTACTCTGGCTTTTGTTTAGGCAGTGTATTTAAAAGTAAATATCTGTCTTTTCCATGGGAGTATTGGGAAGAAAAAACAATGGAATGTTTATATTTAAAACAGCCATTATATAAACAATCTTTGAGATCGCTGGGGACAGTCACGTATTTATGCACACTCCAAATAAAAGTTTTTCAGACTGTGTAGGTAATTTAAGTTAGGCATTACTCATTGAATCTGTTCTCACAGTGTAGAAAATGCGAAGGTAAAGAATATCCTGAAAACTGGATCTGTTCCATGCTTTGTTTCTTTCTGATGATGTTGCAAGTGAAAGGACTGATTTATTTATTTATGATACAGTTAGTTTCTGATCTTTTTTTAAAACAAAAGCCCTTGTATAGCCTTAGGAAATATAGAGGAGTTCTCTCTGTTTGTTTATTTGGAACTCACATCTTAATTGAATAATCTTTAACATAAGCATCCTTTCTTCACCGTGGCTAATTGTTAGTCAGCAAAGCTAAGCTGAGTGTTTGTAAAACAAAATGAAAGGATTCTTCCCTCATTAAAATTCTGTTAGGATCGGAATTTAATTTTGGTAACATGCGTCCGAGAGATGGCACATGGTCATATGTTGCTAACTTTAGACCTTGTATAGTGTTTATTTAAGAACCACCATGAAATAAACCGACCTGTGGATATTTTTGCTGTTGTGAGCTGGGTCCGTGTGTTAAAGTGGTGCAGTTAGGCAACAGCCAGAATGCAATAGAGTAGATCTCAGTCTCTACCAAGGCAGTAGAAGTGGTAGCTGCACGGAAGAGCAAGCTATTAAGGTAAACTTTGTGCTAATGTCCGAAGTGTCAAATATTAGACCCATGACGAACCGTGGTGCTTAATTATGAGAGTTCCTGCTGTATTTTTTTTTACAGTTAACAAAACTGCAGTTTTTCAGCTCTCACAGTAGCAACCATCTCACTCGCATCCCAACATCCCTATGAAAACACGAATCTCAGAATCTAGCACAAACACTGCCTTAGTTATTGGTGCTTGTTTGTATAAGTGAAGCCCAAACCATGATTTAAAAGATAAATTGCTTCTTAACAAAGTTTATGACAAGCTAGCGTGACGTAAACTTTTAAGAGTTTAAATCTCCCTGGAAGCAGAATCCAACTGGGATGGGATTTGAGGACTACTCATGGTAGGATATATTACTGTTCCTGCTAAATGTGGAATGGAAATACAAGACATCTCTAAGTCCTTGGAGATGCAAGGCTTCTTTGTAATCTTAAATAAATATATCATTGCAAATTTGATTTGAATGTACCTTGGGAAACTGTGGTGGTGAATGTCGCAGTTACAGATGTTTATGTCATTTGTCTGAGGTAACGAAATGCCTTCTCGTGATGGAGAGCATCAATTTTGTGCTAGTGGCAATTGATTGTCGTGATTTCCGAGAAAGTGATAATGTGAGGTTTTGATAAAAGGCTGCCAAACCAAAGCCTTGAAAATTTCGTAAGCAGATATTCTGTGGAAAAGACTGTCCTGAAATGTTCCATACTACCAGGCAGTATAGTGTGTGTCTGTCTGTCTGGGGGATGTTACTTAACTGTAAGGCTTTTTAATTCAAGCCATGAAAACTGTAGGGTTTTTCATGATGAGCAAGCTACGTATCTCACACTTGGAGCGAAATTGCTTTTCTTTGCTCTTCTCTTACTTGCTCTGTGGAGGAGCCCTCCCTAGTGCTTGCAAGCACGCAAATGGGTGGGTTTCCTTCTAAGTGTCTGATCGTGGAGGGCAGAGATGCACTCTGCTGGTTTTCTAATGCTCTTTTCTGTCTGTAGCCCTCAGAAGCCTTCTGAGTATGGTGTTATTTGCTCTTATGATTCCTTTCTTAACTTTTTTCTCCCTTTTGTGACACCTTTCTCTTGTCTCTCTTCCTGTTAGGCCACTGTATCATCTTAACTCTCTGGCTTTTCCTCCTTTGCTATTTTTTGCTTGTTCTTACCAGATTCGTCTTTCATCTGTGGCCTCCTCTTTTGTCGTCAGCTGGTTCTCTCTGGTCGATTTTCACTTTCTGCAACTTCAATAAGATTTTATGACCCCCTACCTAGGCACCACGCTGGACTGCATTCCCAGTGTACCGCTTTTTCCAAGGTGCTTTTAAAAACACTGGAGAGCAAAAGGGGTATGACACTACGCTGGTTCTGCCACAAAATTTCCTCGCAACCTGGAAGAAATTATGTAATTTCTCCAGTCTCAGTTTGCTTACCTTTCTGGCAATACCGCTGCCAGCCTCCTTCGGATTATTTGCATTATTGCATTATTGTGTCATCTGTGAAAATTGGAAAAGTGGTTTTGATTCTGGGTGAATGGGGCTGTTGAAGCACTTAGAATAATTTACTGTGGTTCACCACATCTGCCACTGAGCACTAGTGAAATTTTGGGTTTTTTTGATTCAGCTCATTAGGTGATTACTGCTTTATAAATAGCTCCTTCCACCCTCCTCTCTGTTATTCAGGGCTGAGTGCTTGGCTAGCTGCAGAAATCACCAGACTCTCATTCCAGTTTTAGTCAAGCTTGCTCTGTTCACAAAACAAAACCACAACAAAAAATAAAGGTGAACCACAAGCGGAATACCCCCATTTGAGGCGTGAAAGCCTTGCTGTGCTTTGCCGGTAAGCAGCTGGGCCTGCCCCATCGGCACGGCGCCGCCCGGCTCGGTGACCCCATCACGGTCACGGAGGAAATAACGGCGTGGTGTCTCTTCTTCCCCCTAGAATCAGCAGCAGCAGAACCAACATCAGCAGCAAACAGCACCTCAGCAGCAGCCGCAGGCCGCGCCGCAGCCGCCGCAGCAGCAGCAGCAAAACAGCACCCAAACCAACGGGACGGCCGGGGGCGCGGGCGCGGGCGCCGGGGGCGCAGGCGCAGGACTCCAGCACAGCCAGGACTCCAGCCTCAACCAGGTGCCTCCAAACAAGAAACCACGCATAGGGCCTTCAGGCGCTAACTCAGGCGGGCCTGTCATGCCTTCAGATTATCAGGTACCTCTCGAGTTTTTGCCGCTTCCGATAACGTAGAGCCAAAATGTCATTTTCTCCCTTCCCCGCTGCGAGAACAAATTGTGTTTTAATGATTTTTTTCTTGTAACCTGAGCAGGCATGCTCTGATACATTAGATAAAAATGCAGGCTTAAAGCCTATTAGGGCAGTAAAAAGGTTTTGTGCTATGGTGAGTAATTTTCAATTGAATATGAGTTATATTTGCTGCACCCTGTAAAGGGCTGAGGACTAGTCCACTCCAGGAAAGCACTTAAACACGTGCTTAAGTTTCTTTGAAAGTAATCATACTGAAACCAGTGGAACTATTTCATGAATGTAAATGCTGCATTAGATCAAGCTCAGAATACTTGGCTCTTGGCAAAATTAAATCCTGTGTGAAAGCAAAATTAGAGCCAGGCTTTTCCATTTGATTTCTGCTTCATTCTACCTCATATCACCAAACGTATGGAATAATTCTGTGGTTTATTCTAATATTTTGTTAAATCTAATTCTAAAGTTAAAGAGAAAATGCATGTTAGCACAGGAATGATGTTTTGGTTCATCAGTATGATTCATGCTGAAGCAGGGCATAAACAAGCATTATTTCTAATGTGACCATTGAATGGATTTCATGTTTTCCAGTGCAGTAACATTCTTTAGTAAAAGCAGTATCACTGAGGTTTTTTTTGACTTGCATACTTGTCTATGCTTACTAAAATATTTTCCACTGAAAAAGTGACTTGCACTAAATGTACAAAGTGTTGATTTAACCATGCTCTTCAATACTTGTGAATATACGCTCACTAGAACAGTAATAAGTTGAAAGTAGAATAATAGAAAGGTAGCTAGTAAAAGTATATTTTGACAGATGTTAGGGATTCTCTCTGCTTCAAGAGGACACAACCTTGGAGAATGCTGTTCAGGCTACTTTAAACTTAAATAAGCAGATGAATTTAAAAAGAAAAAGCAGCTCTGGAATTGCTTTGACTTACCCATTCAGACCTCCTCCACACACAATTGATTTCTCAGTGCCAGACATTTTTCTCTCATTTCTGTTTTACTCTTAATTACAAATGATCATGAAGGCATTGAGGGCAACTTAAGGGTAAAGACAACAAGGTTGGTTTTTTTGTTGTTTTATTTTTTGTTTTGAAAACTTCCAGACAGCCTTGAGGTCTGGACAGATCACTACAGCTGTCTGACCACACAGTATTTATGGCTGGCCTGTTTTGGTCTGTATTTTGAGGACTGGTGTGCTGTGTTTGATGATGTCCATTATAGAATCCTTACAGAGCTCTCTGAAATGTTGGCAGGCTTCCCACTTACAAGTTTTTAGCAGTCTAAATTCCATTTTTTGAGATAGTTAGACTCTTTTTTACCCCCTATGGTCCTTCCTTCTAAACTTTAACAGCACAGGCATCAAAATAACGATCTGTATGTTCCCTTTACGTCACTTGCTAAATTGTATGGTCTGATTATCCTTTTTTACACTCGTATTTGGCTATCTGCCCTTAAATTCTAGCTGACTGTCTTCTGTTCAAAAAAGGAATGTCGGCAATTTGTACAAGTCTGACTTTGTTAAAAAAAAAAAAAAAAGCGAATTCTCTTCTGCAGAACAAAAATAAGCACAGGCAAGTTAATATGTTCTTGTAGTCTTACCACATTAATTTTACTCCATTTTATCATACTCAGAAGTAGGAAGAAGAATCCTTTTGCTTTGATTTTTATTTAGACAGTGATCTAAAATCTAACTTGAATTTTTTTTGTAGTTCACCACCAACAATATATGTTCCTTTTAAAAATGACAATAGGAATTTTTGTTGTATTTTACTGAGCATTCCTTATGAGACCTCAGGTTTTTTGCTTATCACAGTCAGCTGATGCTTTTCATCCAGAACTAGTTCCTATAAAGTCATAGTATTTATCACAATTCTTTTTCTTTCCTGTTAAAAGTTGTAAAAACTTTCAGAATTTTGAGGCAAATTTCATGTTTCAGCCATTTTGTAAACACCGTAAACAATCTAATCACGCAGGTCAAGCAAATCTGGTTAACAGCATGTGTGCCACTGGGAGGCATCTCTCCCAAAGCCGGCGCGGTGAGCTGTTATTTCCCAGACTGACCCTTGCAAACAAGTGAAGTTACTCAGTACAATCTATTGGTTATATTGATACCATATTGAGAAACAGTGGTCTGCAAGATTGGACAGTCAGCAATGTTCTGTTTCACCTTGAAAGCAACCTTCATATTCCTGTATTTAGGCAGAACACAAAAAGTAATGCAATTATTTTTAGGTTTTAGTATGTTCTCCAGTTTATGTGAAATTAAGGAGTATAAAACTACATACAGGAAAAGAAAGGGCAGAAGTTTTTACATTGCCTGAACTTTAGGTTCTTACTCTTCATCATCCAGCTGAGAAGTTGGCAGAATGCTTTCACAGCTCTCCTAGTTGGGATCTGGTGGGTAGATGAGACCACTGACTTGGCTCTTACCTTCACTGAGCAGTTGTGGAGAATGCTGTACTATGGACTTGCTTTATCTGTGGGATTTCCATTCAGAATTCTAACTTCTCCACAGGTTTTCTGTAACTCCTAATTTTTATATTTAATCAGAACGTAGTTTTTTAACACTCTTTCTATGATGATCATAGTTTGCCAGTCTTGCTGATGATTCTTGGACATAGCCAGGTAGAACAATCCCCTAGACAGTGAACAGCAATCTTTATTGAATGGATGCCTGACCCTGCAGTTAACTTTGTTGAAAAGAAATTGTTTGCTGATTAAATAGTACCTTTTTTGTAGATACGTCTTTCTTGTGGATTGGGTTGGTATTTACCTTGCTAGAGAGTCTCCTATCCATTGAGCAGTACTTTTCATACAAGTGATTTTGCAGCTTTACGTGATTTTGCAGGTCATTATTAATTCTTGACGAGGAATGGATATGGTAATAAACATGCAAAATAAGCAGGCTAGAGGTCACAAATGATCCATGAATTTTGCTTGCTGAGATTGAGGTCCACTGAGCTAACATCTCAAAGAGTGGAGGGAAAAAAACATTTAGCACATACATGCAAATTTGAACATACATGTGCCCATCACTAAGGAGCTCTTTTTGCTTCCAGTAAATAAGGCAGCAGGTTGAAAGGCTTACCTAAAATTACAATATTTTATCTTACTGGACATTTTCTTGTTTAGATAAATTAAGTAATTCTTAGGTCATGATTTTCTTTTTGTAAGGAACAGAGTAAGTTATTTCTCTGTACTGTTTTAGTATTGCCTATCTTGAAAGGGGTGCTTTTGGTACTAGTAGTTGTTTGTTGTTGCATTAATAGTGCTTACAATAATGATAGACATAAGTTTAAGAAACAGCTGCTTTCTCTTTTGTCTTGTGCATTTTTCTCTGTTTTGTATTGTGTATTTTTCCTTCAAAAACAGGTGTGTCCATGCTGTACTTTTAGATATCTGCCAGTGACGTGGTGTACTTTCTGTGGTGTGTTAAGCCTGATTACAGATCAGACTTTATGGGACTTCAAACAGTAACACTGTTTAGTTAGTTTCTCCAACAGTCAAATTTTAATTAGCTTCAGAGAGGCTGAAAGTTTCCTGTGCTGCATAGTCCTAACAGGCTGGTTTTCATGCCCCTGTTCCCATTCTCTTTTTCTCCAGCACTCCAGCTCACGCCTGAGTTACCAAAGCAACATTCAGGGATCTTCTCAGTCCCAGAGTACAATGGGCTATTCCACATCATCTCAGCAGAGCTCTCAGTATCATCAATCTCACCAGTCTCACAGGTACTGAGAGGTTTAAGAGACTGCACTCAAAAAAAGAATGGACTAAAAGCCAGAAGACTCCAGCAATATGAAGTTCATAACGATGAGAAGAACCAAAAACACAAACTATGATGCAGAATTAAAATTCACAATTGCAAAAGGAAAACTTTACTTACTGAAGACTTTTTTTTTTCCTGCCCCTTTATTGCCATAAAGGAGATTCTCGTGAAGTTTTCCTTCCTCCCTCCCTTGCATGTGCTCCATTGTGGTTACTCTAATGAACCCTTCTGATCTGAACCCAGCACTTAACTTCTTTAACCTTTGGAATTTTGAAGGATTCCTGGTGCACCTTCCTTATGCTGTAGTGATTGCCATAAATCTGTCTTTTCAATCTCTTTGATGGGATTTTAAAGTTTTAAAATCTTGAACTCCCAGGCTTTCAAGCTTGTATATAGTTAGTTTTATACTAGGCAAACCAGTTTAGCTATACAGGTATATTGCACCTTTTTAAAGCACTATGTTATTTTCACAGGATATTACTGTTTTGCTCATGGATGTCAAGAACAGCAAAATTTTACTGTTCCAGAGTATTTTACTATTCTGTTTTTATTAGTCTAGTTTTCAGGCGAGGTCTTAAAAAAAATAAAAATTAAAAAAGAAAAAGAAAAAAAAGAAAAAGGAAAAAGGAAAAAAAACAACCCAAGTCTCTGCAGCGACAAATATGCTTCTTGCTACTGGACTGAACACCAAACAGAAGATTGCTGATATTTCTTAACTCATTCACATTGAATTCTTGAAATCACAGTGATCATGCTCTGACTAGTTTTAAATTAAGCGGTTTTAAATAAGACCATGACAGTCACAGAAAAAGGAGATGCTTTCAGGATTTGTTGGAACAGAAGAATGGAATGTCTTCCCAGGCTGGACACCAAAATAGTCAGGAAAATGTATTTACTGCCCTCCAATTTCAGTAGGAATGTGGTTGGTGGCTTGTTTTTCTGTTAAGCAGCTGATTAATGTATGCGAGAGTTCTGTAAACTTAGCTTCTCTTTCACATTCCTGAGTGTGACAGAAATACTAAGACTTATAAAAACAAATACATTTAATCATTTTATGTTAGAATTAATAATTAAGAGAAATTATTGTGCAGTTTGAGAAGCATGTTAAAAATTCTTCCTTTTTCATGTTTGTAATGCATACTCTATGTCCCTCACATTGCTGTGATTAACCCAGATTAGTTACACCAGATGCGCTTGATTGCACTGAAATGTTTCTTTTTCCCCAGAGCAAACATGTTTTGATTGTGCCTAAGGACTGTAAGTGGATGGGTAGCTGGCAGAAAATCCCCAGTAACTAAGCAGAGTTCAGAAGCATAATCAGAGGATCATTGTCCAACTTCTGTAACCACAGTTATTCGGAGAGACACAACATATAATTTGGGACAGCTTCGTTTTTCCTTCAGCCTTCAGAAATAAGGCTGATTCTTGTTGCAGAAAACCTGGAAAAAAATATTAATGAGGTTAGAAAGCTACCAGCAATGTAACGTCGGTGAGCTTCTAAAATTGGTGTTCAGAGAAGAGGTACAGTTGAGATGAGTTTATATGTAAACAGTCAATGTTACAATCATATATACCGTGTTCTCCTCTGTCCTGTACCCATACAAAAAAAAGAAAATATTGTATATACCTGCACACGTTCACACTGAAGTTGTGATCAGACCCAGCAAAATGCTGTTGGATCTGTTTGCTGTCAGGAGAATGCTTTTTATCACAGCTAGACTGGAACTTAATTTTACTGGGTTTGATCTCCTGATCACCTTTAGTGCCCCTTTCCCTATCGAAAATGTTGTTCTCATGCTTTTTTGTGAGCTGTTGGCTTAGTTTGGACATATCTACCATCATGTGGTTTCGACCACACCCAGCTTCTCGAGAAGAGTGACCAAAACCTGCTTTTGTCATCAAATAGGTAAGAAGGTGGTGAAAAGCAAATGAAGCAATTTGAAAGAAAAATAATCACATTTGTTTTCCGGGGAAAAATGGTCTCCCAGAGGATACCTCTAACGTGTAGTCCTTGAAATGCTACATGTACCCCAGTAACCTGTTTGGAAGGACAGATGTTAATTGTTTATTTCATTGCAGTGAATCTGGGGTTACATTCTTCCTGTAAATCGAATGTCCCACCTCTTACTGATGTTAGTGTGAGGTACCTTGAGCTACTGGACGTTTGCTCAATGCCATGAAGCATCATTTTTTTTATATATTTGTGAAATGAATTTCACATTTCTGGAAGTTAACCCATGGCAGAGTAATTGTTGTCCCCTCCTGTTCTTCTCAGCCTTCAGTTTGCCCCAGATCCTTTTGTCTCTTCCTGACGTTTCTTTTCCCTGCTGTGACCTGAGGCTGACGATCAGCATTCGCGTAGTGGCGGGGAGACACGTTACTGTGTGGTTACGCTGGGCTCTGGTGCCAACAAGGCAAAATCATGGTGTAGATGAATCTGTGTGTAGTGCGAAACCTCCCAGCACTGTAAGGTCCTTCAGTTGAGTGAGCTTCCAGCTTCTAGAGCAACTGCCATGCCCTGTGTCCAAGCTGAACGGATATTTCTGCATCTGCTAGACCAGACAGATGGACCCTGCCCAGTCCCCTCTAGATTCTGTGCACACATGCGGAGCTGAGCTGACTCCTGTTGCCTTCAAAGTAACGACCGAAAGGAGAGTGAGCAAAAGCAAAGGCGTCTGCTGGAAAGTGTAAGCTGTGCACGCTCCTCTAGCTTTTCTGTCTTCTGGTAGGGAAATAATTTGCCTTTTCTTGTGAGCTTGCTGTGCATTTTTGGGGTGATGGCAGTCATTGTGAAAGAAGCCTTGCTTTTCAGGGGTAATTTCTTGAGGTTTTAGAAAGTGAACTGTGTGTGTGTCATGGGAAGCCAGGACCACGTCACTTTTATACTAGTTTCTGCCTGTGCAGTTTGGCTAGTACTCCCAGCTTTGCCTTTGCCCATAAGCTCTATCCCCACGGCAGTGTTTCACACTGGTACGTGGAGAGGCGAGGGACACCAGCAGAGGTGGTCGCTCCTTTTTGTGTGCAGGGGGGACAGAGCAGGCTGCTGAACTGCACGGTGAAGGAGAAGTGAAAGGAAAGCTGCGAGTCCTGCACTGTATCTGTGACACTGTACCTGGGGAGGGGGAGGGAAGAGCATCCTTAGCGGGAGGGGTGGCGGGAAGCTAGAAGTGTTCACATATGTATAATATTTTATATGAACATAATAAGCTTAGTTCCCCTTCGTAATCTCCAGGAATGGTACTTTAACACCATTAAGCAAAGAATTGTTTTAGGATTAAATAAATGTATTGTACATAAGGCCATACGTAATCTTCTAAAAAAAAATGTCGCCAGACAGGAGCGATGCGTATTACTATATGAAAAGAAGTCCTTAATGCACTGTTATCTCCTAAATATTTAGTAGTAAATTAATACTATTTAATTTTTTTAAAAATTTGTCTTGTGTAGACACTAAAAAGTATTACACAAAATGTGGACAGAACATGTCCTTTTTAACAGCAATTTAAAGAACTTTTTATATATGTAAGGTAGTATACTTTTCAAATTGTTCTAGTTGTATTTTCCCATGTTTACTATTTGTGGAAGTGTGCCTGTCTCTACTCAGTTATATTTTTTTCTAATAATTTCATGCAAGCATCTTTCATTTTTGTAGTTTTCATTAGGAATTATTGTGTATGCGCCTCATGCTGCCACAAAACGTTGCCGCTTCAGATCGATGGTGGCCACATTCAGCGATGCCCATGCCGATGGGTTAGCAAAACCACAAAGCGAAATACTTTTCTCATTCTAGAGTTAAGAGTTTACTGCTTTTAAGTTGTCCTGATGTCACTCTCAAAATGACTGTTAAAACTAAACTATGAGTTCATTGCATTTATTTTATATTCTTGGTTGTAATGAAATGGAATTGACTTTGCTTCAGTGTGAATTTTTTTAATAAAATAATATACATTTGTAATAATAATAAAAAGTTGAAATCACATAAGCGTGCTGAAAAGTTTTTGTAAACATTGGCTTTGGGCTACAAAGAGGGAAAAATACAGCCCACAAAATTGCAGTTGTAATTATATTCAGGATGTTTATGATAGCATACACCACACAAAACAAAGCTTGCAAAACCTCAGAGTTGAAATTATAGCTTTTAAAATGCCCACGAGGATATTCATGGTTATGTGTCTATCAGAATAGAATGAAGCCTTATGGAAAACTGAATGGACGGAATGGTTCTCTTTAGGTTTTGTCCTCTGTTGAAAAGTATTCCAGCGTGCCACGCTGATGCCACTTGTTGAGATTCATTGTTACCAGCGTGACGATCCTACAGATTTGTCTTCTGGGAGGAAAAATAAATAAATAAATGGAATAGAAAGAAACGCTTTGTTACTGCATGCTGAGCCTAAATGTCCTCCTACTTATTCCTCCCACTGGACCTTGGAGGATTTCAAGGATTTCAGCTGGCAACAAGGAGAGCGGGAGCTAGAGCACGTTGGTGTTTTTCAAAGTGGATTTTTGTGTGCTTTGCTTATCTGTGTATTTCTATCCCATCTAATCGTCGTTTCGCAGACAGACAGTTAACTTATTCCAAAAATCCCGCTGTTTTCTCCGTAATGCTTAATGCAGGTAAGAATGGTTGGGGCTTACTTGCACTACAGATGACATTAAGAAGGAGGATTCACTTCCCTACGTGCCTTTTGCACAAAGGTAAGATCAGGATTAGGCTTTTGCACAAGGATAATACCAGCAGAGGAATCATGAATGATTTGTACATGATATTTCCAAGGATTGTTTTTATACTTCTAATGTCTTTCTCGTATAAAGATGTAAATGCATTTCAGGCCATACTTACGGGGCACAGGATTCTCAGAAGGATTCATATGTAATACTAAATGATCAGCTGAATGGCAAGTTTCATTAGCTGTAATTTTAAGAAAGGAAAGTGGCGTGTTTTGGAATGCCAAGCAATCGGATTACAATTGTCTTTGGTGCTAATTTGGCTACTAAAGGATTAGAGCCCAATTCTGGTATCTGCAACTCGAGTACAATACTGCTGTCAAATCTGTTTCCTGTCCAAACCCAGAGCTTAGCCTCATGGATGAAGAGCTGCTACTTCAGCCTCAGAACAGCTGAGCACCACCAGCTCTGCACTCCTCATAGTTCTGCTTCTGCCTTCTGTCTGTTGGTAAGGTTGTGCTCAGCCAGTGCTTCAATGTGGATGTCCTTCTTAAAGCCTCTTATGTTGGCTGTGCTCCAGTCTTCATTCTTCTACAGCATCTCTTGCTGCTTTTTCTGCCTGGTCGTGCAATTTACAGGCTAATCCAGGCACATCATAATCGGTGCTCCTGGAGACCTGTCGTGTAAGCTTCTGAAAAATTCCCTCCTAGCTAGGTATCTTGTGCATGCCTCATTGAAACGCTTTAGCTTTGATATCTATGGAAGTTTAATATTTTAAGCAACTGGTGTGCTATGAGTCGTACGTACCTACCGTGTTAATGAATGCTGCCTCAGCGTTTCATTGTACCCTCCAGTCTGTCTCTATCCATCCGTCACCTCTCTGCACACCCATTGTAAGCTCCCTGGGACAGGAAGGGTCAGTTTGTCCTAATGCAGTAGTTTCACAACGAGTGCTTGCAGGCACTCTGTATTACAGATAATGACCACTGTAATGCCCCATTTTTTACTGCAGGTCAATATGCAGTAGTAGTGTGAGAAGCAGTTTTCACGTGCTGTTTGAACACAGAAAACGTCGTATTGGTGCCAAATACTATCAGTTTGATCTGGCCAAACTTGGAACTTCAGCAAGCATCATTCCAGTAGCCAAAAAATTTCAGTGTAATGTTTTTTAACAGGTAGATACATCTTTTGCATTCCAGAGAACTTCATGTCCTTGTTTAAGACTTCAGAGAAATAAAGAAAAAAAAAATAGCTTTGGTTTATTTTGTTATTTTTATAGGAACAAAGAAAAATATTATTGCATGATGACTACAATGATTTTTTCATTGGCCAAATAAATACTTACTAGAGCAGTAATTGTTTGAGGTAGATTGAAACCACCAACAAGGTTATGAAAGATATGTGTGCGGTTATAGCTGAGCTGTTGAAATTGCTGTGTGAGTACCACAGCTTTATGTAACAGATATTCAAGATAATTCACAGTAGATGTTTTTGAAAAATATAACCATTAGGATTTAAAGTCCGAAAGCAATGCCAACCTGCCTAATAATTTTTATATAATGTGCTTGTATTGGAATACTATAGGATAAGTTTCTCCAGCTTTGTACTGCTGAGTGTGTTGCATGGGCTGTAAGAGGCCATTTCTGTGATTAATTTGTAGCATGTTCTTCAAAGTATCTTGAAGGGGGTAGAGAATTTGGGAGCGTGTAAACTATACAGGCACGTTGCATACAGTGAACACACAACTACAGGAAATATTCAGCAATATGTTCCTTTAGCTAAAAGGTCTTCTAATGCTGTTTGGCAAGAAGCTATGTGAACCTCCAACTCTGTCCCAGTCTGTTTTCAGAATGGAATTTTGCTTTGTTAATACTAGCAGCGAAGGTTATTAAAAGTACAATAAATAAGTAAAGGAGAATCCGCATTATTTTTAAAATACCATTTTTTAAAAATGAGGAACAAAGAAGGCAGGTGTTTTTTTTTTACCAATTCCTGGATGTAGTGTGGTAACCAGCAGTGGTGTGGTGACCAGCACGTTTTATGCACTCTCTTTCTCACAAGACTAATAAAGTGTCTTACATAATGAAAAACCCAACATGCAAAGCACTGAAGAAAGGAATTCTTCATAGCTATCCTCAGCAAATGAAGTTTTAATCATGGACCAGGTCCTGCTGAATGATGCATGGCTTGGTAAGATAATTCCTTCCTTCCACTTGTAGGAATTTCTTGGGATGTTAGAAAGCAAAGGAGTGACAATATTGTGGCCTTTTGGTCATACAAGTTATAACGCTATCATCATACAAGTTATAATGCTATGAAGTTTAGGTGCCAGAAGTTCTCCAGAACATGATGAACTGTTAAATAGATTTGAAAATGTATTTTTAACATATACATTAAAAATACTTCCCACTGTTATCTGTGGAACGTGGCGCAGCCCAGCTCTGGCAAGGTGACCTCTTGCTCTGAATGCTTGGCCTGGCCAGGGGCATGGCTGTCAGTTCGGAGCCTTGTAGACAATTTACACAAGTGGACACCGACCTTTAACCTGTGCACTTAGGTCTCACAGGTCTGTGGAAGAGCAATTGATTTTTAAAGAAATCATACTTCCTTGGCTGAAAAGTGAACCAGAGAACTACGAAATAAAAGGCTCAAAGTCTTACCACAAGTCTCCTGTAGCTCTGTTTGATAGATAGTGCTAGGAGATGTCTGTAGATCGTCAGATCGTGTTATTAGTGCTAGACTGTACAGCACAAAAACATCTGGTTTTGGTCTTGCCTTTATCTAATATGATGTAGAACGAGTCATTTGTGAAATTGTGATTTTCTGTTTTTAACCTATTTGAATTGTATGAGTCATTCTTGCAGCGGTACACAAGAAAGAAGGACAGTTTCCAATACTTTGGTTTTGGCACTGAAACTCTGAATATTAACAAAGAGAAACCAAAAGAGATCAGGGCTTCTCCCTTGCTGGTGCCCTCTCTTGTTACAGCAGAGATCCAAGCAGGCAGTGTTATATTATGGCATTGTGTAATAACTGCAGTTCTTTGAAATCTTTTGAGTTTTAAAGAGCATCGTCTATCTCAAGTATAGGATCATAACTGTAGAGGCTATACATAGGTAAGTTGACATAAATGAGTCACCTTTACTAAGTTCTCTGCACACAGCAAGCAAACCGACTCAATCATTCATGTCAAAAAGCTTATGGACTTTGGTCTCACCAGCCCATAAATGCATGAATATTTGCATAGTTTATGGTTTCAAAATACTCCCCCTGGTAATAATAGAGCCTTTGTTTAAGAGCTTTTCTTGTTATTGTTGGGTGTTTACTGTAGCTTGCAGTATCCCACAAGCACAGAAAGCAAATCCCTACCCATGTAATGAAACAATGGAGACATCTACTAACACGCCCTGGTGGGTACGTCCCAGCGGGGATTTACAAGAAGAGTTGCTTCTATGTAGTGCTGTTGCTGGGTGAAAGCTGGAAGTCCCCCGTGACTTTGAGACAGTCAGGTCCAGGCAGCAGGGATGAAGTAACTTCTGTTATCATCCAGAGTGATACTGGAGCTGCTTAAGTGTATTTGAGTCATCTGAGATCCTGACGTGTATCGTGTTTGCACACTGGCCGCATGCTTTCATCTCTGAGAACTCGGCCTTGCATGATAACATTTACATATATTCAGTCTGTGGAGAAAGGCTCGACTAGGGTTTGCTAATGTAAATCTTATAAAACAGTTGTCAGTGGGCTGTGTGTGCTGGAAGATGTAAGAAATGACCCGCCAGCTAGATCAGAAGCAGGCATATTCTTTCCCCCCTAATGTGCCAAACTCATATATCAGTCGCAGTGCGTCATGCTTTTATTAATACACAGTGGTTGTGCTATTCCAAGACTGTGTTATCGCTGCAACTTCTCGTATGTCAGAGCTGAGGTAATCCATTTGTATTCTACCTAGCTCCATCATGATGTTTTGCATGGTACTGTGGGGACAGCAGCAATTCACAGGTCTATGGCTTTGTGTAGCCTACAGACTACCTTGAAAATCAAATCCAAAAAGCACCACAGCAGTATTCAGTTTTGCCCTTGTATGGCCTGAGATTCCAGTGCATGGGATGTGACATGAATGTGGAGAGGACAGGGCAAGAGAGTGGGAAGGGTCCCTACTTCTGTGGGATCGGGGATGGTCTCTGGATATGCCACGTGTGGATGTCAAAGCAAAAGACACTTGTGCTTTTGGATTTCAGGCTCTTGCCAGACTGGTGAACTTCAGCAGTATGCTTATTTAAATTATTAGGAAATGTCCTAAGTTTATTTAGGCTGATGTGGCTAATAAAGCCATGTTGACAGTGATAGTCTTCTCTTGAGTTAAAAAAAAAGGACCAAATTTCCTATGTCTCGTTCCTCTC
Organism: Cygnus olor; assembly: GCF_009769625.2. Classification (NCBI taxonomy): domain Eukaryota; kingdom Metazoa; phylum Chordata; class Aves; order Anseriformes; family Anatidae; genus Cygnus; species Cygnus olor. Next base: position 49,352,450 of record NC_049171.1, on the reverse strand, counting down.
ATGCACATATCCGAATATGGAGTTAAGGAATAGTCTGCTCCCCAAAAATGCAGTGACAAAACAGGATACCTTGCGTAGCCAAAAGAGCTATGCACACTAAATATAACCGTGCTGAGCATTCATCAAGCGGGTTTCAGGTTTACACGACGCACGGCAGCTTCGGATGCTCCAGGCCAGATGTCCCCCACCACGTAACGTGAGCGCTTCCTGCAGCGGGGTGCCAGACCAGCGCTGTAGCTGCTGCTGGGTAACTCAGTTACCTGACTGAGACCCAGGTGTCCTGAGCCCAAACCATCTTGTCTGCAAGAGTCATGCGGCTGTTGACTGCAGTGTTTGCAAAGTATTGAGTGATTTGGTCCTCCAAGAACGGCTGGAAAGCGGTGTGGGTGGCACAGAGGTCCTCTTTGGGGTTGCTGCTCCAGCCACGAATGCAATGTGCTGTCATGGGGCAGCTCCAACTGTGAGGCCCACGTGTGGAGATGGAAAGGGAGATGATTATCCAATCCCCGGGAGCAACGGGCCCACCTTATGCAACCTGTCAACACGCGTTGCGCTGAGTGGGAGTCGCAGGAAAGGTGCCAGAAGTACCTGAGGTGAGCCGGGAGGGGCTGCTGCTGCTGCTGCTGTGCTGCCGGTGCTGGGGTGGGAGAGGCTCTGGTGTTCAGGTCTGTTTTCTTGGACGCTTTGCAAACTCTGACTCTTCAGGCAAACTGCCTGAACTCCCCAAAGTCCGATCGTGAATCTCGCCTTTGCCAAGGAGAGAACAAGCAGCTGAAAATGTGAAAAGGATTGGGGCCAGCAGCGATGTGCCAGCTGATGTTGCTAGGAAGGTCCAACAAGTCCCATGCTTGGGTGACAGTAGGACTTTCGGAAGATTTTTTTGAAGCATGTCCTTCTGTTTCTCTGCAGCGTCCCAGATCCAGACCTCATTTTGCTGTGTTTGTCTGTCCCACAGAAGACTCATGCTGGAACTGGGAGTTCTTTGGGTTTGGAAGGATTTGGGAAAAGCCTCAGCCTCTCTCATCTTCTCCTTCCAGCTCTGCTCACCTTCTAGGGCTGCTGTAAGCTTTGGCTCCTGGATGCAGTGTTTGGCCAAATGCCTCACTTCATACTGTGGCTCAACTTCACCCAGGCCTGTTGGTATAATCCTACTCAAGTCCTTTCTTTACCTGATCCCCTGCAGCCTGCACCCTTGGATACAATTTTGCAGGCAGTGGTAGATGCACCAAACCAGAGTATACTCAGAGAGCCCTTGGGTATTTTGTTTCACTTTGCTTTTGCTGCCAGAAGGGTTGTCCTGTCACCAGTGCTCTCTGGGTCCTGGTGGTCTCAGGGAGCTGTCTGACAACTCTGGTGTTTGTTGGTCAGGGTGTCTAAGGGTATGGTGCATTCTAATGCATGCCCTGAGCTCTCTTGGTGTTCTTGTCTTCAAGTTTTCTTGCATATTATACCGTCAGCAGACGGAAGCATTGTGTGCTGCAGGCATCATCTGCCATGAGATGGGTCTGCTGCTCAGAAGACACGAGTCTAACTGAGGAATTGCACCTCTGTGACCTGCAAGTTGAGCAGAAAGAGCTGAGAGAAATGTGAGTTCCCTGGTTGCAACAGGCAGAAGAAAGCCTGCAAAGGTGCAGGGCTCTGATCAGCCCTGATTTCATAGCGGGAGGTTTGTGCAAGCCCTCAGTTAGAGGCCCAATCCTGCCGCTGACAGAGGGGAGGCCACAGTGTGGTGAAGCAAGAAGGGTCTCCGGGCTGCAGGGTGACCTGAGGCCTCTGGCGGTGAGGAGGGGCCTGGCCACCTCTCATGCTCCATGTGGAGGGGCCCTCAGCACCCCACCAGCCCCGGCTTCATCACCTTGGCCTCTTCCCTCTGCAAACCTGCCTGCCTGACCCAGAGCTTTGGGAAGGACAAACACCCAAAGACCTGCACCGACTCCGATGACCTTCCTACTCCACGAGAAGATAGCCGGACCTTTCCGAGAAGCCCTTGGAACAAGGCTTCTGGCTTCGCTTTGCAGGTGCTGACAGGACGAGCATGGGAAGGACACGAACCAGCCCTGCCAGAGCCCACTGGGATGGCTGACGGCCTGCGAGGGGCGGGGGCGGGCGCCAGGAGGTGCTCCTGTGTGATTTCATTTACAATCTGCTGATTTGCATCTGGCTGGGGTTCGAGCACGCATGATTCACACTCGCATGGGCAGGTGGGAGCGGCCCAATTACTTTCCTTTGAATCACTCCGCGTTGTCACCAGAGCACGCTTCAGCAGCCACGTGTGCGCGCGAGGCCCAGCGGGCCCAGTGGGAGCGGGCTGGACCAACCTTGCCTAGGCTTGAACAGTGAGCAAGCGCCATGCTGCGGGAGTTTCTCCTGGTTTCTGGTCTTTGCGTGAGGTCCTCTCGTCAGCATCCCCACTTTGAGTCCTCTCCTGGGCTCGTGGAGCATCAGCACGCTCATTCTCCCTGCTGTGTGGTTGCTGGACCTCAGAGGTGGTGGGGTCATCACGGACCCGTGGTTCCCACCCCCTGTCTGGAGACATGTGGACTGTCTGTGCCTGTTGCATTACAAAGCATGCGGGGATGAGTCAGTTCCAACCTGTTTGATACAAACCTACGAGCTACCTGTGCTGCCTCATGGCAGCTGGCGAGAGCACGTGCAAGCTGAAGCACGGGGAGAGCAGCGAAGCGCTGCTGCCCACCAGCCCCCCGAAATGGCGGTGGAGCAAGCACCAGGACATCCTCCTGCAGAGCTGGGGAGAGCCGGGGCTTTGCTGCCCTGCCAGCACGGGGTGTCTCTTTAGGAAGCTAGCGCTGTTTATCAGTTAGGGGTTTTGTTTTGTGGGTTTCCCTCTTGATAGAGAACTCCATGCAGATGTTGAAATTCACGTTTCTTGACAGGAGTTTGGCTAAGGGCTCTCTATCACATAAACCACAAGCAGCTTTAGCACGGGTCAGAGCCAATTGCTTTCCCAGAGCCTTTTGGAGAGCAGGCTTGTGCTGGCTTCACTGGCTGGCTTCAGAGCAAAGCTGCTGCAGTCTGATTTGGCTTTTGCAAACAGCTTCTTGAGGTTTGAAAGCAAAATATACAACAAAATATATGCCCCAGCAGTTGCCCATTTTATTTTATTTTATTTTATTTATTTTATTTTATTTTAGGTTGGCAAGCCTCCACAGGGCTGTGATGGCGTTTGTAAATGTGTTTTTTGTTTGCCTGCATTCTGGCCAAAAAGCAATACTTGGGTACCCAAGTGAGTTGGTACAAGGACCCCAAATCTGGAGTGCAGCATTGGCCTGTTTCTTGGTGCTGGCCCTGCATCTCTGCTGCCAGACCCCTTTTACTCCAGACACTAAACAAGAATTTGCTGTTGATGTTTGATTAGAGTGGGTAACTCCATGTGGGACATCACATCTCTGACCGGGTGGTACTTGGCCTGCTCTTTCTTCCTTCAAAGTAAAGGTGCTTTGCTGGGCTGAATGATCATCAGGTGACTGAGTGTGCCTCTCTTCTGCTGCTGCTGGTATTCAAACCAAACATCTCTGTGCACCCTCAGCCGAGCACTGGCTCCTCATCCACCTCCTCACAGTGCTGCCAGCTCCCACCAAACCTCACTGCATCCATGCTCACGTCCAGGTGGTCGGCTGCGTGTTGTGCCTGGCACCGGACTGCAGGGGAAGGGGCAGGAGAGCTGGAAGGAGACGATTTTGCCGTTCGGATGGGGCTGAGGAGCTCAGTAGCCAAGCACGGTGAGCAGGACCTCTGCCAGGGGTTGCCTGCCATCTGCTGGCAAATCCCACGGGATGGCTGGAGCCTGGGAGGGAGCTGCAAAAGGAGAGCCCGTGCTCGCCCCTCCTGCTGTGGCAGCTGCTTGGAGCATCCCGATGGTGACAGAGGACACTGGGCAGTCCCCAGGCAGCAAGCGGGGGCTTCAGCAGAAGGCCAGACCCAGACCTTGGGCCTGTTGTTGGCTCGTCCCTGCTTCTCTTTGCCTGGGACTTCGTCCCACTCTGTGAAAAGCTGGGCTGCACTGAACCATTCAGCATTGCCCACTGTGGTTGTGGGTTTGGCTTTTTATTTCTCTGTTCCCTTCCTTTTTTTCCCACCAGGACTAAATTAGGATGGGTTTTGTGGCTGGACAGTCTGGAGTAGTGCCGGACCCTGCTTGTGAGCAGTGCCAGTGGTGCAGAACAGCTTTTGGTGAGATTTTTGGAGGAATTTGTGGGATTCCAGTGCATCTGTCCAGGCAAAACCAGCCAGCATGTCTGCTGTATACTTTGAACCACTTCTGAATTGAAGCCACATGTGGGAAGCTCAGAAATGCCACCAGGAGCAGTTCTGGTACCAGGGGACAAGTGTCCCCGGGTTCCACATCTGGCTGTGGCGGTGGTGGTTTCTTTAGCTCCAAAAATTGCAGGAGCAAGTACTTGGTGTGCTTTTTACTACATCTTAACCTTGATTTTTTTTTATGTACAAATTGTCACAGTCCATTTGACTCTCTTGCATTGCTCGGTTGTGCCTCTCTTGTAATAATGCACTGCCTCTCCTGTAATAATACACCACAGACAAACATGACTGCCCCAACCTGGGAGGGCATGAGTACCTGACACGGGGTGCCCCACTGCAATCTCTTTGTAGCAGCATCTGCAGACAGATGCAGTATTTATATGTGGGATGGGTGCAGGTGCTGTAAAAAGAAGGAAGGCACTGTTTAATGAGATGTCCTGTGCTATCTGTGAGACGATTGCTATAATGCTGTACAACTTTGACCATCTTTCTCTCCAAGATAGTTTCTGGCTGCGTTTCTCTGTTCCCCATGATTCAGAGCTGTTGAAATAGTTTTTAAACATTGGGGATCTTGCACAATGTAAGAAAAAGCTGCCATTCTTGCTTAATGGCAGAAGGAAAGTAATGGCAGGTTATTACAAAAAATACCTGCAGGGAGAGATGCTGGTTTCATTTCCTTGCTTGTTTAAGCTGAACTGCTGTCTTTGTGTTTGTTGGTGCCGAATGATTTTGGGCCCTCTGCTGTATGGCTGAGTGCTGGTTTATACACCTTAAAGATGCTGCCTGAAACAATGCCTCTGCTTCACCAAGTGCTGAAAATCGAGGAGCTAAGAGAATCCAGGCGCCAGTGAGAGGTGAAGGTGATGCGCGGATGATGCTCAGGATGTCAACACCTCGCGTGCAGCTCTCCAAGGAAGCTCAGTGTGTGTGGGGAAGGGGCAGCAGCTCCTCTCAGCTCTGCTGCTGCACGTTTGCAGAGCTGCAGCCTTTGCCCTGCTTGACCTGAGCTCTCTGGGGTGGCGGTTTAAGGACGGCTCACCCCGGTGAGATGCTCTCTTTGTGGGAGTTGGCGGCAGGCCTCTGCAGCGCTGCCCGAGCCCCTGCAAGCCTCCCCACCTGCTGCACGGCCGCCTCCTCACCCGCACGGAGGATCACAGCGTGTCGCTGGCTGCCGGCCCGGGATGGCTGCCCAAAGCCACCCGCTCCCCGAGTGGGAACCCGACACCGGGGCCCTCTGACGGGGCACAGAAACGCGCTGTGCCCTGATATAACTTTTTATGGGCAGCCACGCCACGCTTTGTGGAAGAAAATTGCGCCCTCGTCCATGTATCCCACGGCTGCCGATTCATCACGGCACGCTGAAGACACGATGGCATCTTCAAAATGTGTCATACCAAGCGAAGTGTTTTTCTCCTGGTGTGGCAGTAATCCCAATTAGGGCTGTAATGCACGAATGTGTGAGATACGTGGCTCCTCGAACACGGGTTGTTTATGCAAGCATTTTGGTGCCGTGCCTGCAGGGAGCACAGCCCTGACAGCGAAACAGCATCTGCAAGCAAATGAGCAGAGAGGCAGCAGCAAGGCCTCATCTGAGAGGGAAATTAGCATTTTAATATTCTGCGCGGGGCTTTGCTAGGTGGCCAGGGCTCGTAGGTGCCGTGTAATAACGACACTGATAATTAATAATAAATCCGATGCTGAAGCGGCACGGTGGGTGCCTAGTGGTGGGCTCTCAGGTGAAAGGGGCTCGGTGGGACTGGGCAGGCAGAGGGGCCGGGGCCAGACCCCCAGCCAGGAAAGGGCTGGGGGCCAAGGTAATTAACTAATGATGGGCACAGCAGGCGCTGCTTCAGCCTGAGGCTGCAATTTCTCCGCAGGCATTTCCCCGTAACTTGCCTCCAGTGCGATTTTTCTGTCAAACGTATCTGTTGCTCTCACTCTTTTTTTTTTTTTTTTTTTTTTTTTTTTTTTAATTTTAATGGTGGCTCTTGCTGTTCTCACAAGGGCCATTTGTCAGCTGCTGCAGCAAGCTCTTCCCCATGCACCGAAGCAAAGCTAAAGCAGGGCTTCGTGTCTCAGCAGGTGAGCATCACCACGGCACGGCCTGACCAGCACAGCCCCACCTCACTGCTCTGGTCAGCAGCTCCCAGGGACTGAATTTTGCTTTACTTCCTATTTTTATATCTGTATTTTGGAGGTCTCCCTCTGAGGTCTGCCTGGCTGTGTTTCTGCTTCTTTTATGGTATCCTAAAATTATTGGCCAATGCTCATTCTCTTCGTTTGGTAAAATGTTAAAAGCCTCTTGCTAAACCCAGGTGGTTCCTCTCTAATTTGGGTTTCTGTCTTCTTCAAACCCTAAAGAGAGAGAGAGAGAGAGAGATTTTGAGTCCAAATTAGTTGTCTGGAAATTGTACTCTGAGATAAAACCGTGCTGCTAGCCGCTGCGAGCGGTGCAGGAGGTAAGGCTGGAAGCACGCCGACAGCTGCCTTCTCCCTTTCGGCAGGTTTCACCGAGGCTGCTTTGTTCACGGACACTCATTCAGTGGGTGACCTGCAGCCTTTGGGTGAGAGGGAGAGCTGGTACAGGCTCACACTGGTGCTGTCTTAATGCCCACAGCAGGACCTCTTCAGTTTTAGCAGTAGCACTTTGCTGGAAACCAGCTCTGAGGATCCCACCAAGAGGGTGAGGCCTATGGAGCAGATTGCCTCAGGATGTGGTAAGCCCAGGATCCACAGAGCTTCTGGGAGGGAACGATCAGGCCTGGAATTGGAGCAATAACAGGGGAGACATCTCCCGTGGTCCACATTTTCCCAGTCACCGCTAGCCTACCTGCAAGGCCATGGGGTTTAGGGCCAGGCAGGCTTTCAAGGGAATGCGATCACCAAAAATACCTCCGGGACCTTGCTTCTTTGCAGATGGAGGTGGATGTTGTTTGCATTCTCAGCAAAAAATACATTTGCTTGATCTCTCTGGTCTCCAGAGTGCACCGTGTCCATGAAGAGCGAGGCCTTCAGGCCCTCTCACATGTGCTCATTTTAACACACCAGGAAGCAAGTGATGTAGTCAAAGTTGCAGTTTTTGCACCTCTGGGAAAGTAGCTGGGATTCCCATAAGAGGTCAGGGATATTAGCAAGGCTCTATGAAATCAGTGTCTGCACAAGCAGGAGGTTGCCTGGAGACTGACTGCCTTACTCTGGGGTTTATATGCTCTTTTTATTTTTCAGTCTTTCCTCAAACAAGCTGTAATGCTGCCCCCCTGCCTCTCCGATGTACGCTTGCATCTTGGATGCAGATAAAGCATCACCATCTACTGGCGGCCAAAAGGATAACGGTAAAATAATGCAGCAGGTAATGAAATGAGGGAGTAGGCCGTGCTTTGGCCAGGTACCTGTGTGAGACGTTGCAGAGAGGGAGGGAAGGAGCTCAGAGCTCTGCTTTGCACCTCCTCACCCTGCAGTTTTTGGTCTCGTGTGCAGGAAAGGGTGATGTTTCTGGCCCAGGGGCCGCGTGCCGTACTGGGTGATGCTGCAATGGGCTGGGGCAGTTGTGGCTTGGTGCCTGGAAATGGGACACAGCGAAGGCTGTGCCTTGCCCCAGAAAGCAGCCGGGCTGTCCCCGCAGGGGCTGGGCACAGGTCTCCAGCCAGCTGGGACGCTTCCCGGCCGTCACAGCCAGGTGTCAAGCGCAGGAAAGATACGGTTTCTGCAATGCCCTTTGCAGCAAAGTGACCAGTGGACCCAGTGCGGGGTGTGTGAAGTTAGGGGGATGTTATTTGCTGCCCTGATTCATGCGTGTTGATGGGTTGCTGCAATCGGGTGGAGATGTGACAAGCCACAGTGATCAGGAGGGAGTTGGGAGTCATCTTCTGATGGCAGGGGGGATGCTCCACTGCCCACGACTTTGCTGCTGTCCTTGCTAGAGGAGTGGGGCCGAGCGTGACCATGGCTTTGCCTGCACTCTCCAGAAGCCCCCCAGTGGGAGGTCTGGGGTCCCACAGCCACGCACAGACCTCAGGGCAGCGGTGAGCATGGCTGGGGACAGTGATGGAGGGAATCTCCTTCCAACAGCAGCTCTTGTCCCTCTTCCCCACAGTGTTTTGCCCTCAAATAAAACCTTGCCTTTGGTTTACGTGTGGAGCTTGTGGAGGTGGCAGCCACCCCGGATGTTACAGTATGGGCTCAATTTTTATTGCCCACACAGTCGTTTCCCCTACTTGCTGGCTGGATTTTGAAGCTTGTGCTGATCTTCATGTCACTGCTGCAAGGCTGCCGCCAGCAGCCAGGTTTCAGTGTGGGCAGGCACGCTGTGCCTACGTTGGTGCCAGCTGTCTGTAAAGGTGCACAGGAGACGTGCTGCTTCTTCCCAAGTTTTCTGGACCCGTTGTGCTGCACACTTTTAAGAGGAATTGCTGGGAACTCAAGCACCCAGCAGACAGGTCACATTGCCTCCTAGGATAGACACCACCAGGCTCTACCAAATCTTGACTTTGCTTCTGATTGCCACTTGAAAGGGTCTGCTCTAAACTATCTCCTAACACTCTTCCAAGAGGCTGCAACTGGGGCTGCAACCACAGAGGGAAGAGGAACAAAAAAACACCCTGCCGTTAGGTTGCTGTATGCTTTTTCTTACTGAAGGCACTACTACCATCACCTCCCTCTGTTTGCAAAAGCACATCAGAAAGCCAAGAGAAATACCGCTTGGTTTCAAGAAAATACTGCTCAGGATGAACCTTCCTGTCCATCCATCAGTGCTGTTTCCCTTTCTCCTTTACACTGTTTGGGGCATTTGCAGCATGCTGCAGCAGTAACAGCCTGCTGCCCTGGCCCAAGCAGTTGCTGTCCCTGGTGCCAGGCAGCTGGAGGAGCAACTGCTGAGCCAGGAGGAAGCAGGCGGTGCTGGGGGCTCCCCTGATGTTGTCACAGCACAGTTAAATATTTTGGGTTTCAGTGGGCCACAACCCCGGTATATCAACTTGGGGGAAGGCAGCGAGTCTCCCAGCCTGGAACTCATGGGCTCCCCAGTTCACCCACCCTTCTCTTGTGAGTAACACATGACACGAGGAAAAGAGGGTGTTAAAGTTGCAAAAAAAAAATCCTTCTTTAACTTTAAAAGGCGACCCTTGCAAATTGCTCAACCTGTGCCTTATGATATGGCATTGAACTACATGACACTCTGCTATACGATCAATTCCCAGGGCAAATGTTTGAAGGTGTAGGAGCAAGAGTGCGGGGACAGCTTTAAATCTGGTTTCTCATAGTTTCCTGGCTCTCAGTTTTGCCAGAAAACCAAAATGTCCCTCTTTAATTTACTGGTTTTGCACGCCTGTCTATGCACCACCACAAAAGCGGTGCGGCTTGTGGAACAGAGCCAGCAAGGAGGACAACAGCCCGGACGCGAAGCAGCCGTCTTTCTGGGACGGTGGAGAAGCACATGTGGGGACGTGGGGCCGCCCCCAGGCTGGGAAGTGCAGCAAAGCTTTTCCTACCCCATAGCAAAGGCAGCTGCAGCAGCCTTCTGCCTCTCCCAGGAGCAGAGGGGGACAGAGGTGTGTTTCACCAGGTCACTGCTGCTACAACCATTGAGGTTTTTGTTGTTCTCATTCTCAGATTATTTTGCTTTGACTGATCTTCATTGGAGCCAAATGAAGATGATAACTGCAAATAGGTAATGCCTGATCTCAAGGCTAGAGCTACATTTCTTTACTGTTTTTTTCCCCCTGTACCACTGTGAGATATGAGGGAGACTTAGTTACAGCTTTGTGTTCCTTACACATTGAAAAAGTCCTTCAGTATCCCGGGGACTGCCCTGGGAATGCTTGTCCATGTCCATGGATCATTCACTTTGTTATTTTTTCCAGTACAAGTGTTTTTTTTTTGCAGTTCACTTTCACTGTCCGTTTAAAGGAAAAACAAAAATAGCAGTCTTTCAAGGGTATCAACAAATCAGGCATTATTTTGAGAATTTGGGTTATCCTAGGCATCTCTGAAGAGCTCTACAACATAAACTTTTAAGAAAGGCATTGTGAAAATACACAACAACTGAAAAAAAACATGTTTTTAATATGAAAATTTGCGCCTCAGCCATCTTTCACTGTTTTGTTGGCAACCACTGATGTTGGATCAGAGGGAAAGTATGTTCCGAAATATATTTTGCAGTGACTATTTTGGATTCCGTTGCCCATTTGATTGTGCCAAGCAGATCAACATTCAGAACACCTTATTAATAAAACTTTCTTCACTCCTTTGCAGAAGAATAATACAAGACCATAAATATAAGGAGAGGCACTTTAAAAAATACCCATGCCCCCAACTCATGCACCCTGCAAGCACAGGTATTTGGATGGTATGCAGGGATGGTATACAACAGTTGGAAACAAAACATAACAGCATTTTGATTCTTGTAGTGAAGAAGAAACTAAATATGTAACACAAGAACAGGGTCGTTTTGTCACTTCTATATAACACGGAAATGACCAGCTGGGACTTCACCGTGTTTTTAAAAATCCCCATCTTTGAGGAGGCCAGCTAAGGAGAGCTGTATTCTAGAAATTATTTTGACACCACATTTTTCACACACATGCTTTGTGGGAAGTGCCAGCCATGCCCTGCTCTCTTTCTACAGAGAGGAGCTGATCAGTGCTTCCACGCTGGGCATGACCACTTGGTTAAGATTTACTTTGAAAATGGTCCATGGCTTTTAGCTAAAGCTTCTCATAGTTCAATAGTTATGCAACCTTGAAGCACTACCATTTGCCTTGCAGGATTTTTTATTCTTAATTTTAGCTTTGTCTCCTCCTTCTCCTTCTCCTTCTCCTTCTCCTTCTCCTTCTCCTTCTCCTTCTCCTTCTCCTTCTCCTTCTCCTTCTCCTTCTCCTTCTCCTTCTCCTTCTCCTTCTCCTTCTCCTTCTCCTTCTCCTTCTCTTTCTCCTCCTTCTCCTTCTCCTTCTCCTTCTCCTTCTCCTTCTCCTTCTCCTTCTCCTTCTCCTTCTCTCCTTCTCCTTCTCCTTCTCCTTCTCCTTCTCCTTCTCCTTCTCCTTCTCCTTCTCCTTCTCCTTCTCCTTCTCCTCCTCTCCTCGTTTCAAAATGCAGGGAGGAAGAATAGTCTGGAGAGTGCTGTCAGGACATCTTTCTTCAGGCACAAGAGTGTGCCTCACCTGAGGTCCTCACACCAAGCTTGTCCACTCCATGAGTGTCCCTCTGGCAGTGAGCATCCGTCGCTACGGTTGGTGTTACTGTGACTTGTTATGTTCAGCCAAAGTATTGTTTTCACTATGAAGCAACGTCTCTACCACAAGGATATTTGCAAGACCAGGGAAAGCTTTCAGGCCCCAAGAACACCTTGGGTGTTTCAGAGATGTGGAGCCGCCCCACTCAGTGCATGGACATGAACCCAGGAAGAGCTGCTTTTTGGCAGCTCTCCAGTGGCTTAGCAACCCAAGGCCTGATTGTAAAAAACGATGCAGCCATTCCAGGACATACAAGCTTCGTTAAACGTTGATGCAATGTTGTTTCTCAAAACAGTAAAGAGCTTTTGGAAAAGCTGCCCTGAAGTACCTTTCTGCTGAGTCAGTGGTGAAATCAAGATGCAAACTACAGATCGTGCTCTGGCAGAAGAAGTATTTCAGGATTTAAGGATTTTGTCTGATACTAAAAAAAAAAATTACATCTGTCTCTAGACATGTTATAATCCTGCTACAGTAATCCTTAAATAAATATTTATCTACTTCAATCACGAAGCTGTAGCAGCTGTAAAATTATGAATAGAAATACATTTGAAAGTCTTGCTCATTTGGTTAACACAAGGGTTTATGGCTACCCTGGTGTCAACGGCTGCACTGGATGTGAATAAGCTCAATAAATATCAGGCTCTGACTTGCTCTCAGCTGCACTGTTACAAATCCAAATGATTTCCCTGCTAGCAGAGGAGTGATTTCATATTATTGTGCTACTAACATCCATATAGGTAGCATTGATGTTGTTATACCAGGTAGCTAGGATTAAAGATGTGGCTCCTACAGTTTAGGTTATAATTATGTACTTGATTTCTAAGTGGGATCTAGTTCAGTGTAATTAAGAGTTATCAGAGTTATCTCACCTAGTGTTTCCCTGCATATTTTTAGAAACTTGGTAGAAACAGGCTTCCCTTTAAATTATTTACAAGGATTTGGTCCAGAACTTGGAGGCAGAAAGGGCCATTATCTTTCTAACTGAGAGAAAAAAATGGCATTACTCAGTTTTAGCAAGAAAACTGATTGCTGAGATGTTTCAACACTCACTGCCTCTTTTTATCATCCTCATGGCATCTGGGAAAACTGGTAAGCTCAGCCACCAGATATGTTTCCTATCAGGTGTCCCCAGCGTTTCCTATGAAATGACTGCGCTTGAAAAGAGCCGAGAACTGTGGATAGGCACATTAACCCTATCTTCATAAGAGGGAAATCTTGTCAGCAAATGCAAATGTTGCTTCTGTTATTTTGACAGATCCTTCAAATGTGTTAGCAAATTCTGATGAAGATTTTATTTCAAGCAATGTATGGGAATGCTGCTTCTTAGTTGTCTACAAATCACCATAAGCACTAAAAATAACATGCAATTACTAACCCTGTTAGTGATTAAAATTGACCATACTTGCTTTCCAAACAGAAGGGATATTTTTCTTCAGGGCAGCTCCTTTTCCTCTGCTCCATTTAGATGCTACAGAGCTGAAGGAGAAGAGTCCCTTTGCAGGCACTTCTCTTGGTGCAGGCAGAGAAGCCAGGCTCTGGGGAGGATCTCGGTGCCCGCCTGCCTCCATGCTCAAACAGTTCGCTTTAATATCGCCAGGGCACCTCCAAGCCCCTTTAACGACCTCCCTTTTCCACTTGAAATGAAATAGCTGATAGCTTCTCATCCTGTTTTAAACCTTTGGACAGCTTCCTCGAGTGCATCAATTGAATGACACCATTCACCCCTGCTGTAGTTTGAGAATCTGAGCCCTTCAGAGGATAATTGCAGAAAGACCACAGAGAAACAGATATTGGGCTGGGAAAGAGTGCTATCGCACAGGGGAGAGGTACCATCTCCCTCAGGCTTGAACCCTTGGGGGGCTTTGATGCCCTCAGATGCTAAAATGGCTGCCTTTGCCCTTCAGGACCGAATCTATGCATGCTCAAGACAGAAGCACCTTATGGATTGGCACAAGAGTGGGAAGACTTTTCATATTCCAGAATTTCATTCCAAATGACTAACAAAGCCTCTGATAAAGCACTTCGGCTCAGCGCAGCTCTGTGTGAAGGAAAAGAAGAGGAAGGTGCTCAAAAGCATATTGGGAAGGAGGAGGGTCTCTGAACGTGGTGCTGCCATCTGGAAGCTTTCCCTCAGCCATCTGATTGCCATCTTTCCTGATGATTAACAAGTAGCCTAATTCTTCTAAAAAACATGATACAGTTTATAGCTTAATCTGGAATTTTGAAATAACAAAACCTGGTAAACACGGAAAACCCATGGGGAATCTCACAGGAACGTTAGCAGTCCGGCAGGAGTTGTGCTGGAAGAGGGTACAGGAGAAAGCTGGAACATCACCTGCTTCTGCTGCTCAGGCTTTTGCTCACCCTCATGCTCAAATATTGTCCTCTCTAACTCAGACTATCCAGCTCTCCATTGTGGAATGGCAGACAGATGACAAAAACCTCCTGTACCAGCTCAGTCTTGTGTTTTGTCTTGATTTTCATTTTCAGATGAATTGTTTTTGCTGTGCACTTGCATAATCAGGAAATTATGTGGACACACAAAAGGAAACAGAAGAAGCGGGCACTTTGCCAGGGAAGGGGCACAGCCTGCTGGAACAGGGACTTCAGTAACATAGCCAAAGCCAAAACCAGCTGAGTTTGTCCCCACTTTTCTGTGTGCTTGAAATTGATCGTAATTTGATATTTCTCAAAAAAAGAAAAAAAGAAAAAGAAAAAGGAAAAGGAAAAGAAAAAGAAAAAAAGAAAATCCAGAACCTCATTATTTTGCTTCTTTCATTCCACAGTGCTGCCCATTTTCTCTACCTGAATTGAATCAGCAACAGGAGTCGGGGACTTGATTCTTCCCTTCACCCTAGTTTATGTCAGGGACCTGGGATGATTTGTGTTTGCACACTTGAGAATCTCAGAGAAGCATAAGATGTATCGTTGGTGCACAAAGTCACTCCCGTAGTTTCCTGACTTGCTTGTATTACAGTTGTCAAAATACCAAGTGGTTTGGATTGTTTTTTTTGCAATCAAGTGCTTATGTTAAGCCTTGTGTGCTTTGACGGTATCCTTTGGAAACTTCACTTGTGTACCCTCTGTGATTTGTTCTGAACAGAAACGATATTTAGTACCTTAAAATAATTGCCTTGGGAGGACTGGAAGTCCCTGAGCATGGGCAGACCTAGTTCAGTCCCTCTCAAGTCAGCCAAACGAATTTAAAAGTAACAGTGGCAGCATGCTAAATAATTGCCGCTTTCTGCTTGAAATCTCACACAGGCCAGCGTGACGGGCTGTAGGAGGAATACTAAATAAACTGTTAATCCTAAAGGTTTGGCAAGAGCTTTCTGAGCATACCTGCCTCGCTGTGGTCCTGCAACACGTAGCAGGCGTTAGCACATCCAGTACAAGACAAACTGGGTCAACTGGGAGAAAAACAACTGCAAAAAAATCAGTGTAAGCCGGTTCATTTCCACTGCAAGATTTAAGAGGCAATTGTGTCAAAGGGAAAGCAAAGTACCCTCATAAAGACAGCAGAAACGCTGTAAGGTTACCGGCTTTGCTAGCATGTTGTCAAAGTTCATGTAGTACTTTCACAGCGGCATTTGTCCGAAGAACAACGAACTGTGGCTAAGCGTGCCATTTTTCCTGCCCCTGCCGTCGAGGGGTGGTGGTGTGCCTGCAAGGAGAGACCAGACTGCCGCTTGGTAGGACTTCTGGAAAGTCCGTGCTGCAGCTTTGCCGTCTGTGCTGCATCTCTTTGGCACCGTCTTCATCTGCTCCTGCTTTACTTGTACTACTTCTGTGCGGGAAAACCCATCTGGAGTACTGCTTGATGAGAGTGGCTGCTCTGTATCTCTTAAGAACCGATGGCTGTTGCAACAGGACTTTGTATGAGGTTTTCTATGGGGTTGTGCTTGGACGAAATTGCAGTATTTAGATTTTGGATTTGCTTTCCAGCCATTTGTGGATTTTACCTGCCACAGTTCTGCAGTAAACTTTAAAGATTTAAAGTGTTTACATGGCCAATGTCAGCCTGAGATTGGATTTTCAGGCTTGAGGGATGCCTGGATGTGTCTTTGGAGATTCAGCTGAGCAAGCCTCTTTTTCCTTCGGCTCTTCATAGCCTAAATGCAGTCAGTGCAGAGAATACAAACTCACCAGTGGCATTTTGTACCCCTAATTGGTGTGCAGGGGGGGGAATGATTCTCTAACTGTCTGTAGCAATAGCTTTTGAATCTGCTGGCAAAGTTACCTAACATTTCTGCCTCTAAATGCGAATTATTCATGAGAGCACCTGACATTACCTGGCTGCATATCTGCGTACAGCCTCTGTCTGATTTTTGTCAAACACATGCAAAATATGCCTCTCGTTTCTAGTACTTTTCCTGTAAGAAGGAAGTGTTTTTCTCAAACCATTATGCTTCACTGCTCTTCACGACTACGTTTAAGTCATCTTACATTAGGAAATAAGTAGCTTCTGCTGATGTGCAGAGCGTAATTTCTGCTTGTCTGCTTTGTTAGCCTGGGTGCTCTTTCTCAGCATACAGCACACACAGTACGCACTCCAGATCCCCGAGGCGCTTGTGCTTGGCGTCCTTCCTGCTCTGAAATCTGTGCTGCCACATCCTCATTATTGCAGACCACCAACAGACAGGAGCTGGGAGTCCAAAATGCAGCGGTTTAAGACATAACTGGCACTCGGGTCCAACCCACCTTTCTGCCAGCAAAGACAGGGCCAACTAATACGAAATCTGTGCCTCAGCCAGCCTGTTTCACAGACCATATATTCGCTGAGGCATCAAGTAGAGGGCCACGAAGCAGACAGCTGGTATTGGTATCATCTTCAGTCACTTCATCTAAATCTGTCAGATCTCTCTCGACTCAGTCCTCGGTTATTTGTGCTGAATAGTTTAAGCTAACATGATATGCTGCCTGCCATGTTTGCTCTGCACTGTTAAGAAACCACAGTGGTTGCCAGTGAGATCCCAGAGAAACTCCAGCACTCAGAGCTAGCTCCATATATTGGCATTGCAGCTGCAACAGGAATTTGGTCATTGCCAGCATTACCAATCAATCAGTTTAACTAATCAATCAGTGGCAACAAAGCTTTCCTCTCTTCAGTTTTCTCACTAAATATATTCACAAGCTAGAAGGCTCTACTTGCATGGCTGATCACTTGCATAGCGAAGGACCTAGGCTTGCATATTTGTTTTAGTACTAACTTGTTTTGACACATCCCTCTCTGTGTAATGGAATATCCATATGTAAGGGAAGGTCTATATATATGAGAGTAGCTGCCTACTTGCAGAAGAGAAAAACATCTCATTTGATGATGTTTGATAGAAAATTTCACGGGTTGGACAATCCATCAGTTTCTTTGGTTCATGGTTCCAATTACTATTTACACTTTCCGCTACGAACATGGACCTGTTTTTCTCATTTCAGTAAATCTGGCTTTAAATTTTAACTTCTGGCTTATATTATCTCAGTCTCTGATAGTGTAAAGAGCCTCTTGATACTTGTATGTTTTCCTTACTCAGGTTTAATGCAGCATAACTTTTACTCACTTTTTAACGTCTAACAAGATTACAGAATTAAACTGTGAGCTCGCTTCCCCCTCTTCGATGCATTTTCCTCCCAATACCTTTTATTTCTGTTCTCCTGTGGATAAAAATCTGTAAGAAGTACAAACCAGCAAAATCTCTCTAGTATGAAGTGCAGGATATTCTAGATGATGCATATTCGAAGGATGCCTTTTTTGTTCCCCAATTAAGTATGGATTGGCAGGGAGCAATATTATAACCCTGACAACACTGCTGTTGCAATCAAATCTGCTGTCTGTGGAGTTCACAAGGCAGAGCTGTCACTCTCCTGGTCACTTTAATGGTTGGGAGTTGTGCTGAAAACCTTGGAGCACATGGAGCAGGAGAAAATATTGCCCAGACCTTGCCACTAAGCCCTGTGTCCCGTGGAAGCTTCCTGATGCTGTGCCCTAGTTAATATGTGATCCCTCCGCTCACAGGAAAGGAGGAAACATATTAAGAGAATAATAATTGAAACAAAATTAGGGACTGGGGATTTTGAGCGTACCATGTTATGTTTAATTGGAACTCTCTTTAGATTCAGATTTTGCTAAAAGATGTATTTCTTAAGATGTCTACCAGACTTCTCTGACTTTTACAAGGAACCCGTGAAGTACTCTGTCTTAAAGATGTCACAGAGTTTAGTTTCTGCTTTGCATAGGGGGCGAGGTCTACATGTCCTGAAACAATATTCAGATAAATTCTCATTGCCATCTTGCTTTTAGACTAATGGGCTTCTGTCAACCTGAAGAGTTTAGATGGAGTAATGACCCAGAAAGCTCTCCTTGCTTTCCTGCACATTAACCTTTCTTTTCTGATTTTCAGATTTATCTTTGATTATTCAAGAAGACTGTTTACTCATGTTGGACCAGTAAAGAAAGTTTCCGTGATTTTGTTCATATCCTTTAATCACCTGTACAGCTGAAATGACTCCAGACAAAAAAGTACTGTGGAGGAAGAATTCTTGAAAATATGAAGCTGAAATAGCACACACTGAAGGGTCATAGATAAACGTATCCTTGCAGATGTCCAGAGCACAACTAGGAGCCACTTGCTTGGCTTTCCTTGGAAAGGAACAGAGGTAGGTAACTTCAAAACAGGAGGGGAGAATGTTATGTTCAAGCTATCATAGGGCTGATTCCAGTGTTTTTGTTTGTTTGGTTTGTTTGTCTTTCCTTAGTGTGACAAAAACAGGCATCGGAGACCACTCAGGGATGGACTCTACCTGTGTACTTAAGTGCTGGTGGCAGTAGTTGGACCACCTGTGTTTCTTACTTGACACAGCTGAAGTTCCTGCGCTCCCTGTAATACCTCATCTGTGGGTTACAAGCCACGTCAGAAGGAGTGGGAAACAGGTGGGTCAGAAATTAGGTAATGAGTTCTTAAATAGAGCTGTGTTTATGGAAAGGTGTTGGTGATGCTACCAGTTATCTACTGGTCACTCCACTTTGGTATTTGGGGTTCAGCTGTAATTTGAAGCTCGGCAAGCATGTATGAATGCATCGGAACACATACAGTAAATTCACATCAGAGGCATGTTCCTCATACACTTGCCGTATTTTGGTGACACTGTAATTTGACTTACAGAAGGGGAGGCCAGGAACAGTCTGTACCAGTAGACACCAGATTTTTCCCAGTGGGAATGACAAACCAAGGGAGATTATTTTGCAAGCCATCTCCTCTCCCATTACGAGTTGCTAAGATCACTTCTTCCTCAAGGATTGTGCAATATTGAATGCCTCTGTTGAACATCAACTTGTTTGCAAGTGCCAGAAATGAGGTTAAACCTGTAACTAAAGTTCTTTTTTTTGAGATGAGCCACTGCATATTCCCCTTGTGGGATTAAAAAACCAACATTTTAAACCTCTGGAATATCCTAGATAATGTTGTGAACACCCTCAGTCATCCCACCCTGGTGGTTTCGAGAGATATTATAGGAAAGGGATCACAAGTTCCTTTCAGTTCCTTCTGCTAATAAAATCCCTAATATTCTAAGTAGAGCGTGGATGTGGATGGTCTCGTTTTGACACCATATTAATTACAGACATCTTCCATTTCTTCTTCAGATGTTCCCTGTATTTTCTGTAGCACGAGAGTTTATCACGCAGAAAAAAAGTGAAAGAAAGCTGTGTATTGTCTGTGAACAAAGCCAGTGAAGGACCTCTGTAACTGTTTCTAGGTGGTTCTGGTGAAAAACAACTCCGTGAGGAGTAACAGCAGCTAAAAGCACAGTTACTACTTTGTGTAGCACTGGTGTAACAGGATAGTGGGAAGGCAGCCTTAAAGCATGTAGTGCATCTTCTGAGGCTTGAAAGAAAGGAGGTGAATCTGTGACCACCACGTGTTTAAGAGAGCTGGCATTGCAGACATTACATTAATAACTTTTGGAAATGCAGACATGCGGGAGTTGGTATTAACTTCAATAGGAGTGATTTCCAATTTCCTATCTTTACTCTGATACAGGCAGTAAAGTCATGATATTTGTAAAGACATAGGCATAGAGAGAAACGTGTGCGGGAATGTCTACGAGAGATTCTGCAGAACTCTGGATCTTTTTAGGTTTAAAAATGTTGCTGAAAGGGACTTCTCTCTTATTTTCCTGCTTGACCTTTACACTGAAAAAAGATCTTCCTGCTGAAACCTAATGAATTTACTTGTTGTAGGAGGCAAGACACTAAAAACAGGCAGAAGAGCAGCAATGCAATATTTAGCCAGAGTGTTTACTATTCGTTGCTGTTTGGCTTTGCAAATAACTATTTAACTAGTGTGACTCTTCAGAGAAAGAAACACTTTGTGAAAGTACCAGTGCTGCACTCAAGCACGTACCACTTCGACCTGAAAAACATTCTCCAGAGAAAAACAAGGTCGATTAAATTTAATGTTGATATTTTTAAGGTAAAAAACAACAAATACAAAAAATCTTACCGCAAACAAACAAATCAGTCCTTGGACTTACTGGCTCACGTACCCTAAGGAGGTAGCAGCAGCACACTCCAGGCTCTGTATTTTAAAAATCTTTTGCAGATGCAGACAGATGTACAGAGAGCTTTGTCAAACAGCGATGCTTCTAAACCTGTGTGAGATGAGGGGCATATACCACAGTAGCTGTGAGGAGGAATCCTCTCCTGGACCTGTTCTTCAGATTCCTGGCTGCGTAACGTGGTATTTGCTCACTGCTGGTCCGCTCAGGAGCCACTTGGAGCCAAGGGGGCTGACAAACATCTGCTTTTTGTAGGTCTGCACTGGGACAGATTGTCACCACGTAGCACGAACATCTGCTCCGTGCAGAGCAGCAGTTGTGGTGCTTGCTGCGTGCCAGAGCCCCACGAAGCCGAGTCCGGCCAGGCAGTGCTAGCAGCAGTATTTGGGGCACGTTCTGGAAGAGGAAGGTTGGCTTCCAGGGACTTAAGAAGAAAATTCTGGGTTTTATTCTGTGGAGCTTTTTCTGTGCTTCCTAAAAAAAAAAAAAAAAAATATGCATATGGTAAGATGGAATTGATTTGGCTGTTTTTTTCTTTTCTTCCTGTTTTTCAGGAGAGCAGCCCAGTCAGAGCTCACGCAGCCTGCTGGAAATATGTCTTTCATCCCAGAACCGCAGGGTCATTTTGCCTGGAAGGAGGCTTTGGAGCGTGGCTGGTCCCTCAGCGCAGGGACCTGGATCTAACCGAGAAGGGAAATTAAGTGCTCTGGGGGGGGAAAAAAACTTACTATTTGAAAATGTGAAACCTTACTATTAGAAAAAAAAACTAAATTGGGTTAGTAGTGACAGTCGTGTTACATGGGACATATATTTTACCTTATTGAATGATAATAGTGTTTTACGTCATGTGCCTGTTTCTGACTGCCCCAGGAGGCTTTAGGCACCTCATGGCTTCCTTTACCTCAGTTTGGGTTAAAGGAATCGGGGGGGGGGGGGTGGCCGAGGGACGGTTGGCGGCGGGGCGCGACCGTTGGGGCGCGACCGTTGGGCGTGCGCCCCTCAGCCGCCACCTTGCGCCGGGCCGAGCCGGGCGAGGGTGCGGGGGGCCCGGGGCAGGGGCGGCGGCGGGGCGGGGCGGGACGCGGTGCCCCGCAGGGGCCGGGACCGGGACCGGGGCCGGGGCCGTGCAGGGGGCGGGGGGCCGGGGCCGGGGCCGGGCGGCTCCCGGTGTCTCCTCAGGGCACCGGCGGGAGCGCGGCGCTGAGGCTCCCGGCTTGCGGCTGTCCCGCCATGGCTCCCGGCTCCGAGCGGCTCTTCGACTCCCTGGGACACTTCGGCAGGTACCGGGGTGGACGGACGGGGACAGACACACACAGACACACTCGTGTGATAGATGGTGCGATGTACACACAAACCTAGGTTTGTGAGGTGGGGTGCGCAGATGTTGGGGGGTGCGTACCTCTGCAGCCACGGACAGGGCTGGTGTGGGTTATGTGAGGGTGAGGCTCTGGGTAGAGCAGGTGATGGAAAAGAAGTGTTTGACACGGAAATGACACCTTAGCATGGATGACTTACACAACTGACAGGCGTATGACCCTCCGTGGGTTCTGTCGTGTCCTGTCCTGATGCACTGATCAGCGTGGATTTTGCAGGTGCGTCCTGCTGGAGCAGACCCTCGTGTCACAGTTTGCGTGCGAGTTGAAGCTGTTGAGTTACAGCTTTGTGCTTTCTGGCTCAGTTACCAGCGGGCTAGCCCATACCACGGTGTTGATCTGCTCCCCATCAGGGGCAGGCAGCACCCTTTTCAGCAAATCTTTGGAGCTCCTGTTAATGGTAGAGGTGCATACCTGTGCTCCGCAGCAGCGTAGGCTCCTAACGTCACGTGCAAGCAGTGTCAGCGGGTATCGATAACCTCTGTAGTTGTTTAGTATGGAAAGACCTTTTCTTTGCTTAAATGGGATCTCAGCTTAAAATGAAATCTGCCAAGTTGTGATTTACATGCATAGCCATCTGAACAATATCTCATTCATTATCAGTTCTGGGTCAGCAACAAAATATTTTGTTCTGTGTGAGCTAGGAGAGGATTCCTAGCAAACGGTTTATTTTGCTGGTGCAGTTGTTCTTCTGTCTTGCGTGCTGTTTGTGAAAAACAAGCACCTTACTCTGCTGAAATAACATGAAAGTAGTTACTTCTAATGAAGTAATTTTCCTAATTGAGATCATTTGAAAACTGTATCTGAAGTACTGATAAAACTGCATTTTGCAATTAAAGGGAGAATAATTCTACAATGATAACCTCGCTTTAGGACCCTTCAGTGAACTGCAGACTACTGAAATGCACACAGCCATGTTATACTTATGGCTGTTCAAGATTTCAAACACCACATGCTAAAAGTAAACATAACGTGAGCTTATAGTAGATGAACTTATTTTTAAAATGTGGTAAAAAAAATCTATTTAGTCCTTCAACACTGCTAGATAAATGTACTACATATAAAACATCTGCTACATATATTCCTAATTGTAACTGAAGTAAGTTCTGATTAGTTTGTATTTATGCATGACTGTGACAGTCACAGGTAATCAATGGTTTCTTCAGTTCCAGCAATTCTCACAAGGCCCATGTAAGCCATGCACTACGCATAGATCTGGTTGGTCTGCCACAGTCAGACTGTGAGCAGTCCAAGCACTCTGAGCAGTCCAAGTATTTGGGGACTGTTCTGATTATCTTAAACTCTGACAGATGCAGTAAAGAATGGCCAGCTGTTTATATAAATATATATGTGGAGAGCATGTATGCATTATATATAGCTATAATATTACATGTACATAATTACATGTACATACAATGTATGAGCCTTCCACTTTGCAGAATTGCCATTCACACATATACCGACAACATCTTGCTTTCCATCAGACTCTCCTGCAGAAGTCTCAGGGATGCTGTAATTCTTAGAGGGGTCTCGAGACGTGCACGAACAGGCATGAAAGTGGAACAGCTCCTGTTTCCTTTGCCATTAAAGGAAGACTCTATGCCTGCGTGGAGGGCTGCCCTTGGCTGGCCGCCAGGTGCCCACCCGGCCGCTCTCTCACTGCCACTCCACAACAAGGCAGGGGGAGAAAATCAGATGAAAAAAGCCGTGGGTTGATACAAAGGCAGGGAGGCTGCTCACTCATTACTGTCACAGGCAAAACAGATTCCACTTGGGGAAGATTAATTTAATTGATTTCTAATTAAAATAGAATGTGATAGTGAGAAACAAAACTAAAAACTGAAAGGGGGGGCCCTTTGGAGCCGGCTGGAGCTGGCTCTGATCTGACCTGGGGCAGCTCTTGGGCTCTGCTCACAGAGGCCACCCCTGCAGCCCGTCTTTGAATTTGGGCATAAGGAGCATCTGTGGCCCATAAATTCAGGACTGGTGTTTTAAACGTTCTTGACTCTGTCTCTGGAGCGTGAGATCGCTACTCACTGTTGCAGAGGTGAATGAAAAAAAAAAAAAGTCCTGTCTGCCTCAAGAGGCCTCATCTCTAATGAGCTGCCGGACCTCAAGGCTCCTGATTTACCTGCATCAAACTGCATCCTTCTCCCAAGCAGCACCTGCTGCCAGGCCATCCCTGTGGGTTCTCCCTCACTGCCCCACAGCTTCCCCAGCCCCTCTCTGTCCAGTCAAGAAGTGACAGCCAGGCCTTGGGCTGCTGGCACAGCACACTTGTGCCCTGCTAGCTCTGCAGGCCTGCAAAGGTAGCGTCTGCTGGGTGGCCTGCAGCAAGCACGCTGCTCCTGGGCCTGCCGGCTCCTGGTGGATAACTGGGGACCTGCCCGCACACTGTGCTCCTGGGTGAACCAAAGGGCTTGTAAGAAGTTCAGTGGCTTTAGTCTACCAGCAGGGCACAGACCTTACTTACCTGGTTGCTTGTGGTCAACAGGCTATGTATTTTGCAGCTCTCATCTACGCCATCGCAAGGTGCTGAGTGGGGACATAACATAAAATGGAACAGATGTCTAGAGAAAAATCTGGTGAAGTGCCTCTCACTGCTAGAGGGCAAGGATTAGATTTCCAGTAGCCATGAGGTGCAGTTTACATGGTACAAAGAGCTTCCTCTGCGATTTACAGCTTTCACATCTTGGCTCTTACTTTAGCTAAACATGGGTGGTGGAAATTGTCAGGGAAAGAGGGGATAATTGGGTGTCACTGACACTATTTCCAAGTTTTGTAATGAAATATTTCTAGAATCTTTTAAAAAATTGTCTTTTCTTTCAAACTATCCTTTTTTTCTTTTGTTTTAAACAAAATGAAGTTAGCCAGATTTTCAAACGTTGGTTTTATAATTGAAGTATTGTACCAGCAGTTAGGCTATTTAACAAATTAGCAATGACTGCTTTTCATCTTTAGTGAAATGTTTGTGCATTTCGTCAGCCTTTAACACCTTCACGTCATTGCCTTATATGAGCTTGTTGCCCGGTCAGTGGAGCTGCTACAATTTGGACTTCAGAAGCAACCCCTACCAGGATTAGCACTGGGGAAAGGAGAGAAGCAGGACAGGGTGCCCACCTGTTCCATCCAGACACAGAGTCCAGGAGAGATGACCACATTTTTCAACAGTTTCAGTGTTTCCTGTTAATTGCCCTGGAACTTTTCTAGTGTGCATGAATAGATCGTAGACCATGCTTAGGTCGTAAAAGACTGCCTTGACTTTTGTAGAGATTCTTTCAATGGATGTTTGCAATGCAGTCCCTGCTGGTCAGTGCCATAAAAGCAATGTTTGAACACTTGGTGCTAACACTGTTTCTCATCTCTCCACTTTGTAGAGTTCTTGGTTAATTTCTGAAGGCCTACACCAAACCATCTGTCTTCTCTTCACATCTCAGAACTTTTCCAGGCTCCTATTTTCAGGCTGATGCCCTTATTCCCTCTCCGGTTTCATAGCTTCCAGCTCTTGTGGAGATCTGATTATGTCTTCTGCAAACTGTGGTGTGTACACGATACTTTCAGGAATTTTCCAGGAATTTTTGGGTGTGTATTAAATACCAGAGTCCCAAGTATCTCAGAGAACACGCTCACTCATTCCTTTTCATGGAAAAGAAAATAGGAATATTTTCAAACAATGATTTTTCAAATTCACATATTTTATAGATTTCTTGAAAGGTTCTTCCCCAACAGAAATACGTTTTTCAAGCTGAGAAGTGTTCGTGCTGCACATGCAAAAATATCACTTTTTCTTTTCCAAGCTAGTATGGAGAAGCAGGTAATCATATTCAGCATTTGAAAAGATGATTTGCTTTTACTTTAAAGACAGAAACATTACAAGCATTTTCTGAATACTAATACATTTAGTGTTTAATGCATCCTACACAATATTGATATTAGTAAACAAAATAACGTGAATTCCTGTTTAAACTTTGAGTAGTTCCCCAAAGGTGAGCAAAATACTGGTGGTATAGGTACTGCTTTTGGAAAAACTTTTTTCCCCAATATGCTAGGTACTTTATGCAGTGGACAAATTTATAGCAACATATCTGTCATTCGGTTTTCAAACTGTGTCAGTGGACAGCTGTTTGTGTTTACTGGAATGTGCCAGAGAGAAGAATCTCAAATCTAAGTCCTCCTTTGGCTCCCAGTCAGGGGTGGTGTTTGTCAGAAATGCTTGATAAATGTTCTTCAGCTTTATAACTGTACTATATTATAACATCTGAATCAGCCTGTGCTCGTCTCAGGTGCCCATAGGGTAAAATAAGTGGACTTAGCTCCATTTCAGTAAGAACTGTTTGGTTTTTTTTTTTCATTTTGTTTTGACTTTTTTTTTTTTTTTGGTGTCTGGATATTTTGCAAAGCGTACTCGATCCCATTGGTTGCATAGCATCATAATAGCTTTGGAGAAGTGAGACAAGCCATGTGTTTTCACAGAGTAAACTCTAGCAGCTTAAATAAAGCTCTTATTATCTATGCCTGACTAGGCAAAAGTAGAAATATTCTCAGGGCTCAGAACCAAAGATGGGTACTGGCAAGTGCCCCTAGGTAATGTGACAATCACTAGCAGTGCTGTCTGCAAGGGGTGCTAAAAACATTTGCTGGGATCCAGGTCATACTGGAGGCAGTCTAGCACAGGATCTGCATAGACAAAACTGTACTGCACCCAAGTGTGCTGGCAACCTCACCCCGCCTGTGTCTGGAGTGAAAAAGGGCATTATAACAGTAAATTAAAAGGTAGGTCACAATAACAGAAAATCGTAGAATCACAAAAGCTAGTAAATCAGTTAAGATTTGTAAGCCAGCTGCTGAGATTCAGATTGCACCTCTGAAATGTCGGCAGCCCGCCAGGGTGGCTTCTAGACAAAGCTGTAGCATGGACAGAGTTATGACAGCATGAGGCTATTATCACACGCATCAAGGAGCTGATGATCAGCTGTTTCGTCCCCAAATATTGTGGTATGAATAAAAATTAAACATGCAAGGCACTGCACAGTGTGTTCTCTGTAATTTGGTGCGTGATATGTCACTCCTGTGAAAGCACTATTGCTTCTATAAAAGCTCTGCCAGTAATTTTCTCATAATTGTCATGATTTTCAACAGCACAGAGGTTTTCAAAAGTGGGAAGGACATGTTTTATGAAAGGGCTTACTCACAAGAAGTTTGACCAGTTTACTGTGGGAAGTGAAATGATTCAAGTAGGATATTTAGAGGATTTGTCTAAGGCCTCAGAAACCTTCAGCACATGCTATGAAATTTTCTGTGCTACCATGTTGCTGTATGCAACAAGAATGGGACTGAAATATGTACCCAGCTGATGTTCCATTTCAGGTGGCTTGAGGTATTAAGCTATAGTAGCTGAGCAAGAACATGAGATTATCAATTTCTCAGAAATATGGAAAAAATAGCAAGACAGAAAATATCAACTGAGGTCTCTATTACAAGGGCAAGACTAGAAACAGTGTGAAGACAAATGAGACAGAGATTTATAAGTACTAATGATGATTGATCTGATAGATTGTCCACATACCTGGGGAGAAATCTCATCTCCTTGAAAAATACTGAAATTACCTAGACAGCTAATGTGTGCCTTCATATTATGCATTGACAGCCAAATCGTAATGTCTAGCTCACTCAGACCAGATGTTCTCTGAAGTTCACGTGCAACAAAAAGGTGGTTTGAGGAATCTAGAAGCACGATCCATTGGATCAGAGACTGAACCCTTTCCTCAAGAAAATGTTTTCATTAAGAGGAGAAGCTGGGATTCCTCTTCCAGTCATTTGTAGGCATTACTATTAGCTAGCAGCATCGGAGGTGCAGTGGTGCTGGGACAGGAGTAGAGGCCGCAGCCTGGAGAACAGATGGAAAAGGCCGGTAACACAGCAGGAAACAGAATACAAAAAGATGCTTCAGAAAACTGGGAATAATTTGCTGCTCTACGAAGAGCAGTCAGCACCACACTTTGGATGGGGCTCAGTGTCACTTCAGTGTCTTGTCTCCATGGATCGATGTAGCCTGGCCTTTTCCAGCCACGTTGCAACCTTCTCCTCTAAGCTGTGAAGGAGATTTGGAAGGATCTAGGTTCCCACCTGATCCATCTGTATAAGTCTATGCTAGCTGTACAGGGAAGTTAGCTGTTCAAATCAAGGCTCAATAGAGTAAATAAAATAAAGTTAGTGAGCTCATCTCACTGACTTTACAGGTGTACAGTGTAAACTTCAGATGCCTGCATTAGTCACCTTGTCAAGGGGGAGAATAGCCTTTAAGGGCATAATTCATTTGTCTCATTTTCAGTGAGTGCTTGACAGGATGAATGCTGCACCTAGATTTGTCTGTGCTTCCTCATTGAGTGAAAAGGGGATCTAGAGAATTACAGATGTATTTGGATTGCACACTGTATACCGTATATTGCATCCAAGTGTACAGTATACATCCAGATTCTTCACTTTCAACTTATGTTAACTAACTAAGGCTTAGCTAGGAGGTTGGGATGTGGGAGCTGCTTCTGGTAGCATGCTTTCTGCATCGCAGTATTAGCCAACAGCTTTCTCTCAAGACAACTCAAAGCAGGTACCTTGAGCTCTGCTGAATGTCAGATATCAGAAAACGGTCAGGTATGCAACTGTACTGCTGTTACAGTGCTTGCCACCTTGTTGGCATTCCATCAGCAATACCTGCTGTCAGTTCCTTGAATACAGGTAATTCCAGGAAAGATTGAGTTTGGCCAGGGATTGAATTGAGAGCATTAAGATCAGAGCAAAGAGGTCAAGCCAATTCTGAAAACATTGGAGTCCTGAAGAGATGGAAAGTGAGGAATCAAAACCTACAACTGACTTCATGAAAAGGAAAAAAAGGAAGATTAATACAGTCATTTAGAACTTACAAAGTAGGCAAAAATACGATTTTTTAACTCTTAAAGTGCTGATAGATCTTTGTGTCCTTGGTGAAAAGTTAGAAAATACTACTGATACTATTCGTTTAGCCTTTGCTCAATAAGTAAACGTTACCATATCTACGAAGTAGTATTTCATTTGAATGTCTGTCTAGTACTAGAGGGAAAGTCAAATATGAAAGGTGGAAAATAAGCAATAAGATAAGCAATATCCAAAAGCATTTTGTGACACAAAGCTACTGAATATATGGTGAAATTATACAGATGAGACCACATTTCATTAAAATAACTTTTATTCATGTCAGACTCCAAAACAAATTACCATTTGGATTTTTTTCTGCTGTTTAGATCTTTGGAACTGGCTTAGGTCAGCAGAGCTGGGAATTACCAAGAAACTTGTTTCAGCTCCACCCTTCTGCGAGAGAATTTGTGTTTGGTCCAGGGTCAGAGCAATTGGAACCTCCTGTCGCTGACACTTGCATTTTAGGCTCCTTGGAGAACCGTAGTCCTCTGTAGATCGGTGGAGCTGAGTGAGCTCTGTTTGGTCTCTGTTCTGAATGGATGCGGGTGGTACAAAACCAGATCTGTGCAGAAGAGTCCTGGCAGGTCTGAGCAGAAAACAGCTTTTTTATTGGATTCTTTTGGAGAATGGGAGCCCCATGTATTTCTTATAAATATTTATGTGAGGTTTGAAAACAGCGTTATGCCAGATCACTCCCCTGTACCATAAAAGAAAGACTCAAAGAAAGCACCTGGCTCTACTGTGGAGATATAACCAGATAAAAGAACCCTACAGAACATGTTTAGTAAGATGTTAAAGTGCATTCTTGGCCTTGGAAACAGTGAAATCTGTCATCTGGATTTCTTTGTTTTTAAGTTAAATTAATTTTTAGAGTTTAATGAGAAAGGTGGTAGAATCATTTTCCTCGAATGACAGGAAATGGAAGTGTTGTCTGCTTTCCATGAAGAAATCAAGAACAGTATAGAAGAAATCAGTCTGTTGGTGATGGAAGAGACAAATGACCAATAAAACTAATGAAAATATCTTTTCTTTGGAAAGATAAATAATGCTGTTAAGATTTTGACTTTTCTTTGGAGAGGTTGTGAAAAAGCTCTCTGTCTAATTAAATTGAAAGGCAGTATTTCAAATATACAAAATCTATTAAATCAACTTTTGACATTTCATAGTATTGTATATACTCAACGGTGTAAATCTCTCAGAAGAGAGAAAGCAGGAATATATTTCTTGTCCCGTGAAGTCACAGTTAGGTTAGGTGAACCACTGTCCAACAGTGAAACTGGAAGGGGTCTAAGGAAATAAGAACTGGACAGAAGTTCATGACCAGGCTGCTAGGCGAAACAAAACAAACTGAAAACTCCCCAGTGGGAATTAATCATTTAATTGTGTCTTGTTATGGGGCAGATTCCCATGACCATTCAGGGAAAAGCGGTTGAGGACTTCTAATCAGAGTGGGCTGCACATTTACAGTGAGTAGGGGCAGTTTGGAGGGAAGGTGAGCTGTGAGCCTGCAAAAGTAGCTGAAAGTCCTCTTGAGCTCAGAAACCTTTTTTAATGTAGGTGTAGAGATAACCTGGCTTATCTTGGAGAAGATAGCCCATTGGGGATAATAACCTGGCTGGGAAGTAGGAACATGGGTGGGACGGACCATCTGACCTTGGAAGAGCCAAGAGACAAGTTTAACAAAGTATGTAGACCATATCACACTGTAGATTGCTCTGACTCCCTTTCTTCAAGTTGTAGAATTACATATGTAGAATTGTATGCATGGAGAATTGCAACTTGCTGTGTTGTCTTTGGCAACAAAGAATCTCCGGCTGAAATTGATTTGCTTTTCCTTAAGCAATACTTTGATTTATATGTTGCCTCAAATTTTACAAGGCACCGTATTATCTAGCACTTAATTTCTGCAGTGTAACTAATAACATCTGAAGTGATTCTGTTTGTGAAATATTCCTAAAAAGATATCAGACATTAAATGTACCTGCTTTAGCTCTTCTGTTTTGCTCTTGATGACGACTTACTGTGTTGAAAGTCACAACACCATAATGCTGTAAAAGTTTCAAAGGGAGCCAGGGATAGTAAAATGCCCATTACCCAGGTGATACAAGGCTTTATGCAGCCCACAGAAATGGCCTAGGTCATCTTAATAATATTCTTGGCTGCAAAAGTAATGTTATGGATAAAATTATTGCTTATATTAAGGAAGAAAGAAACTTACAGAAATGGTTTAAATATAATTTGATTTGTAGAGCTAATATTCTTTATTATTTTAAGTGAAAACTCAGAATGTACTAGTATATGCAAAAATGATTATAAACATATGCTAGGAAAGTGGCATCCAGTATGCTTGAATTGATTATGCAGATTTCTTACTTGTTTTGCATTTTCCCATGAGATCTTTCAAAAACCTGTGAAGAATGAGAAACTTGATAATCATTTTCCAAGTGAGGAGCAATGAGATTTCCTATATAGAAATTTATACCCTTTATTGCTTAACAATATGTGGCATGGCAAGAGAATTTATGTAGAATTAAGACTGAAAATGAGCTGTCTCCATCCAAATTTTGTTAGGCATTGATATGAATATGGACCAAAGAAACAATTCTTAAGAAGCATCATGTAATCACTGCAATGGCAAGTGTTCATTCCATGTATTTGTACCTTCAATTACACCAGGCGTGGTCTCGCAATAGGAATACATAAACAAATAAGTAAGCACAGAATTCATATGAAAACTGATGAGTTTTATTTCAAGACCATAGATGGAAAAAATTCAGATTAAATAAACTTCCATAGTTTGAACAAAGTTAGTGCTATGTGTAATCAGGTTAAACAGCAGAAAACATCTGAAAACACACGAAGTGGAAAGGAGGAATGAAACATGCTAACAGTTTGTACACGAAGTAGTACCTCTGCCTATAATTGGGTGGAATCTCAGTAAAAACATTTAAATTCTAGTAGACGCTTTAGGGATTGTGGCGTGAAATGATTTGCTTACGTAAGCTGATGGAAACACTACAGCACAGGAGGGAATTAAAGACGTAGTTTGGCTTTGTCCCCAAAAAAGAGGCTGACCAAAAGAAAACGGTGTTACTGAAGATACTAGAATTCAGTTTTCCCTGTAAGAAGTAGCGCTACTAATATATTATGCAGATGGAGTACATGCTGAATTTCTGAATGGTAGATGTTTGTACAAATGCTGCTCCTGGAAAGGAAGCATCAAAGTACAGGGCTGGAAGCAGTTACTCTTGAACAGTTACCCACTGTGTTTAGCACCGATCCAAATAATTCCAAACCATACTGAAATAACTTAAAAGCTGCATGGTCATGTTCTTTTTTTAATTTAATTACCTGGTACATGTCCTTGAGACACGTAAGGCAGAAAGGACAAGTGGATAACTAAAAGGAAATCGGCAGGCTCCAGCATTGCCACTGGAAGGCGTTAGCCATGCTGTTGCGATAGCAGTCCGTCCCCGCTTGCCAGCCCTGCTCCTCTTGTGATCGATCAGTGCTCCACCGATAACTGCTGCAGCCCCACGTGGCGCCACGACCGCCAGCTGGGGGGCTGCTTTGCTGGCACCTGGATGGGTGCAAATGCTCAAAAATTACAAAAAGGTGCTTCGTGCTGACTTTGATCATCAAAAATAAGGTTGACCTGAAGAAAGTTAGAAATCAATGTGATTTGTTTGAATCAACGTTCAAAAAGGAGTTCCTAATATATTTTGAAGCACTGTGTAATTAGTAATGGGATGCATTCAATTACCTCAAATCAAGTAATGCAATACAAGAAAATGAAAGTAATCTTGATTTTCTTTAAATTTCAGACTTATATAGAAAAACATGTAAAAAAAATCAGGAGGAGACTTCATGAGAAGCAAAAAACTTTCAGAGGCAGTAATTATTGGAATCTTCTGATGATTGGCTTATATTTGTTGCAGTGGAAGAGGAAAACAAAAATATCAGAAATATATTCGTAATATGGCAAAAAGAGAGAATTCACTTCCTCTTTTTGGTAAAGGTTTTGAGTAGAAAATACCTTTTTTTCCAGGATTTGCACTAAAATTTTACTTTGCCATCCTTGTACTCATTTCTTAGGGTATATAAAATGGAATGAATTTTATTTGACATTACACTGGAGTTTACAAACCAGGTTTTTGTTGTTTGCTTTAATTTAAGCAGAGTTTTCTTCTTGTGTTTGTGTGCGTGTCAAGAGTCATTTACATAGATAGACACTGCAATAAAAAGGACCTGCCATAGCCACTGTTAAAGGTAAACATTCCCAAAAGATAGTATGAAAATTAATGGTACTCTTCTTGCAAAACCTTGAAACCCAAGCATAGGAATCGTATCTCAGATACCAGTTTGTTATGGTAGCTGGCAACAATGTCTTTTTAATGACTCTTCCAGACAATGTAAAAATGATGCATATGGACAAAAAGTGTATGAGAAAAGGCTGTTTGGATAAATGGAAAGCGTTTCATCATACCACTCAACAAATGCTGGCGTCACTTCACTTTGAGTGAGTTTGCTCATCTGACGTCTAGATACAGATCCATAAAGAAATGATAGCTGGGATAGAAGTGTTAGAGTTCTTCAGAAAATCAGTTCTAAAAGATTGTAAGAATGTTTTGGTGTCTGCTATTCAGTGACTGCATATTGATGCACACATTACCACTAGTGATGATGTATATGGGGCACTCCGGATTTCTACAGGCTTTCGTGTTCCCATTGCATCTGTGCCGTTGGTGTGTTTATCTGCATCCAACACAGCATCTTCTTCCTCTGAACACCAGTTCTGGAAACGACCATTTTGCTGATGTGGGCTGAGACCAAGTCTTTGCATAGTTTAAACCACCCCTACCTAGGAGGGAAGGAAGTTTGCTCTTGATGCTGCAAGGCAAATAAGGCCATGTCAGTTGTGTATTTAAGGCTGCTTCCAAATCTGCCTCTCTGTACCATAGCAAAAATACTGCTCCCGAGTCTCATTCAGCTCTTTTCCTCTCAAAAAATAAATGTGGAAGTGTACAGAAATGCATAACAGTTTTTTGGTTTAAAGTGGAAAGAATGCTGAATGGCTTTTTTCACATTAAAAAAAAAAAAAGCATGGAATACAAAGCTAAAAGCGGTCACTGAACACAAATTCTTTCAGAAATAGTAAATATCTGGAATTTTCTTTCCACCGAAGCCATCCTGTTGAGTGTAGGCTGCACAGCAAAAACATGCCGTGTCTTCTGACTAAGCGGTTTGCTAACAAGGTGGTTGAAAAGGCAAGCAGTCAAAATAGTTCCTGTAAAACCTGTGGAATAGTACAAGTCTCTTGTTAATCACAGCACAGCCTTGTCGCTCTATCATGCACTGAAAGGGTTTTTAAAGTTTTGTATTAGCTTTTGAGGAGAATCTAATATATTTGCTTTTATTCTATTATCTTTTTATCTCTAATCTATCTTTTTATTCCCTAACATCTACGTGTCAATGTCCGCTTCAGATGTTGTTGCCTCCCAGATGTACCGCCTTGCAAATAGACTGCTGCAGATCGTTTGCCTGGATGGAAAACAAATTAGATCAAGCAACTGATCTGGCTTGTTTTTGTTTTTGTTATTTTAATCATCATCTGTTCTCACGTTTTTTCAAGTAAGATCAGTTTTCCAGATAAAATCCACAGCCGGGCCACATAAAAAGTACCACCACATCTGAGGGGAGTCTCGGGGGATCACTGTGTCTCAGGGGGTAAATAAACAGTGGGAAAAGAGAGGGAAGGAAATACGATGACAGTGCCACAGGGTATGTTGTGTCATGAGAATACAGCCAGAGTGGCAGTGGTCTGAGATCTAGTTCATTATCTTTATGCAAGACTGTTTCTTCATTTCAGGTACTGAAATTGCAATATTAACATTTGCTTTTCTTAGATTATAAAACCTGTGCAGAAGAGCCAGAAAATGCATTTTTTTTCTTTTTTTTTTTTTTCTGAAAGCAGTAAACTGAAAAAAGAATTAACTGGGGCGAAATTTCACAAAAATATTTTAGGAAGGGCTGGCACATTTTCATGCTGCGTCTTGCTCAAGCTTTTATGAAGACAGTTTTATGCTCATTTGACTTCTGGCATTCATTAAGTGCCTCTATACTGGAGCAGTAACCTACAAAGTCTTCTTGACTTCTATATTTGACACTCCTGGCAAGAGTGACAAAATGTACTTGCCAAATAATTATCTCCCATGGCAAGTCACTGAAGAGATGGAAAAATACTGTGAAGAGCCAGAGATTATCATACTTTTTAGGACAGTCATCATGTTCACAGATCTTAAAAATGGCAAAAAGAATATGTTTTAAGAAGAAAAATAACATATAAAATGCTGTTGAAAATTACTGCTTGCAACGATATGCATTACTTAATCTGATATGTGTATGTGAGAATAACTGGCATATAAAATATCCTCCCCAAAACCGGCCTTTTTTGAAATCAGCCCTGGAAAACAGATCTCAGACTTTGCTGAGAGAAGCCTTGTCTTCTCTTGGTAAATGTTGGTAGTATTTATTCCTATGGCAATGCGATTTTCTTAGCATTTGGAGCTGTGAGCAACACTCTCTTATGTCAGGGAAATTTAACTTATTTTAAAATGGAGTTTGGTGTGGTTACTATATTACATGGTTGCCAGCGATTGAGAGCTTTAAGCTTAGTAATAGAGGATTTCTTCTCAACCCAGCGTTCTTAACTCAAGTGTTAGGGGAAGAAGTCAATCATTTACAGCAGGTAGCGAGGACAGTGCAGACTTTAACCCGTGCCTCATGGGCAGCGAAGTGCACAGGTTCTGCTGTCACCTACTGCCACAGCTCAGCCTGCTGCAGTGGGGGGTGCCCAGCGTCCCTGAGCTGCCCCCCGGGCCAGTCCTCCCGCAAAGAGGAGAAGAGGAGACGCTGCGTGAGCATGGCCAGGAAGCAGCCCCAGGATTTTAAGGCTGGGCAAGGGTGGCGGTACAGCCACACCAGGAGGCTGGGACAACTCGTGCACCCAGCTGTGCGAAGGGAGGGGTCCCCGGCTAGCCATGGAGCAGATTCGTGTGCCTCCTTGCTCAGCACCCTCTGCTGCCCCGTCCACACTTCTGGCAAACCGGTGTCTGTCATGAGGCTGCTGCTGTGGCTTTCTCTGTCCTGTATCCATTCTGCAGCTGCTGTGGCAAGCAAAGCTCAATGCATCTATAGTACTCTCCCATCCCACGTATCATCCTCCTTACATACTTTTCATGCTTTCTATATGTTGTCACTGACAGCCGAATTAACTCCTTTTTGGTAACTACGCAAGTTAATGAATTTCCTGACCTCTGTGCAACCAGCCTGTCTAGAAGAAAAACTCTTCCTACCCCCAGGAGATACTCAGCAGTTCACAAGGTTGGGCTTTTCAATCCAACATCGTCGTGTATTCAGCAGTGAATTTTCTCTTCACATCAAAGGAGGGATTTTAGGTTTTGGTGTGTGTATTTACTGAAAGAGCCCTAGCCAGCCCATTGTGGAATTTTACTGGAGAGAGCAGTAGGGCGTTTTTACAGGCAGGGAAGCAGCGGAGGCAGAGCTGTGGGATGCCTTCAGCCACCAGTGCTGCCATACACTTCTGTAGCTTCACATCTGGCCTTATTCTCTCCTATTCCTGCTTCTCTTGCCTGCTCCTTGGCTTCTTTATTGAACAGTTAGAGGTTAAAAACTGCAGTGAAGTCCATCCTGCAAGATTCAGCAACAGCACGGCCATTCTGTTGTAAAAACACATTTTCATGTTCTTAAGTCAGAAACAGCATGAATTATGTCTATCACTGTGTATCTATGAATTATGTCTATCACCATGTATCTGTCATACTGTTTGACTTTCTGTGTTCGCTTAGCATAGGTGCTACAAATGAAGTAAGAAAAATAATGACACTGTAGAGTGGATTTCTTTGTTGGAGCTGAATAAGATTTTTGTAACATTGAAAACTGAAGAACACTTTTACAAGAACCAGTTATATCTAGTTCTAAGTTAAATCCTTGAAAGATGAGTGAAAAGTGGCATGGCACAGATATTTCTCTAAAATAAATCCTGCATTGCTTTTTATAGAGTTGGACACTGCTCTATAGGACACAAAGGAAAAATGAGGAAAGGGTAAGGGATTGCAATTTATACAGTTTTAGATAGCAACTAGACGGGGAAAACAGATAATTTTTTATGAATAAATAATAGGAGACAAGGAAGATTTATTCAAGGTTGCACAAGGATGTTTTATAAGCTGCTGATAGTCTTACACTGAAAAAGGGGACATCGAGATTAGATTTAATGAGAAACTTTCCAACAGAAAGCTTTGATAGTAGAGCAGTCTGTCAAAATGGTTATAGAAGCGCGATCACAAGTGCTCAGGAAGATAAAAAATGAAACTCTCAAGGGAGAAGTTAGTGCAGAGATTAGCTGGAAATGATCCAAATTATGGCCCTAGCGATGCTTTTGGGATTTGGGTTTTACGAAAATGATACAGAGCATTGGTTCATGCCATCTTCTCAGCTCATATCCTAACAGGTTATCTTCTTTTGAGCCTCTCCAACAAAAAGGGGAATCATTTTTATTTTTTTTTCTCACTCTTACTGGGCAGAAGAGAGATGATGAACCTCGTGTTTCTTGTGCTGGGAGAGCTAATTAGTAAGCTCAAGATGAATGTATGGGAGTTTGAAATTATTTCATTCTTCCTGTGTCTGGGAAATATCAACTGGGCTATCTGACACTACAATGTCTTGTTGCATAATGACAAATATTGCAAATACTGGGCGTCCTGGTTCCAACCATGCTACTCTTTATTACCTATTAGAAGATGTAACTGTGCAGTTTCTAGGGTTTTAATTTGCTAATCTGCTAGAGGTCATCTAGTCTTGATTTTAGCCAATTCTGCATGCTGCAACAATAGCCC
Organism: Cygnus olor; assembly: GCF_009769625.2. Lineage (NCBI taxonomy): Eukaryota > Metazoa > Chordata > Aves > Anseriformes > Anatidae > Cygnus > Cygnus olor. Next base: position 49,315,154 of record NC_049171.1, on the reverse strand, counting down.
AAGTTACTGAATTTGGGCTTGCTCTGCTATTTTTAAAACTAGTTTGTCTTTTGATGAGAACAGTTGCAGTTAAAATAACACTGAAGAACTAAAAATTGTTGCTAACCATATTTGTCTGCATTAGTAGGGGGACAAAGGTAACATTTCAGAATAACCTTTGGTTTTGAGTGGTCCAAGATAGTCCAAAAGCCTTTCAGAGCAGGTTTACCCTTGCTTTAGTTTATGGCTAGGTGCTTAGTCCTCAAGAAGCTGTTCTCCTGACAGGGTATCAATAGACTTAAGGGTTGCTGTTGTTAAGTCCAATTTCTCTTGACCACATCTCTCGCAAGGTTTGATGAGAAAGAACAGCACAGCACCTGTGAGAGTCTTCAAGAGGGATTTGGAACCAGCTTTTTGAGCTGCCCCTGTGGGTTTAGCAATCTGGCCCTTTCCTCAGACTGCTGTTGAAAAATCAACAGAGCTGTTGTCAAGAGAAAGCGGGACAAAAACCATTGCATCTAAACAGCAGCAATGCAATTGGAAAGACAGGAAATGCAAGTGGGTTTGCCTTTACCAAGGAGAGAATTAAGCAACACCAGATAAAAGGCAGAGGAGATTGCCCTTGGTCTAAGAAGGCCCTTGCTGCTAAGTAGGCTAATGGTATTCTTGGCTGTGTTAGGCAGAGTATCACCAGCAGGGCAAGAGAGGTGGTCCTTCTGCTCTGCTCAGCATTGGTGAGGACACACCTGGAGTTCATGGCTGTGTCCAGTTCTGGGTCCCCAGTACAAGAGAGACCTGGACATACTGGAAAGAATCCAGTGGAGGACCACCAAGATGATGAAGGGCCTGGAGCACCTCTCCTATGAGGAGAGGCTGAGAGAGCTGGGACTCTTCAAGCCTGGAGAAGAGGAGGCTCAGGGGGATCTCATCAATGTGTAGAAATACCTGAAGGGAGGAGGCAAAGAGGACGGAGCCAGGCTCTTTTCAGTGGTGCGCAGTGCCAGGACCAGAGGCAATGGGCACAAAGCGTAACACAGGAGGCTCCCTCTGAGCCCCAGGCAGCACTTCTGTGCTGTGCGGGTGACGGAGCACAGGCACAGGTTGCCCAGAGAGGCTGTGGGGTCTCCTCCTTGGAGACCTTCAAAAGCCACCCGGACCTGGTCAAGCAGCTCTGGGTGTCCCTGCTTGAGCGGGGGTTGGAGCAGGTGGCCTCCAGAGGTCCCTGCCCACCTCAGCCCTCCTGTGATGCTGTGTGAGATGAGGATGGTGGGTGGAGTTAGGTTACACTAGAGAACTGTTCCATTGAAAATGTTATTTGGACATTAAAACAATGTATCCAGCAAATTCTATTTAAGTACCTTGGCTCTGGTTAGTTTAGAAATTCATTAGAAACTGTGGTGACAGATGATTAAAGGTCCTAGGCCAGGTCCTGCTGCAGACTTTATCAGAGGAATTCAAGGCTAGATTGGATACATATCAGAGAGGAGTGATCTGGAGGTTGCATTTGTTACAGGCACACAAGACATTACATGGCAATTGCTTTATAGGCATCGTTTCCTGTAACTTCAGCAGAGACTCTGATCATGTTCAAAAAATCTTTTTGTTTCCTGCTATCAAGGCCCAGCACATGCTGTGATAAAGATGTGTATATAGAAGCACACTGAATGCTTCTTCAAGTTAGCGCAATTGATTGGCCTCCAGGAAATAAGAACTGGAGGAAAAAACAAAGATACGTTTTTTTTCTGAACAAATGTACTAATTCTGTGCGTAATTATAAGTTAATTGAGGAAAAGATTCCTTACGTTTAGACTGTCAGAAGCTATCCTAGAATTTGCAATCAGTGATACTCGTTCATTGCAAGTCTTTTGACGTTCAGAATATGTGTGCATTTTATACACAAAGATTTGCTTGCACCTCAAGCATATTTGAAAAGCTGTTAAAATGCCAGAATTCAGGCAATGTATAAAACATTCTCTTAGTACGTTTGTTTTATGATACAATCTTTAATGCATAACTGCACACCCTGCTTAAGCGAAAACCCAGCCCAAATTACAGCTATGTTTTGGTACAAAGCCTTTCACACTGTTCACATTTTGTCTTCTTCTTACATGTGTCTACATGTATTCTCTCTTTGTCTTTCAGAGGCAATGAAGTGAGGTAGAAGATAGGTCGAGTACAGGTACATGGATACAGTGGGGTGAAATGAAGGGCATAATGTGTTTGCTCTGTTTTATTTGATGTGCCTATCTCTATCCCTCAGAAACTGAGGTTGCGACATTTTGGTTCCTCTAACCATTCCAGTAATCTTAGGCCTTGTTTTGAGGGATGTACTGGATGGGATCGTAGGGTGGGGAGTTACCTCAAATTCTGTATTTAAGTTAAGAATTGTTTCTTTTTAAATAGTCTTCTCTGTGTAGAGCTGTACATGTGTCTAAGAGCAGCATTTATTTTTTTGACAAAAGGGACACCTGATATTTCCTGAGGATAGATGGCTTCTGCTGAGCATCTTTCCTCATCTTTGGTCTCTTGCAGAGCTTAGCTAATTTTGAAGCCATACTGTAACAAACCACTAGACGCTAGATGATGCCTCCATTTACAACTTTGCCAAAATGATTGGGCTGATCGTAGCAAAATGGTTGTGTTGATGGTTTTGTGTATATAGAGGGCTTTTCTTCAGTAAACCTTTTTTCTTTCCCTTTGCAGATTTCAAGCATGTGTTTATTTTGCGTCTGTCTTTCAAGCTATGTCATGTGGCATCCATTACTTAGCGTCTGTGTTTATGGCTGTTACTCCTAACTTCGTATGTGGGATCCCAGGGAACGTGAGTAGTGTTCTCTTCTACAACTCCTCTGAAGCAAGTCTAGAGGACATCTGGACAACATGGACATCAACAGAGAATTACATTGTAGTCCAGCTGGAAAATGGAGAAATCTGGGAACTTAATCAATGCAGCAAGGCCAAAAGAGAAGTCAGTTTGGATCTAGCATATGAATATAGAGGCAACAAGTCCGTATTTTCTTGTTCTGATGGATTTCTTTATGATGATACAAAATGGAAGAGCACTGTTGTTACGCAGTGGGATCTGGTCTGTGACCGAGAATGGCTTGCAAAATTAATCCAGCCTACATTCATGCTTGGAGTCTTGATTGGAGCCGTGATTTTTGGTGATATTGCTGACAGGTAAAGTTCCATCCTCTCAACATTGTAGGCTCAGACTGCAGTAACTCCATGTGTATCTATCTGTTTTGTTGTTTTATTTATTGTGTATGAATTTAGGAGGTTTTGATATTGTTTTATTCACAGATATGCTTAACTCATTTTTTTTCCTGTTGCAAGTATAAGTTTTAAAATGTGTTTGCAAATCATTTGCGTTTGGAATTTATTTCCTACTTCATATCATCCATTGTTAATCCCTTAAATTTTCCTATGCAGCTAGTGTTTTACCCTTAGATTAATTTTTTTATTGTTATTATTTTTTAACAGGAATAGTAATAGTAGTATTAGCAATAGTAAAACCTGGGAGTAGGTTTTCACCTCATTTTCCATGAGGAAAGATACCTCCTGGTATATACCTGTTTATTTCTGGATATGATGAACAGCTGAAGGGCTTCATCCCAACTTCCGTCATGAATACAGCTCTGTGGGACTGATTCAAAGGCTTTGAGGGTTTGATCAAGCCCCTATTTTTTCTTGCTGTCCAATTGCAGTTTTTCCCTAAAAGGTTAGTTTAAACATCAGTTTCTTGAAGGTTGGTCCAGACAGGAGGAAAATTGGTCATCAGCGAGCTTTGCTGTGGTTCCCGTTATTTACTAGCATGGTCAGAGTTCTGTTTGGGCCCGAGGTGCGTCAGCCGGTGCAGGGCCTCCATCAGAGCTGTCCCGTGCTTGCGGTGCCAAGGCTGTCCTTCAGCCAGCCCCCTCTGGCTCTGCCTCCCTGGGTGTTTTCTGAGGTCATGCACTGAGAGCCAACTTCACAGACAGACTCGGAAGCAGCAGTGAGATCCAGGATGTATGCCTGTGTCCTCCTGCGTCTCTTAGTTTTCTCTCTCAACACAAATGCCTCAGAAGAACACCTAGCTGTACCTGTCTGCCCACGTGGCATTCTAATTTCAAAGCTACATTGTGCTGTCCTAGGCAGTTTATATACGTGTGTTTTGATTTGAAGACTCCTTCAGTGTTACTTATTCTATAAAGGAGCTTGTTGACTAACAGCTCTGCTAGATGGACAGTGAAGATGTGTTCCACAGCTAAAAGTATGAGCAGGAAAAGGAGACTAGGCACATTGTTCATTAGCACAGCACTGTGGTGTGACAACATGGGAATGCAAATCAAAGATGATCTTCCTTTAATTTGTCTTCTGGAACACATGGAATCAATCCTTCCTCCTTATTCAAGGATTTGTAAAACCATATTTAATACAAAACCAGAATATAATGCCAACATTTGTTCTGTGTCCCTTTAAATCATTCATGGCTTTATTAATTAATACCCAGACATGATTTATGAGGTTATGATTGTATTGTTCTCATTTCCATTAATTCAAGCCATGGACAGCCAGTTGAGATAATACACACATCCCGAGTTGCAGATTTACAACCATGGATTTACAGCTGAAAGTTGTTATTTTCTGACACATCCTGGCTGGTGAGAAATAAGTTTGTGGGTTCCTCCCATTCCCAATTAACAGATTTCCCAACAGAAGAGCCTGGACAGCTGGGACTCACTGGGATCTCTTCTGGCAGGGATCAGAGACCAAATGTGAATGATGACTCCTTCCTCCCAGACCTTCCAGGTCAGGGCTGGAGAAAAATGGGAGGGCGCTGGAAAGAGCTGTGCCATGTTGCTGTTTGGGCTACACCGCCTGTTTACAATGTCACTTCCCAGGGTTGTTTTGTTATAGTACCAAATATTCGCGGAGAAGAACAGGCAAACGAGCCCCCACCCCTGAAAGTCCTCAAACTCTCCATCTAAATGTAATATCTGCATCTCTGAAAAGCTGTTTGCATTGGAGTAGGTAGTAGAACCCAAGATATAATATTATCAGGGAATAAAAATGATTCTGTACATTTTGTAGACAAAATGGGATAAAATGATTCCTCAATAGAGTGTTGTGTAGTAGACTGCAGATTTCTAGGTCGTCTTCTCGGTTGAGCTTCTCATTGTTAGCACACACTCACTTGTTTAGGTACAAGTGAGTATGCTAGGCATATTTTCTCCCTGAGGTATGGGAATAAGACAGACAAACATTAGTTCATTTTTAATAAACACCCTTCTTTTGCACTGGAAAGTACTATGCTGTTGATGAGAAATTAGTACTTAACCTGTGGGTTGTTTTTTGTTTTTTTTTTTTGCTGTTACTGTACTAGCATCTGTGTTTGTACGTGCATGCATGTGTGCTGTGATGCAATCAGAAAATTCAGGGAAACCATGTAACTGTCATTTATTAGACAATTTAACTGAAAATAATAGGACAAAGATACATTACAGAAGCCTCTAAGTACTACCCAGACTGGTTTTTACTTTGGCAAAAGATAGCATATGTCATCACAGATAACTTTTGTTAGAAATTACTAACTTATTAACTAGATATTGTCTAATATAAAATGTCTGAAAAAGTGACTATTAGGAACTGACGTCATAAATAAGACAAAGTAAATTTGTGGATTAGTTACATAGAAGTTAAGCTTGATACTAGACATGAGCATATGTAACACCACTTCTGCGCTTTGATTCCAGCCAAGAGTTCTGGAATGGAAGCTCCTTCCGTAGGAGTTTCCTTTCTCTTTGGTTTAGTTGGAAATTTACTGAAAAATTAAGAATTTTCTTTCTTACATGGTAAGGAAAATACGGGAAACTAATCCAATGGTTCTGTGGTGAGTGGAAGTCGTAAGTACAGTATTTTCAGACTCACTTCCAGACAGGGTCTCTGAAGTTGCAGTTTTATTTTGACAGGATGTTTATGGTTGCTCATCATTTTACTGCTGCTGTGATTTGCAGGCTGGGAAGACAGCGTGTTATGTGGTTCACAAGTGCTGGTCAGTTTGTATTTGGCATCGCAGTGGCGTTCACGTCTGACTACTACAGTTTCGTGATCGTGCGCTTTCTCCTTGCTATGGTAAGAAAGGATGCTCACCCTGTCTCTTTATGTGTTATTTCCTACCCCTTCTCAGGAAAACCTCCCTTTATTCTTTCTTTCCTCCCTTACTTCATTATTCTAAAGCCCCCTCTGTTGCACTTATTTCAGCAGAGCAGGGAGAGTCTGAATATTCTTGGACCACAGCACTTTTCCTCTTTGAATTAATAGAAAGCATCTGTATGAAGCAATGTTTGGTACCTCCTCCATCCCAACCTCTGCTGGACTGGTAATTAAATACCAAGTGTGAGCAGCGAATTCTGGTTTCTGCACTGCAGCTGGCATTGCATTTCTCCGTGTTGTTACAAATGGAGTATATTTTACTTAAAGTAACAAATCTATAACAAGGATGATCTTTATCTTTGCCATTTTCAGCGATGGAGGAGAGATGCACTTTTTCTCTTCCATGCATCTCTTTGTTCTTTTAAAGTACATCTGAAGTACTCAATATATAGGTAGACATGTTTAGCACCTAGATGTTTATACTGTACTGAAGGGTATTCCAGTATATGTGTGTATGTGTATCTGTACACACATATATATAATATCTATATAATATATATAGTAAACAACTTTAAATTACATTCTTACATCCGAAAGTATATTTATAGTCTCCCTATATTATGCCTCAAGAAATTAGAAGACTATCACAAGAAAAATTATATAAGTTATTTAAAAGAGGTTGGAAACTTGAAAATAATCACATCAGTTATTTTTTTCCTGTGGGTGGGTAGTCAAGAGAGGAGCTTGCACCTGGAGCTCCCTTTGCCTGGTTAGAGCTCAGAATGATTTCCCAGCAGGAAAACTGCATGGTCATTTCACCCTTGATCAGTGAGATCAACAGGAGTCCCTCCACTGACTCTCTGGCTGTTGATTCTAGGGGCTATGGTAGTTTATAAAAGCAAAAAGCTCTGACCAAACTGATGCTTTTTAACTGCCCACTAGGATAGATTTGAGAGGTGAAGGTGTGAAGCTCTAGTTCTGTGCCACTGAGATCAGTGCAGCTTTTCTGTCAGCATCGGTGGGCTCAGTTTATTAACTGGAAGACTTGTAACCAGAAAATCGATTTTTGAATTGATTCATCAAAATAATATACTGGAGTATTTTCTAGCATAGATTTTCTAGCTGTGTTTTGAAATGCTTTGAGTTATCAAGAGTTTAGAGTGTTACTAGAGAAATTGAAATATATATCCAAATATATATGCATTGAATGAAAAAATACTTAAATGCAGAATATGCCAGTAGTTCCATTCTGTGAGCATGGTTAGAAAATGTATGAGAACCTGCAACTGTGTAAATGAGATTCTTTTCTAACATTGTAAAAAATTGATTGAATGAGGTAATTTAAAATGGTATGGAAGGTGATTCTCAGTAAATTTGTTGCTCTGTAACGTGCAGACTCGTAATAGTCAACTTAAAAGCCAAGGTCAAGATTTTCAGAAATGGCACTTCAGGGGACCTCATTTTTCCTCATGTCTAGTTTGTGATGTCATTAAGGACCTGATTTTTGGAGGTGAAGAACTTAGCACCACCAGCAAATTAGGCTCTTTTTCAGGTATCTCTTGCTGGCTCTACCCCACTAAAGGAAAGCATCCAAAAGCCCTTCACATCTTTAAACATAATGCCAGGTATTGTGAAAATTTGAGTGAGCTTTTTGTCCAGCTGATTTGTTTTTAGGGTACCTTTTTTTTCCGTCAGTGAGCAATATGCCATTGCAGTGCCAAGTAAATGTACACAAATGGGGAACGCTGTTAGCTGTTGCACATGGAGGATAGATACAAATCTCACACTGTGTTTTTTTTTTTTTTCTCTCTCTCCCTTCCCCAGGTTTCGAGTGGCTATCTGGTTGTGGCTTTTGTTTATGTGACTGAATTTGTTGGCATTAAAGCACGAACCTGGGCTTCTATGCATGTCCATGCTTTTTTTGCTATGGGAATTATGGTTGTGGCACTCGTGGGATTTTTGGTTCGGACCTGGTGGGTCTATCAGATATTTCTCTCCATAGCAACTCTTCCCTTTGTTTTGTGCTGCTGGATGCTCCCAGAAACACCTTTTTGGCTCCTGTCAGAGGAAAGATATGAAGATGCACAAAAAGTAATAAATACAATGGCAAGATGGAACAAAGTAAGCACTCCCTGCAAAGTGGCTGAACTGTACTCAGTCCAACACGATGGTCCAGTCAGTGGTGGAACAGGTGACAATGACGCGCCCTCAGCCAAGAAGCACAACATCTTAGATCTATTTTGTAACTGGTACATTGCAAGAAGGACCATCACAGTCTGGCTGGTCTGGTTCACTGGGAGCCTGGGGTACTACGTCTTCTCCCTGAGTTCTGTCAATCTAGGAGGCAATGAATATGTAAATCTGTTTCTCATAGGTAAATATTTTTTGTACTTCATGCTGTTTCTGACAGAACTAGGACATGAAATTCAGAAATGTCTAGAGATTCGATGGCCGTTTTTTTTTAACTTTATTCATTCAATTATGGACCTGGATCAAAAATTTTCATGTTAGTTGTTCATAAAGCTGACTAACACGGGAAGGATATCATTCACGCCAAATTTCACTGTTTCTGAAAAGAAAAGAATTAAGAATGTGTTGGCATACAAAATTCTTCTCTCTCTCTTTGTGATTGTAAAACCATGTTCTGTTTTTCTCCTCTTTGCCCTGCAAGCATCTAGCAGATTCACGCAAAACCCAGGGGCAGCAGATCAGCAACACAAAATTCATACTGTTCTGTTAAAAGCACAAACAAGGAGAAGATAGAAAAAGTTACTGCTATAGTCATGTGCAGTCATCACATACTATGTCAGTCAGTACAGAAAATAGATTCACAATGCTCAGAAGCAATAGTAATTTCAGTTTTCTCAAAAGTGTATTTTTAATTTAGTCAGGGTGTTCTTTTGCTGGTCTGACTGTAATCGTCCTGTGGTATGTAAGTTGTTTATAAAGGCTGCTCGGTGCATTCAAGGCCTGATCTGAAGCTCATTAAGATCAGTGGAAATATCCCATTGACTTCAGAAGACTTCAAACAGGGCACATATCTCTGAGTCAGCAAAGGATTAAATCATGTGCTTTGTTTTATGCGATCCAGTGCTCTCAGTGAAGTGCATGTGGCTGTCCAGGTACATCAGCACGCAGGAGGACTGGGACTCTCATGAGTTCAGTTTGGGTTGTCATGTTTTATAGTATATTGGTAGTCTGGTGTGGAGAAGAGTGGATGAGTGGATAACTAAACTGTTATGATGGAGTGCAGTGCATAAATCACTGTACCCACCTCTTCCAAAAATATTTTAGCAGACTGGCATACAGTGACTAGCTGCCTCTTCTTTTACCAATGCAAACCTCAAAGATTGTTTCCCAATATTATAGGTGCATCAACACAGAACATGTGCTCAGTAGAGGAATGCAGCATATTTGTTCTTATGTTCTTCCCTGTCATTACACCAGGCATAGGAGCATTCTTCATGAGCAAGTTGGTTTAAAACATGTCCAGACGGACTTAGGCTCAATATAATTTATCTAGGAGCAAACCATGCATAAACAGCATTTGTGAACAGTTCTCACCAAATGCCACTCCCTTATGGCTGCAGAAATTTTTCCACAGAACGAGACATAAGGAAGACAAAATCTGCGCACACGTGGGATATTGTAAGCAGCTGCCTTCTCTTCAAAGAGAGCCTTGCTGTTTTCTGTAATTTTCCACCCCAAAGAGACCTGGAGCTTCTCCGTGCTGTAAAATCTGCTCCACTTGTCCTTCTTCACCCCCCACTACCATATCCTAGGCCATGTTTTCTGATGCCTGTGGCCATTTCTGTGACCAAATGAACTGCCTAACACATTGATTACCTCTAGATTTGACGTACTCATGATGTGTAAGGTCAAGCTAACTTCCTAGATTAAATGAATCCCCGTAAAGAATGGGGAATATAAAATGAACATGTGTAATCGTGATTTAAACCCAAATAATTTCATACTGACAGGTGCTGTGGAGTTGCCTTGCTATATCATTGCTTGCATTGGGATGGACAAACTGGGAAGGAGAAACACACTCATTCCGTTCCTTATTTTAAGTGCACTGATCTGTGTTTTAATTATGTTCATACCTCAGGTTAGTCACATACTGTTGAAAGTGTTCTTATAGTAGACGTTAATTTTATAGAACCCTAAGTCTGTAGATGCAGCTGCTCTTTCTAAATGATATGGCTGATTAAAGGCTTTTTTTAAAATGCAGCTGCCAGTCAAGGATAGATTTCTGTATTTTCAGACAGACTTCACGCTATCGTTGCTGGAGTCAGATGTAAAATGTTCCTAGGGCTTCAGTGAACCAGGACTGGTAAAGTTTTATGGACATGAGTTACTTTTTGAAACCAATTTTTAAAAAAGCAAGCAATAAATATTGCTTTATGTTTAAAGAAGAGTCACATCTTTTGAAGGATTTAATTCACATTTGGAACAATGATGTTTTATGGTTATTTATTTATTTGTGATCTCTTTCAATAGGATTTTAATGTATTAATTATCTTGGCAAATATGGCTGGAAAATTTTCAATAGGTGTGGCATTTGGCCTTATATACCTCTACACGGCAGAACTGTACCCAACAATTGTAAGGTAAGAATTTTTGCCAGGCAGGTATTTTTCATTGTTTTGTTGTTATTTCAATTTTTTTACACTCTTGGGCCATATCCAGCAGCTCTTGACACTAATGGCAGTGGTCCAAAAGATAGGATAGGATGAGTCCCTCTGCTGCTTCAGAGTTGTCTAATATTTGGCTGTACAGTAAATTTTTATTTTTTCGTTTCCACGTGCATTGATTGGTTTCACTGAAGAAAGAGAATACTCTGTATTTTCCTATATATTAGTTATACCTTTCTTAAAAGTTCTCATTCATCTCATAGTCTATGCTGAATGCTGATTGTATTTTTAATCTTCATTATAGAAGTAGCTGAATTTCACTACAAACAACCTAAATTTACATTTGCGTAGCAATAGCTTCCTAGTATAATTTCATATTATCCTACTGATGTGATAAGTGTCTATGCATTTCTAATTTTTTGCTGTATCTGCCAGAATTCTTAACAAATATTTTTTTCTTGTGTAGATCACTTGCTGTTGGAAGCGGGAGCATGATGTGCCGTGTAGGCAGTGTGGTTGCTCCTTTCTGTGTGTATTTGAGAAGTGTTTGGATTTTCATGCCACTTGTAAGTATTTATTTCAATGGTAAATGTTTCTCATTTTGAAAAAGTACGTATGTAACTTTTTTTTCAGGACAAGAGGCTGAACTTTTCTTTCAAAATTGAATGAACCATTCTTACTCTAAATTTTAGGTCTCAAAGTTTAGTAACTTCCTATTGTTAAAAAAAAATGCAGCTAAAGCAAAAGGGAGACTTTGAATCACTGAAATCTGAAAAGTTGCTAGGATGCACAAACATATGTATGCACTGAATCCTAGTATAAATTTGACAAAAATACATTCCACAAAATTATACTTTATTTCCCATATAATATTTGAGAGGTGTCTTGGTCCATACTTCTTTACTCTGCAGGCCTAGCAGTTCTTGACCGTGCTCATAACTTACTCTTACCCTTTTTCAAAGGAATTCACTATGGTGGCTATCTTTTCTTAATATTCTTCTTTAATCTTTTCCCTGGCTTCCCTGGAATACTTCACTTTTGGAGCAGCTTTCCAAAAGATCAAGAATTACTCTGCTTGGTCTTCAAATCTGTCCCATAGCTCCTTTTTTGCATTTTTCATTTACATGAACCAAAGAAAACAATACATGAGATGGAAAAAGAGAGACAAATGGTATGTTAATGAAATTCATGGTGACTTTGGCAAAGAAAAGAACCTTGGATTCATTAAGCACACCCTAATGTAGATGATTTCCAGGTCATATTACTATTGAATCCTTATCTTCAAATGCCCCAGGAAAAGACAGGTGGGACCATTCCTTCATGGTTCTTGGGCATTTCTTCTGCATTAAGTAGCTTCAAATCCATTTTGGACAAAATATTTTTCCTTCTCACAAATATAATATAATATAATATTCCTGCTCACTAATGAATTGTATTTCTTCATTACAATCCTGTTGTGAAGCATTTGCTGCTTAGAAATCTTGCAGCTATTCAATCACTTTTTTTTCCTGAAGGATAATTTATGCCCATATATACAAAAATACAAATAATTACAAAGCTTACATTAAAGATCAAAGTGGAGAAGAGCTTATTAATGGTTTAAAAATAGTCTGAGTTCTTTCAAAACCCCTTAGAATTCACTGTGACTAACACACCAACGTTATGTATAGATTATACGTGTCAGAAGGTGAAAATGTAATGGAATCTGTCTTTGGCCTAGATTCTTACACTAATTTTGTCTACCACATTGGAATTTCCTGAAAAAATGGCATTGTGTCCTTTTGATTTTGCAACTATAAAATCTTAAATTATAGATGCTAGAGATCAGTCTGAGAGAATTCTTAGGAACTTGTTTTGTTATTTAAATTAATTACTTTCAGTTGCTTTGGATGAAAATTATTAAGATGAAGCAGACCACAAACTTATTTATTCCCTCAAGCTCCTAAAAACTGTTTTCTTTCTTAATAATGACTCCATAGTAGCCAAGATAGCATCCCAGAAAAGACACAGAAAACAACATTTGCACAACAGAGCAGTCATGGGAGAACATTCTCTTTCTCCAGTCAGTGTTTTTCCTTTACTAGCTGAGATAAGCTTTATCTGTGCAGAAGAGCTGCAGTCAAACCACAGATGATGAATGTTCAAACATGCCAGAGAACAGTGCAAATGGCAGTATAAATGGAGGAATTATTTCAGCTATGAGCAACTCTCAGTGTACAAAAACTGTCCATAGTATTTGTAGAACTGTGTAGTAGTTAACTGTGAATATATTTTCATTATTAGCTCCTACTATAAAACATTTGTCAGTTTATTAAATAGGCTTGTCTTAGGTTGGAGCACAGCTTGCCAAGTCTCAGGTAATGTAAGTGTTTTGGACTGAAAGTGAAATGAAATGGATTACATTTCTGAGTAAACTGATCTGCATCACGTTGACCTATTGTATACACCACACACTGTCGAGCAGTTAATACTACTATTTGTTTGACAGCCTGCCTCACGTACAGTTGAGCCACCTGTGAGTAATGCAAGCATCTCATTTGAATGCCTATAAATCTTGAATACTTGCTAAATATGTTTTTCATGTGACAGCTTTCTAGAAAACTTACACAAAGGCAATTGCTCTATGTATAAACTTTGTGTTTATTGGCTGTTCAGAACATAAAGTGTAAATAAAAAATAACTCCCCTGTGGTCAGTAAAGCTACATGAATGCAAAGCCTACGTCTAATATGAGAGGTTTTCAGGACAAAATTTAACCTTTTTTTTGTTGTTGTTGACGTAGGGATTTTGTAAATAAGATCACGTTTTTAGATTGGTCCTGAACAATCAGATGTGGTGGATATAAATATATTTGATTGGCAGACTAGAAAAATAATTTGTTCTCAGAAGTAAAAGTGTTATTTTGTAGGAATATTTAATGCAAATTATCTCTCTCTCTAGTCCAAGTATATTAAGTTCTGGCCTTACACCAGTGTGAAATTAAAATTGTTGCTCCAGGCAGGGTGGAAGACATGAAAAATAGTGGCAAATCTTTTTTGAAGTTACTCATGATAGTTGTTAGAAGCTGCTGACTACGCTGAAGCGTTGGGAATAATCTAAGAGCTTGACAAAGCAGAAAGTCAGATTTCAAATTAAGACCCTGAAAAAAGCAATGAATTAAATAGGTATAGCTGTCACATAAACTTCGATGAATATTTTGCACAATAGTACACTTCAATCCATAAACATTTAACTCCTTAGCTATATCAGAAAAACATTTTCTGATGCTGAGTTATATATGGAAAATATTACACACATACGTAAGATACACACTTGTTATGAACAAACAGAGGGCTAAATTCTGTCCAATGCCTTGTGAAGAAGGATGCCAAGTCTGCTAAAGATCTAAAGTCTGCTACTTAACTGAATGTAACTTCATGGATAAGTTTGGATACTGCTCCTAAAAAAAAAGTAAATGGTGCTTGAAAAGTCCATTCATTAACAAACTGTGACTTAATTGTTTCATATTCTGTCTTTCATAGGAAGTGTTGAAAAATGCTTTATAAAGCCAGGGAGAAGGGAAACACAGGGAATAAGTGTGTGCAGCAGCTTTCACAGTGGAAAAAAAACAACCTAACGTATGGCAGTGGAATACAGAAAATAATAGAGCTGAGATTAAAAGGCAGGAAAAGTAGTGTGCAGGCATCCAGGACAGTGGGAGTTTGCAGGGGAAAAAGAAGTAGTTTCATGAGGAAGGGAAACATGAGAAGAATGCAAAGTGTCTGAAAAGCTAACTGGAACAGAGAAGACACATACTCAAAGCACAGAGTGTTGCTTTAACCTTGCTCTGTCGGGTGTCAGTAATGACCCCGTTCTCATACACTCAAAATATACGGGTATGCAAAGAAATTAGTAATGGTTAAGTTTCAATGTCCTTAATATCCCTCAATATTCTCAATTATAATCTCGTGACAGCCTAAAGGAAGTACATAAGAGAGGTTAGTGTGGAATAGCTGACATTGCAATTCATCCTGTCTTACCATGGCAGAAGATAAATCTTAACAGTAGAGTTCTGTCACTCAGAGGTGAGACTCTAATGGTTTGAACTATGTTTATAAATATCACTCCTGCCATGTATATATGTCTCCAGTCTGCAAGGATTTCCCTCTCTTTGTCACTTCGTACCATTTCCTCTGGTCCTATTACTGTTAGGATTTTTTGTAATTTCTCATGGTAAGGGGATAAGCATTTTATTTTCTCTGTCACTTGTAGTATTCAATGGTATTTTGCAGAAAGAGTGTATGCAACAGTGTGAATTCTGCTTCTCAAAAGCTTGCTTGAGACAAGCTGTCCTCTTAACTCAGGGGGGAAGGAAAACCAGGACGGTGCATTTGCATGAAGACAGCTCTGTTCAAGGTCACAATGGAGAACTCCAATTTTAAAGCTGCTTTCTGACCTGAGGAGAAAGTCTCACTTAGATGCAGATGGTAGCTGGCTGGTTCAAGCACTGTGTGAGGGACATAGGCACAGTAATTCCAAATGTCCCCTCTCACACTTGTAAGGCGAATATTAAACAAACAGGACAGACCTGAGAATTAGCATAAGGCAAGATGAAGATAATACAGTATCAAAGTACACAGTCATGAAATGGAAAAACACTGAGGCCGGGCATGATGTATTGTGTGGAAGCATTTGAATCAAGAGAGATTTGGATCATTTATCATCTAAGATTGGAAGAATGTCAGGGTTTTAATGCCTGTTCTGTACTTCAAAGGAGGAAAGTGAAAATTGTTCTCACTGAACAAGGCACGGAAATGCAAGGAAAGAAGAGATAGTCCTGGAGCATGTGCATGCTTCTGCATCTGCCCCACATGATCCTGGTCCTTTCTCCATCACGCTGAAGCGTGCTGTCATTGAGGTAGCATGTACACCATGGACAAATTCAAGAGGTAGCCACAGCACACATGCCAGTAGATGCCTGCACCACTATCGGATCTTTGATGGCAATTGAGCAAATTATTCCTGTTGAGAGCTACGTTATCTGCTGAAGTGCTCTCCTGAACAGGGATGCACACTTCCGTAGCTCCAATCTGTACTGAGAAATTCTGGTCTGGCTGCGCACAGGAGGAGTGGGTGTGCAAATACAGGGGGAGAAGTTCAGGAGCTAGAGTAAGAATTGACGTTGCAGGTGGCAGGGATATTTCAGGGATTTATCTGTGAACGTGCATGTAAAGATAAATGTATGCAACCCTAGAATCCATTAGTAAATACATACCTGGTAGTAGAAATACCAAATAAAAATATACATATTCTCTTTTCTCAAACAGAATTATTCCTCCTTGCACTGTATTGATCCCTTATAGAACAAAACACTTCACTTTCTCTTTGTTAATTCTGCTGCATATCTTTCATTTAGAAAACAACAGCAAAAAAAGTATATACATGCTTATATTCTATATATTCTATATTTCACTGTATACTGTATTCTATACAGTATACAGTCAGCATTTAGACTTATGATCTTTACATTACTGTTCCTTGAGTTTTATATTGTGTACTCTCAAGCAAAAGCAAAGATGTGCATAACTTGAAAGACTTTTCTACCCTTACAGCTACTTTTTGTTTCTTCTAGTTACTCGTTGGAATCATGGCTCTGCTGAGTGGAATACTAACAATAATGCTACCAGAAACACTTGGAAAACCATTGACTAATACTTTGGAGGAAGCTACAGAAATAGGAAGAAACGAGAAAAGCTGTTCAGAAAAGACTCCTCCAGCACAGAGTGGTGCAGCATTAGAAAAGATAGAGATGGGTGGTCCAGAAACAGTTAGCGCTGAGAAATAAAGCAAGAACAAAATGGCTGTTCCCAATTTTAACAGTTAAATAACTTATAAAATCATTTTATTCAAGAAACGTGACTGTTCTATATCTGTGCCTTTTAATTTGTAACCAGTCTTGCTTTTTCAGTAGAGCAAATATATGAAACCTTTTCTACGTGACTGAGGTGCTGCAGAAAATTTGATGAGATTTCTAGATCACTTCTCAAACTTACCTGGCCCTTAGGAAACCTATCTGACTTGCTGTGACCAGTTGGAATGATTACTCTAAATTTTGAAACCCACCTGATTGTCCGTATGTAAAAAACAGATCAATTCCTTGCTTCACATTTTCTGCAGTTACACTTGTAAACCCACCACAGTGTGCTTTGTCCATTCTTGTCCTTTTGCAGTTGACAGTTACAGGCTTGAGACTTCAAAACACAGTGAACTCAAACACACAGTTATAATCCAAGAGAGAAGCCTTAACATTGCATCGTCATACTAATAATTTCAAAGTTAAACTAATTTATTCTTTTTTTTTTTTTCGAATTTGCTACTAGAAAAGCTGCCATTTCTAACAAAGAGAAGTATTCTGTGGAACAGCTTCTGACTGAAAAAATAATACTAAGTTTGCAAAATGTGCAAATAGTTTGTATACTATTCATTCTGTTGAATGGCAAATGTATTTTTATTAGGCTTAGAAAAAAAAATCACTGGATTTATTGCTGTCTGAGTAAATTCTATTTAGTTTAGGTAAAACTAAAATGCCAGATGCCTTTGAAAGTCTTATTCATTCCAGACAGTTATTTCAGTGCACCCCTTCTCGCTTAGTTTAGCTCAGGTCTAGCATCAGATTCTTCCTAAGGTTTAAGAGCAACACCAGCAACTTTGCCACGCGCCTCCGTCAAGGCTTAGCCCTTCTTAGTCCTCAGTGGAACGGAGCAAGTGGCACATGGGCCTTATTCAGGCTCTCTGCACAGAGGTGGACTTAATTATTGATGAAAGATTAGTAGACGTGGTATCTGCACACTATTTGTATTAGACTACATAGACTTATATGGAGTCTGTAGCTCCATTTTTAACTTACGCTACACAAAATCAGTTGTGAAAATATAAATTAAAAAATGGTAGCTTGAGGACACCGAGTTACCAGTCTCTGGCAGTTTTCATCCAAGTGTCTGTAGATGTCCCACTGTTGTTACACCTCATGTGTGTGTCAACACTCACTTGCTGGTGCAGCGATCGTGCCTTGTGACTGTGGACCACAGAAAACTGATAGATAGGAAAGCATCATTCTGGCTGGTAGTTTTACGGCTTTCTGTCCCAGCTTTTATTTTTTCGGTCTACCTCCAGACCTGGGAGTATATTCTTTGCTTGTGAGTCTGTATCCTCTTGGCCACCCTTGTCTGAGGGGGGGTGGCACGGGAAGCTTCTGCACATCGGGGTTCAGACAGCTGGGATTGTGTGAGCCCTGCCACCCCTGGTTTGAAAACAGAATTCTTCTCATCTTAGGCACCTACTCATGTGCTAGCTGGCACGATCTCATCAAAACAAGTCTTCCCATGTTTACCTTTTGACATGTACCCTAAAATCAGACACCTAAATTACTGTACATAAATATTCTATATGCTGTATTGTTTGTGTTTTTCTATTGTATCTGCATAGGCATATTCGTTTTAGTGACTTCTGAAACCAAAATAATGATTTATATCCCCTTGTAAAATATTTTTTTCTTCACTGCAGTGTTCTGGAGTGGAAGTAGCATTTTTGGTACTGGACTTAGGATTTGATCATATACTATATGAGGACTGCTGTGCTTTGAAGCCCAGCAAAAGTCAGGCAGTTTAAGTTTAGGGTGTTTCTGGGTGATAAGTGAAGCACAAAGGAGTGTTTACTCTCCCTTCAGTTATGTGAGTGTCCCAGTATCTGCAGAGAAAACTTCAGAAGAGAACTGCATAGACTATGGCTTCTGTCCAGATATATTTTGCTCAGCAAAAGTATGCGCTTAACCTTACCCATGTGAGTAATCCCATCATTATTCAGAGGAGCGCTTGAAAACATACTTTGATGACTACAGATAGGATTACTCACACGCTGTGGCTTTCTGTTTTGCCGAGGAGCAGACCCAGTACTCTTCCACTGCTTCCAGATCCCCCCGCCCCGGTTCCCAGAGCAGAACAAATGTCCTTATCTGCAAGATCTGTTGCCAAACCCTGCCTTAAACAAGGGCTTAACCACACCAAAGAATGTCATGCAATAGCCCTAACAGGGAATGAAACTGATACTGTCTGACATTACAACCGCTGTCCCCATCACAGAGCTCCAAGCAATCGCATTATTTTGGGGTTCTTTCACATGATGCTCTTTTTTTCATACATGGTCGTATCTTAAACTCCTCAGTCTGGAGTACTGGGGACAGTACAGTGTATTTTAACAAGGTACTAAAGAACAGCTAATCTGTCTGCTTTGCTACCTGCAGAATAACTGATCTGGGGGTTACACTGTTAAGTACAGTTACATGTTCTTGTGACCTGAGGGATTCAGGACCAGGTCATCTGTAATTGGTATGTGTGAGGTAGAGAAAATAAGAAAAAGGAAAAGTCTTAAATGTGTGATGACACTGAGTAATCCTTACAGGCTATGATTTTAATTATGACTCTAAAACACAGTGCAGCTTGATAGTTTTTAACCCTTAAAGCCAGGTCGTCCTGTCACTGAAGTCAGTTGGTATTTGATCTTTGATTAAGTGAGACCTGAATTTCCCTAGCCCAATGATACTATATATATATATTTCCCCTGGAAATAAAATGTTAATCGTTCTACTGGTACACTTTTTGTGACTTTATGCATGACTAGCTTTGAGGATCCTCTGGGGCATCCTTTTCTTTCAGTTGAGGAAGCATATTACTGTAAGAAAGGAAATAGCATTTGTGTATATATACTGGTAGAATTTCTGTTTGCTTGCTTTTTTCCATGTGGAGAAGAATATGTTTAACACTAGTCATACATTATAAATGTAGCATAGACAGAGTGAGTTGATTTATTTCTCTTAAATATTCACAGATGATCTAAATCCTCTCAAAGGAGAGCACTGGGTTTGAGAACAAATGCTTCTAAGTTCCTTTGGGGCATATTTTCTTCTCATGGCTCTTGAAAAGAATTTCTTTTCATATATATTTTTTTTTATCTGAGTCCTTCAGTTCTTTTATGTTTATATTTGTCATCTCTATCTTAGTGCAAATTTATTGTGCTGGTCAATGGCTCTGGAGATTTGTAATGGTTTTATGAGATATTGGATTAGAATTCTTATCTGTCTTAATTGCTGGTCATTATTGCACAATAATAATGTGTTTTATCCTGAAACTGATATAATATTTTATTAAACAGTCTTGCAATTTTTAGGGACGTATTTTCTGAGTTAAAAATAGGAATAAGAGCAATTATCATTAATTTAATGATAACTAAGGGAAAGGATTAAGTAAATGTATTTGCTATTTTGAATCTGTATTTTAAAACAATGTGAAAAGATTCATTTTCTACTTTAATAGCTGACGTGATTTTCAATTTATGAAAATTTTAACCATGTAGAAAAAAAAGCTCTGCAAACTATGTGCACTCTGTGTTGAACGCTTTGGGTGGTGCCGAGTGTCTGAACAAGGGAGCGAACCCTGCCTGGGGGTTGAGGGGCTTTGTGTAACAAAACCCAGGACAGTCTGGCACCCCCCACTCCGGGCGAAAAGGGGTAGAGGTCTCACTGGCATCTCTCACAGTTTATTTTTACCAACTCCTTACGTGCAGTCACTCAGGAAGCCTCCA
This sequence comes from Cygnus olor, assembly GCF_009769625.2. Lineage (NCBI taxonomy): Eukaryota > Metazoa > Chordata > Aves > Anseriformes > Anatidae > Cygnus > Cygnus olor. The sequence continues at coordinate 49,294,792 of NC_049171.1, read as the reverse complement.
TGGCAGGGGGCTGAGCAACATACAAGGCCTTTGCGTGTGCCTTTCACAAGGGCTTATAAATGCAAGGTCGCATGTACTCTGGAGGCATGATGCCAGAACGGCATTTGGAGCTGCTAAAAGGAGAGTCTGGATTCATCCTGTACACTTGCACAAACATATCTTAAAGATGCTTGCCTGAATCCCGCAACAGATTTGTAGAAGATGATAAATTAAATTCAAAGATTAAGAAGAAAATGGTGAGTGTAGACAAAAGAATAAGTTTTTTTCTATCAAGGGAAATGCAATCAAGCCGTACCTGCATTGCTTCATCTCTTGTGAAGAAGAATTAGAGCACATCTGTGTGCTGGTAACCTAGCCATTTTGTACCAGATTGTGTACCAGATGAAGCGTGCATTTTGGAAACACGGGAGAAGTATGTATTCTTGGGAAAGAGTTATTTGCCCAGAATATGTGGATTTAATACAATATACGTGACTAATGATTTTTTAAGTGTGTATTTGTTATCTGCAGTTACATGCAATAATAAAGACAAACACATTATTTAATCTTTACACCCTTGTATAATTTAATCAACTTCCAACACTCACCAGCTCTCCATTTGGTGCACACTCCTGGCAGGAGCTGGGCTGGTGCTCTGGTGTTTCATGGAGATCCCTGCTGCAGCAAAACACGTGATTCTTTTTTTGCCAGTATTTGTATAAGCTGGCTGGGGCAGTAGTCTCTAGGACAAATTCAATAGCGACAAAAAGAGCTGCAGATGTTGTAGAAATGACAAAACAATACAATTGATATCCACTTGGTGTTCAGTTGATGTGAAAACTAAGTGTAACTTCTTCGTGCAGGAACTGGAGTAGACGGACAGCATACAGAAAATGAGAATTGCAGCAATCTATAGCCCTACTCTTTGTGATTTGTCCTTTTAGCCCTTCTCAGGAGTCTATTTATTTTCCAGTTCTCTTAACTCTCAAATTAGTGCAATCTGTGCCAAGATTTTATTAACCTTATTTATTCTGATCAAGTTGCACCCGTCACTTGGCTTCATCATTCATACTTTTGATGGCTTTGTATGTCCCTGCCAGGTGATTTAGTTTCTTCCCTGAAGGTAACCATAGTGAATGATTCTGTTAAGAGAAATGCTATGCAGGAGATGAGGAAAAACAATAAGAACAGCTCACTGAAAGCCTAAGATGAGACATCTGAATAGTCTCTGATACTGACTGCAAGAGCACTGAGTTTAATGATGCTGAGAAAAATCAAGCCTAAAAATGGGGAAGTATCCTTTTCTTGTTATATCTGATGTATTAATCTGATTGCAAAGAGGTTTGGACACAAAAACAGCTCTTTCAAATAAATTACTAGCCTAGGTTTATGAATAACCAGAAGCAGTGAGGAATCACTTCCCCACCTAGTGACAGATAACTCTCCTTCTGCATTCCTGTCTGACCCAGGCTCGGATACTGCTCGGGTGCTAGTTGCAGGCCCTGTGGGTAGGACCCAGTGCTCACAGGCGTCTCATTATTCATGTTGCCTCCTAGTGTATCTCGTGGGGATAGAGCTGGCTTGCACAGGAGTAGGAAAAACCAACTCCAAGGGGCAATTCTTAAGAAGATTGTCTCCATGGTCTCATTGCCACTGATGAAAATGAAATGCAGTTTTTACTGAGGTGATCATGGATATAGCAAAAGAACCAGGGATAAATGGATGATCTCTGAGCAATATTTTCACAAAGTTTTTCAATAGGTAAGTCAGTATTGCTGGTGTCTTTCTCATATTGAGTAAATATTAGGAGTGAGTAAATAGCATGTGGAAACAGTAAAATGAGAGCAGCGTAGCCTCTGTGCTGGAAGGCTAATTTGCCATGGACATCGGTGCCGACTTGATCTTTGAACTGGTTAAAGAAGTGGTAGCGAAGGGATCCGTACCATTGATAAGATCAGAAACAGGTTAGCACTGCTGTGTTCACAGAGGTCAGTTCTGTTTATCATTGCTGCTGTTTTCAAGAGCACACACAAAGCCGAGGGATTTCTAAGTTAAACAAAGGGCGACATCTCTTGAGCATTGCTGGAGCTGGGCCGACGGTGCTCTGAGATACCACAGCCAGTTGTTTGGAAACAGCTCCAGGTATGACCATGTCGTGCTTGTTTGATTCTGGAAGCGTGGCCCCCTCCTCCTGAGTGACCAAATCACGAGCTGCACTCAGCCAAAGGGAGTAACAGCCACTGTCACAGAATTTGTAGTGAATGCTGCACCTGGAATACTATTTGGCAAATGTTTGTTGGTTGAAAAAAACACATTTTGTGCAATGCACAGAATATATACACAAACATCCAGGGAGACTTAGGCAGTTGGGCTGTTATGTGGGCAAGGACCTGTCCCTTCTTGTGAGTTTTCCCACCTTTCATGAGAAAGGAACAACATGAGTAGCAAAAACTTCTCATATCTTGAAGGCCTCAGCACAGAATGGCTAATTTTTGGTGAGCTGGGGCTCTGGGAGTTAGAGCAAAGATGTTCTGTATCGTGCTGCTCATATCAGTGAAGAGCAGGGGTAAGAAAAATAACAGCACTAAAGCCCTGCAGGGATAAACAAACTTTTGTGGTGGGAAGTCACACATTCAGATTAGAGAGAAAGAGAAGACAGAGCTCCTCCTGCACCCTAAAATATGGTGTGCATTACTTATGGGCTCTTTATCAAAGCACGGTGTGTTCGTCCTTCCAAAATACTTTAGCACATGGAAGAAAGAGAGTTATTTAATGAGATTACTGCAAGAGTCGGTATCACAAACCAGCATGTATTTTCTGAATCTCATTCTCAGGAGAAGGCCCACTGGGAATTCCCTGAAACGTTCAGCCGTGCATAAACATCTGATACAGAAAATTTCCATCCAAATCCTTTAAGTTTGGCAAAGTTATAAGCAACTAGAGGTAGAATCTCAGGATGAAAAATCACAGGCAATTTTAATCCTAGCTGGCACTGCAACCTCTGTTGATATTTGAAGGGGGAGAGATTTCCACATCTGAAAGGCTCCTCTCCAAAACTGTACATACCCATCAGTGACTCAAAATAGTGTATGTTTTATGATAGGTACATCAAGCCATCAACATTTTCATTTCTAAACAAGCAAACCTTCTCCATTCCTCTGCCCCCCTCCCTGTCTTATACAACTCCATTTTTTACCTTCTAAAAACTTTCAGAAAAAAAATGAGCTGTACTATAATTTTCACAAAATTATTCCCTGTTCCTTTCACCACTGAAGGAAGAAAAATGCATCTATAAAGGCTGGTGATTATGTACGCGTATTATGTCATGTTTTTAGTCTTACTGTTTAAGAGCAGCTTGACTGGGAGGTAAGGTCGGGCACCATGCATGCAGCCTGTGCGCTGTTTGCCCCACTGCTGTGGGTGCCCTGATACCCTCAGGGGGCTGACCATTCTGTAAGTAGGTGGCTATGAGGACAAGGCTTCTGCCTGGAGGATTCATGGCAAACGCTGTTGCAGAAGGCTGGAGGGGAGCCATCTCCAAATGGCACTTTATCAGCCAATGTGCCACCACGCCAGTGCCACATGCCCCGGAGCTAAGGCACCGTGCTGTACAATGTTATCAGGATCCCCCTGATCCTGCAGACAGTTCCGTTTCTGGCAAAGCTGCGTTTTTCTGATGACGATGTTAACACCAACAGCCCTGGCTGGCCGTGCTGGCCGGGCCCCTGTGGTTCTGCAGGGACTCCTTATTCATCCACCCTGACGACTGACATTGCCCTGCGTGTTATCGCCTCCTGGGCTGCTGCCAGGATCTCTTGAGTGTTACAGCAACCTCAGGGCAATGTTAGAAGCACCCAGTACGCAGCTAACTGCTCGTAAAGGAGTTAAAACAGGACAGGGGGGCCCAGGGAGCCTCCTCTCTGGGACAAGAGCAGAGCTCGGCGGCTGCCCGGGACGGGAGCCAACGCTGGGCCAGGCGCACGCAGCTCCGCCAGCAGCGGCAGGGCTGAGGCAGCTCTCACGGCCAGCCCGGCCTCTCCACTCCAGGTATTTCCCTCTCGTTTCTCTGGGTTTTGGGTTTTGTCAGCTGGGTGGTGTGTAAGGAAAGAAGCCTGCTCTGCAGGGAAAGGGAGGGAGCGAGCAGCCTGCTCAGCCCACGGCGGGCACAGCCAGCCTGCCTCTGGGGCACCGCAGGCCTCAGGGGCTTAAGGGAATGCTTCAGCACTTGGATGAGGGGGGAGTGGGGTTAAAAACAATCGCAGGACTGCAAGCGTAACCATTTCGAGTTTCCTTAGTTCCCCCTTTGTCCGTTTTCTGCTCAGCAGTTCACTCGTGCTTCTTGAACAGCCCACGTGTGTGTGTGGGACCACGCTTGGGCTGGCACGTCGGCCAGCGCCAGGTACGGAGGTTGCCCGCCGAGGAGGACGAAAGGGGCAGCAGCTTTCCCTCAGCCCTGCCAGCGCCAGCAGTCACTGCAACTGGTTTGCCTTTTTAACACTTATTCTTGCAAAACCCTCGGCACAAACAGCTCTGAGAAGTGCCAGCTTAGCGCCAGCTGCCGCGTCAGACCGAAATAGCCTGTCCTCAGGAGCCCTCCCAGGTACCCAGACCGCTGCGGCCTCAGGAGCTCTGTACAGCCCAGGCTGTCCTTGCCGATAGGAGCAGGGCGGCCTTTAGCCTCTGGTTTGCACTCGGTTAATTTTTGGCACGTTAGCACATTAAAGCCTGCTGTGCCCCTGTCTTGCAGCAGTGAGTGCTGGAACCACGGCTTGACAGGTGCCTGTTGGGGCTGGGATCCTGCGGGCTCCAGCAGCGCCCTCCTGCTCGCCCTCCTGCCATATTTTGCAGCACTGGGACCGACTGCCAGCAAACGGCCTGCGAAGATCCCACCTGAACTGGGAAGATTTGCGGTGAAACCCGAACCGCCGCTGAGCTGCAGCTCCCCTTTCTCCCCCGGCCACGGAGAGGTCAGTTGGGAAACCCAAGCCCCAGCGTGGTCCAAGGGTTGCATGGGAACGGGCAACCGAGAGCAGGCCTCTGGCAGATGCAAGGTGCACCCATCGCATGTGCTCCAGGGGCGGCCGAAGGAGCGACTGTGCTTGACCGTGGGCCGCTGGGAGGCAGGGAACATCAGCATTATTAAAAATCCCCTCATTTCCGGTTCTTTTCTTCACTTTTTTTCCTTTTTTTAATAACAATTACTGGTACAAAACATTCTGGTGACTATGCTAGGGAACAGAAACCATTGATGCTCTGCCAAATGGGATCCCTGTTGCAGGAGGCTGAGGCTGCAAGGCTGTCAGCTTTGGGGCGCTGGTAGGGCTGAGGGGTGCAGCTGGTGGTCAGAGCTGAATTCCTTCAGCTTGGGTTCGTGGTGGTCAGCGGTGCTGGTTCAGGGTTCATCTTCACCCCCGCGTTGTGCCCATTCTCCCTGCTGTGTGGGCACTTTCATGGTTGTCTCGTGAAAGGAGATGTAATGATTAACAGGGAGAGACTTAAGCGTTGCCTGAAGAAGAGGAAGAGGGGTTGTAACACCGCTGGGCTGTGGTGCAGAAGGAATGTGATGATGGGCAGCAGTGCTGGCCCCCTCCCTTCCCACACAGCAGGAATATCAAACCTTAAGTAGTAAAACCACGGGGGGGAGTGAGAAGCCGTGAAGTGTTATGAGCAAAGATCTTGAAAATAGATGTGATCCCGCAGTTTTCTTGCCTAAACTTGCATCAAAGATGCTGAAAGCCACAGGAAAATGTGAAATCAGCCCCTCCCTTAACAACTGCAGGCACCGTTTTCCAGAAGAGGTTCTCAGAGAGCAGTCGGTGAGGCTGGATTTCTGCAGTCAAGGATGAGCAAGTCCTGTAGGAAGCGCAAGGAGAGTGAGAGTAGGACCATAAAGGAGCAAGACCAAAGGTCCGTCTCACCCAGCATCCTGTCCAAGAGTCAGTATTGACAGATGCTCCAGGAAAATGGGAGAGGCATAGGCAAAGGAGAATTCTCCCCTAGATGCATCCTCAGCTTTTGGCAGGAATCCACCATGGGGTGCCCAAGCCAGCAGGTGCCCCTTGACTCTCATATTTAATAAAACTTCAATAATTAATTTAGTAAATTACTTAAAGATAAATCTGAAGGGTTTATCAGCTCTGCCTTTGTCCAGCCTCCTTTGGGCCCATCTAGTCCTTGGTTTGGGGGCCTTGCAGATGATGCTCAGCCTTGCTCCTCACCTTGTAGGTGCCTGTCCCCGCCAGCTCTGTGCCCTGGAGATGGCGGCACCCAAGGTGGCAGTGGTGGGCGCAGGGCTCATCGGCCTGTCCACAGCGCTCTGCATCTCTGAGGCTTTCCCCAGCTGCCGCCTCAGCGTCCTTTCGGAGCAGTTCAGCCCCAACACGACGGGCGATGTGGCAGCCGGGATGCTCATCCCTCACACTTACCCAGGTGCGTGCAAACCGGTGTGACTGCGTGCCCGGGGTGCAGCAATGCACAGCGTTTTGGGAGGAAAAGTACCATTCCCTGCATCCCCACCTGTCCTATCTCCTCAATGCTGGCTTGCATACTTTTCCTCTTTGCATTTTTCACTCCCCTGTGCGTTTGGTTGTGTTTGCATGCAGGCACACCGATCCACGTGCAGAAGCAGTGGTTCAAAGAGACCTTCACGTACCTTTTTGCCATCGGCAACTCGGCTGAGGCATCAGAGGCTGGCATCCACCTGGTCTCTGGGTAAGAGCAGCCTCAAGGGCACCCTTTGGCACGTGTGTGCTTTGTGCTGGAGCAGGCAGAGGCTTTCCTTGCTGGAGCTCAGGAGTATGCCCCGCATGGAGTAGCTCTCATGAGCATATTCCCAAGAAACTGCATTGCAGCTGCTTGGATAGGACATATTTTCAAGCACAGTTCATGCATGGGTGTGTGTAGAGAAACCGCTCAAGACTGGCCTGCCTCAAATGTCTTTTTTTGATGGATGATTTCCATGCTGCCATCTACCACTTGCAGACGCTGCAGGGGGACTTCATTGTCCATTCACAGCTGCTGGGAAACTGCTGGGCAGGCAGTCTGAAAAACAGAGCCCTGCTCTCTCACGAAGCCTGGACTGCAGCTCCCACCTCCTGGGCATTTCCCTAAATTCACTGCCACCAGCCCCAGGGCTGGAGAGCAGGCGGGGCACGGTCAATGGGGACAGACTCCTGAATCCTCGGGTTTGTGCTAAGATTGCAGCGACGGGGCAGAGCTTTAGCGGCTAAGTTTTGCAGCTTTTTCTCTGTGTCCTTCCAGCTGGCAGGTGTTTAAAACCCCTCCCAAAGACGAGGTGCCTTTCTGGTCTGACATCGTCCTGGGGTTTCGACCGATGTCCGCAGCAGAGCTGCAGAAGTTCCCACAGCACAGATCCGGCCAGGCCTTCACGACGCTGAAGTGCGACTGCCCACCCTACCTGCTGTGGCTGGAGAAGAGGTCGGTTTGGTGAAGGACGGGCGTGCGGAGAAAAGCCCCGGCCCAGGGGAGCTGGGGGGAGCTTGTTGGGTTTGGACAAAATTGGAGAAGGGCTGTTTCTAACTAGGGAAAACGCAGAGAGCTGGAGTGTGCATTTAGGCCGTGTAAGTGCCTCTGAAATGAGCAAACGGTTGTCTCCACTTGAGAGAAGGCGACAGGCTGCACGCTGATCTGAGATCAAGCGGAGAGACGTGCACCGACACCGCGGTACAAATTGCCAGCCGAGCTGATTGCTTGGTTGCCTTTCATCTCGCTGCAACATGGGAGAAAATGTTTCTGCTCCAGCAGGCAGCCCGGGAGGGCGTGCTGCAGTGCCACCAGGGCCACGCCGGGGCTGCGCCGTCTCTCCGCACACGCGCTCTGTCGTGTTGCATCGCTCACCGAGTCGGAAACCTCTGCTGAAGCACAAGCGAGTTGTTAAACCCGTTCAGGATCTGCCACGTGATATCTCGTCTCGCCTTATTCCTGTTATAGCCCTCTTATTCCTCAAAGGACGCAGTCTAATAAGATGATCGAGCTCCTTTTCTTTCTCTTCTCTCTGGTGGCGAGAAATGAGAACGTGCTAATGCATGTAACTAATTCCCAAAACCCCAGGGATCTGAGCAGTATTTGTAAACCATTCTCTTGGCAAGCCACAAGGAAAATTGTCTTTGTGCCCACCTTGCTGGTCCAAAAATGAACTGCAGGAATTTTTTCCTGCTTGCTTGCCTGAATTCAGGAGTTTTCAGCAGTTTTTATTGGTGTATTTTTTATGGAGTGATGGCAGCATCCCAATGACAGTGCTCGGGGGCTCTCCCAGCAATTTGCCGAGCCAGGGCGGCTGCATGAGACCTCCCCAGGTCTTACCAGCTCTTGCAGCATCCTGCTGCACCCAGGCCCCTGTCCCCAGAGCACCAGGTGTGCCTTGGATCTGCACCTCAGCTTGCTTGAGCTGTTAAAGCTTGGGACCGTTACAGAAATGAGTTGTTAAGTCCATGAGGATCTGTCTGTCTATCTAGGGTTGTATGGCAGACCCTGCTGTGTAATATTCATCAACGTGCTTGACCTTTTCCTGTCCAACAAGTTAAAAAAAATAGCTTTGATCAGGCCAAATCAGTCAAGTCACAAACAGAAGCCCCATGTGGTTTTCTTTACTTTTTATCCCATCTGTTGTCCCATCCTGTTTTTGATCTGTTAAAGGCCATCTCACGTACTTAATGTGCATAATAATTACACGCGGGTCTAGGAGGTTCCTTTCTACCTCACTTCTGGCTTTTTTCTTTGTTTTTCAGGCTGAGAGCAAACGGTGTCCAGGTGCACACCAGAGAAGTTGCAGACTTATGGGAGCTGCACAGGGAGTACGACATTGTGGTCAACTGCACGGGCATTGGAGCCCACCAGCTCGTGGGGGACCCGGAGCTGCTCCCCGTCAGGGGACAGGTTCTCAAGGTGCACGCTCCTTGGGTGAAACACTTCATCCGGGATGGGGACGGCTCGACTTACGTCTACCCGGGGATACACAGCGTAACCCTGGGGGGAACCAGGGAGAAGGGGAGCTGGAGTCTCTCCCCTGACCCTGGCACTACCCAGGACATCTTTGACAGATGTTGCTCTCTTGAGCCCTCCCTGCAGCGAGCTCAGGATATCAGGGTGAAGGTGGGCTTAAGGCCATCCAGGTCGTCTGTGAGACTGCAGAGAGAGGTCCTGAGCCGGGGAGGAGCAAAGCTCCTGGTGGTCCACAGCTACGGGCACGGGGCAGGTGGCTTTTCGGTGCACAGAGGCACAGCCAAAGAGGCCGCCCGCCTGGTGGGAGACTGCATTGCTGCCCTGCAGGGCTCCTCATCGAGGGCCAAACTTTGAGTCCCTGAGCCTCCTTTCCCATTTATGACAGGCTAAGGTAGCATTTCCTACTCCTCTGGGCTTTGATTCCATCACTGGAGAGAAGAAACCTAAATCAACAGCTTGTGCCATTGCAGATGCTCAGTGGTATCTCACCTGGCTTCCAGCAGCCCCCTTGGAAAGGTGTGATAGGTCAATCCAAGTATTAGTCCAGCTGTCCATCTCCTCCATCTATTGTTCCTGCCCTGGGGATTTCTTCTAGCTTTGTACCGAGGAGGATGCGAGATACGTAAATATCCTTCATATAGCAGGAATCAGATTGCTTCAGTATGGTATAAATAACATAGATTATTTCTTCGTCTGCCTGGAAAGGCTATTGGATGCACTAGGTTCAGATTCAGTAAAAAATAGTTCTCTCCTGTTGTACCAAATCTCATCTAGTATTGTCCTCTCTCCTGCCACCTTGCTGACAAACTTTACCGTTATCCCTATGATTTAAAATAAAAAGGAAACCTGCCTAGGGCTGCATTACAGTGCTCCAGGTCGGCTCCTGCAGAAAACAATACTAGGCCACTCATGCACACCGACCAGACAAGCATGATTTTAAGAGCAGGTTAAATACCTTTTGTATCTTGACATTTCTTTGAGAGGAAGTTGCTCATGTGAACTACATCATCTTTCACACTTGTTTGCAACTCTTCTATTCCATGTACCACAGATATTGCTCTCAAACACAGATATTTTCTTCACCCCAACAGCAGCATTGACATGCCCTGTATCCTAAGGAAGAGAATTTTTCAGGGTGGGCTTGGCAGTGCAAACATTTCTTTTCTACTTCTCGTCAGCACTTGCAGTTTCCTTGTAACAGCTCATATAAATAAACCAGTGACAAACCAGGAAGAATCTTAGCACCAACTGCAGTTGCACAGGGGAGAGAAGAGCAATTTAACTCTAGATAAACACCGTAAAGACAAATTTGTCTGTAGCTGGATGCGAGCAAGCTCCTCTCCTGGAAGGAAGCTGAGCCACAGGAGCCCGGACTCTCACTCCATGGCAGAAGCTGAGCTGAACTTTACACTCAGTGATTTAAGCCCTTTGATGTGTCTGAAGATACTCCCCATAATTCACAGAATCACACAGCATCACAGGATGACTGAGGTGGGCAGGGCCCTCTGGAGGCCACCTGCTCCAACCCCTGCTCAGGCAGGGACACCCAGAGCTGCTTGACCAGGACCATCTCCAGGGGGCTTTTGAGGATCTCCAAGGAGGAGACCCCACAGCCTCTCTGGCAGTGCTCAGTCCCCCTCACAGTAAAATAAAATAAAATAAAATAAAAAAATTCCTGATGTTTAAAAGCACTTCAAATTAGAGCTTGCTGTCAAAGTACAAGATGAATATCTGTTAGTGATTAAACTGCTCATTAGACTTTAAATGGCTTATTTAAGTGTTAGCACCCACTTTTGAGTAGTTCTTTGTCCTTACAATTACAAAACAGATCAAAATCTTTTAATAAATCACATGATTAGAATTAACTGATAAATTAAAATTGTAATAGCAAAGCAGAGGTCATTTCTGTTGGGTTTTCTTCCATAAACAAGGGGTTTTCTCACTCAGAGGGGCCTGAGAGGGCCAAGCAAGGCCCTTGTGTAACTGCCGTGCTCAGAAGTGGCTGCCAGCTCCTGCTACTCACAGGTGGAATGGGGAAAGTTATCTTGCACAAGGGACAGCTGCTGAAAGGAGCATCATCAAATTAAATTACGGGTCAATTAGTGCTTGGATCAACCTAAGCCAGCCCTGCCTTCAGCGATCTTGGCCTCTTCTCCTCGGCTCTAGATGCTAATTTTGTGCCTCCCCCACCCCCCAATAATTTGTCCTTTCCAATGGTATGAGCGGGCAGAGCTGCTGCTTTTGGCAGCAGTGTTGGTGTGGTGCTTGTCGAACCACTGCTTTGTCCTCAGATAACACAGAACAAAAAAAAATACATGGTTAAAAAACAGGAGAATGGGTTATTTTTTTTTTCCTGATCTCGATTTTAACCTTAAAAAGTAACAAAAAGTTGAGCTTAATCTGCAGCTAGAAACACTACTACTGCTAATATCCGCCTGTCCATCGGATGGCTTCTGGACCACATCCCGTGCTTTTGTGGTCCCCGACATCGCGTGGTTCCATAAAGGGAGGCACTTCTTCACCCAGGCACAGAGCTCCTTGCCCTTATGTCTCTCCTGAACCTGGACACATCGTTTAATGCCCCCATCTCTCTTATGAGAACCAGCAACTAGTTATTCTCCACGACCCTCCATGAATTTCTAGATCTATACCATGCACCTTCTCAGACTTCTTTCCCATCTCGAAGACTCCTGGTTTATGTAGTTGCTGCTCATACAAAGCCATCCCACATCTTTGTTCTTCCTTGTTGCCCACCTTTATGCCCTTTCTTTATGCCCTCAGTGACAGTTTAGGCAAACCTTCCCAAAACGCGAGCAGAGCGCGTTGACTGGGTTGTGCTACTCTGCAGCCTCCTCGTTTCCTCTGCTGCTGTAAGATGCTGGTGAAGCCCAGCGTCACTGCTCCTCGCTGCAAAGCTCTGCTGATCCTTCCCTGCTAGGCCATATCTGCCCTTGCAACTGATTTATTATCATGGCTTTCACCACTTGCCTGCCATGGGGGTCAGATTTATTGCATTTCTCCAGGTCATTCTCCAGTGTCACATCCTCTTTGACGTGGCTGTTGTAAGTAAAATGTTGCACACCACCCCTCACGGCGCAACAACTTCGCATTAGCATTCATTTAAAACCCACGAGTGAGTAACATCTGCTTCTCATGAATTTGTTACTATCTCTTTCATCTATTTCGTCTAAAACCTCATCTAATGGCCCTTCAATCCGAGGCAGATTCTCTGCATTATCCCCTTAACAAATGGTTGTGCTGTGGGAATTTCACTGAGCTTTTCTGTGCTGAATGCAGACACAAGTGATCTATCTGGCTGTTCTGTTAGGGCTTATTTGACCTCAAACGCCTTTGATACCCTGATCATCCGCTGACTGCAATCTCTGGTCACCTGCAGCCCCTCTGGCAGCCCCCTGCTCCTGATGGGTCAGAGAAAGCTTTTGGTCTATTAGCAAATTATTTCTTCAAAGTCTTTTTTTAGCCTGCCTGTTTCTACTTTTCATTTGAAAGAGTTCGTGTTCTCTTCCATTTCCTCCTTTGGACGTGATTTATTTTGCTTCTTGCCATGTAATTTTTATTGTGATATTACAAAAAGCCAGTAACAGTCTTTCTTCTGGAAAGGCTCTGACACTTCCGTTGGGTTGGTGCCCTTGTGTAAAATCCAAACATTTTAGTCTCACGTCTTCTTTTTAGACTTAGAGCAAACAGAAGCAAGCTCACGTGCAGCCTGACTGCTTCAATTCCTGTGCCCTGTTAAAGGGGCTTTATTTGTCCAGATTGCACCTTGCCATTTCCCGATTACTTGTGGTTATGAAGATGTTAGAACAGCACCTTTAAGGCCATGCCATCTTCTGCCCCTGCTCCTCTCTGCCTGGTTGCTTTCTCCCCATCTCTAGCTTGAAAATCCTTTAAAATATTACTCTTTTGCACAGAGGCTGTCTTCCCTGCTAAGGTCATGCCATGCAAAGACTGACCCCCTGGAGTTTGTTGAGGTGAGGCCTTCCCTGCTTTAGCTGCCCAAGCCTTGAGCATCACTCTCTGGTGATATCTTATCAGGCATCCTTGAGTCTCTGCTCCTCACCCAAGGTCCTTGCCAGAAGCTGAAGCAAAGGTGTGGCCACTGTGAACTCTTCGGCTCCAGCTGAAGATGGCATCCGAGCAATTTGCAAAACTCAGTTTTGGTTCTAAATCTGGCTGGGCTCTTGCATCGGCTCCGTAGTCTTCACCTGGAAACACCAAGTAGGTGTCGGGGAAACACCCACACATGGGAACGGGTTAATTAGAAGGTCGTTAAGCCTCCTTGACTTTCCATGGTGATGGAAGAGCCCTTAAAGAACGTCACGTAGCTGTCCCCTGTGGAAAGCTGCTGTCTCTCTACAGGCAGGAGCAGTTCATGCTTTCCTCGCCCACGTCAGCTCCAGGGCTCACTCAAGACATGATAATTTCTCCTACCTAGCACAACATCCTCCCCTCCCAGGTCCTTCACTCACCTGTCTGAAATCCCTGGGGGAGATAATTAGGTTTCAACACCAGCCTGGCCCCGGGAGGCTCTCCATCCTAAGCCCATGCATGTCCACACATGAGCTAAAGGGACCGTACCAGAGCCGTGCCTTCCTACCCGCGCTTTCTAATCGCCGTTGACTAGGCACTCCTGGCAGATGGCAACCAATCTGTCACGCTCGTAATGAACTTCAGAGGCATAATTCTGGCACAGAAAAGGAACAATTATATTTTGAGACGTTTTTATCCGTCCTTACGACTTGCAGACAGCAGATGGGCTGCGTGATGGATTTTAGAACTTGAGCACAAAATAATAGTTTTCTGCAAGAGGGGATTTCGTTGGTTTCTCTGCAAAAACAAAGCCATAAAGACATATTGTCTTGATATAGGCTTTTGCCTATATTTAAAACAAATTGCCAAATTTCTGAAAAACATGGGAAAATTAGAGTTCCTCATTCATTATAATTCTTTTCCAGTCAAGTACAACTTGAATAAACTTCAGTGTGACACATTCAAATTCCTTTGGTTTGGAGTAAATGATGTAGTAATTAAAGGGAAAATCATGGTCTGGACCGAGATTTATGTTGTTTCCGCAGCTATTTTAAAGAATTGTGTAACGCTGCACGATGGTTTATTTTATCCTGCTTTATTCCCTGTTTTCCACCAGAGGGAGATGTTGGATCGAGCAGTTACTGACACAAACCCACAAGCTCGATAACAAAGCCCAAACGACGTGATGCTGAACTCAGATGGTGGAAATGTGGGTGCCTGTGGGGTTGCACTTACCTGTAAGGCACTGCTGGCTTGGAGAACTTGGGTGCTGCAGGAGAGCATAAGAAATGATCGTGTTCAGTTAGGGCCATCAAATCTTACGGGGAGAGCTTAAAAAAAAAAGCGTCAAGGAAGCAGAAATGTGAGGGGAACAGCACACCTGAAGCTGCTGTTAATAAAAATGCTAGGTTATAATCCTAAACCAAGCTATTGCTATTACAGGGTCTTGTGAAGCTTTTCACCCACCAAAAGGCTGCAGGGGAAATCATTGCCATGGGTAGCCAAGCATCTGTGGTTCCCCATGTTATGGAGCTGGACATCCCCCAGGTCCATCCCCACAGGGCTCCAGCCTCACCCAGCTCTTGGGGAGCAGCTCGTCTCCCACACGGCAATCAGGTGCTGAGGTGTTAGTAACTGTCAGTGTTTTAGGGCTGATCAGAAATAGCCCGTTTCCTTCCTGAGAATTCCCCTCAAACGCCTGTTTTTCTCAATAAAGACGTCAAAGTCAACATTTCTTGGAGGAGGAAAATTGGAGATCAGTTGTGGTTTAACCCTGGCAGGCAGCTTGACCCCACACGGCCACTCGCTCACTCTCCCCAGGTGGGGAGTGAACTGGAGAGGTAAAAGTGCCAGACCTCACGGGTCGAGACCAAGACAGCTCGCTCCAGGAGCAGGAAAGGCCTCGGCTCTGTGCGAGCACTGCTCTGCAACAACTGAAACATCCCCATGTTATCACCCCTGTTCTCATCACAGATCCAAAGCACGGCACTGTGTGAGCCTCTGCAAAGAAATCAACTCCGTCCCAGCCCAAACCATGACATGCGTTGAAATTCAGCCATATGAAAAAAGGCAGGTGAAAAGAAAGTGGAAAGAAACTTTTTGAAAGTGAGCTTCAATGAAATGTTATTTCCAAATGTAACAGAAGTTTTAAGGCAATCTTTTCTCTGTTCTGTTTCTCTCCTGTGAGACTTCATCTCATGCCATCAGTAGGAGAGCGCTGTTAAAATGCTTTGCTTTCCTCCATTTGTGGTCATCCTCCTGTGCATTACCCACAAGGGGACAAGGTATTTCGGACAAGGTTTTTCTCACATTTTAACAGGCGTACACCGTGTGCACCCCACGCATCGTCCTCACGTCCCTGTTCTAAACTACCTCCTCGTTGGATTTCAGCTGCTGGCCATGTCCTGGAAAACACTCGTCCTGGTTATCTGCTGTGGCAGGGCTCCCAGGTTAATCGCCATCCTTGCTCCAGGTGACAATCTGGATAAAGCAAAGGGCTGGAAAATAAACCTCCTCCAGGGGATGCACTGGAGCCAAGGAGGGAGCCTTGTGTCTGCTTTCCAGGGGCTTTTGGATTGGGCTCCAGGGGGATAAAGCCTCTCGTCCCTGCATGCCCTACAGCCTGTTGACTTCTGGAAGAAAGGGGCTTAAGCACCTGAGGTCCAGGAAGCTGGGTCTCCTTGCAGCGCTGAAGAACGTGGGGAGGCTTCTCAGTCACCTGGGTCTCTGCTTCCTGATCAGTGCAGTAAACGAGCCAAGTTTTGGGAAAGTGCAGGAAACCTCGGGCCCCAAGAAGCAGCCCACACCTTCCCAGAGGTGAAGTGCTGGGTGAGACGCGTCGAGAAGCACCGACGACCTCGCTTTTGAAAATCCCTCCAAGGCTTGCTGTGGCTTTTGGCCGTGCTGTGAGTGTGCCTGCACAATGTCAGACTTCCAGCAGTAATCACGGGGAGAACTGCCACGGAGATTTGCAGCAGGGTAATTGCCTCAAACAGAAGGATAAATAGCTTTTTGTGGCATTTAATGGGCCTCTTAAGTGAATGGCAATAAACTCCATGTGAACAGATGTTTTCTCTCTTTTTTTTCGTTCCCTTGCATCTCATACATAATCATGCCCTAAAATGTTCTTGTCTGGGTTTCTGAGAGCAATCTTGCTGCTGTTTGTCTTAGTGTAAGACTGAGCACTCCGGCACAAAGACTGAGCAAAAAGCCCTTGATTTCATGAGGCAGTGGGCAAAACTGGAACACAGGAGGCTCCCTCTGAGCACCAGGAGGCACTTCTTCACTGTGAGCGTGACGGAGCACAGGCACGGGTTGCCCAGAGAGGCTGTGGGGTCTCCTCCTTGGAGATCTTCAAAATCCACCTGGACATGGTCCTGGGCAAGCAGCTCTGGGCGTCCCTGCTTGAGCAGGGGTTGGCGCGGGTGGCCTCCAGAGGTCCCTGCCCACCTCAGCCACGCTGTGATGCTGCGATCCCTAACAGCTCCCGCTGCTGTACCTCCGTGACCATTTTCTGTCCCTCGCATTAAGGGAAGGAGTGAGAAGTTAGAGGAAAAGTTTGCCCCTTCCAGCCACTGCGCTGCAGGTCTCGGTGCTAGGGTCACTCCCCGCTTGCTGCAATGCCCTGGGCATTGCAACATTCTTCAGATATGGGTGAAACCTCTCGTAAAGGTGGATGCATATTTCAAAGCTCACCTGCATATGGGCCCAGGATGTTTTTGCACACCTCCTTCCTGCAGAACCTGTCCCGAACGCTGCTTTTCACCCACCAGATCCACCCGCGCTGCTGCCAGCCACCCCCAGCTTCTCTTTGACCCTATTGCCTTTAACGAGGCACAAACTGTACGGACGCACGCCAGTGCAGCGGGCAGCACTGCTAGACAGAAAAAGCGCACAGCGCATCGGCTGCGGGTCTCCATTTGTTGGTGAAGCTGCTGCCTGGCTCTTCTGCTGCTGAACAGCCCCCAGGCTGCGGCTGGCGGCCCTTCTCCCGGTGGGGGGACCTCTTCCCCAGGCGCCTGCAGATGAAAGCCACTCTGACATCTGCTCCCTCACTCCAGCGCTGTTACCATCCCCTACATAAATGCTCTCGTTGGACTGCGCTATGTAAACCCATTAAAAGCACGTAGTAGAAAGGCTTATGTAACTTCTTAAAGCCGTAATTACTAACCCAGCTGCGGTGCTTGGCAGAACTGTGAGCGTTATAGATTAATCCTTTCGCCAAATCACGTGTTTTAATGAAAGATATTCATCCTCAGGCTCAGAAGTGCAAAAATGCCTGTAAGATTGGTTGCATCCATAAAAAGGAAAAGAAAAAAAAAAAGAAAAAAAAAAAGAAAGAAGAAAAAGAGAAAACTGCATCCAGATTAAGACCAAGGTAATCTGTAAAACATACAGAAAAATGGAGTTTCTAATAGAAACTCAGGGTAATTTTTACGCAGAGTTGGACATCTGTCTGGGATTACAGTGGAGATACAGGGGGAATACAGACAACAAACTAATACCGCAAAAATCTTTCTGCGATAGCACTTGAGCTGAATTTGGGATATACCTGCTTAATTTCTGTAAACCAGAATGTCTTTTTTTTTAAAAAATAGCAGTACCTGTTTTCAATTTGTAGACTGGAATCTGTTCAATGAAATTGTCAGCTTTTACTGCAAAAAGCAGGCAGAATTTTGCTCGTCCAGAACACAGAATGCAAAATCACTGTTGCTCCTTCCTAGGAGAGAAATACAGCTGCTGGAGGCAACAGTCTCATTGCGGTTGCCACGAAGATTAGGCCTGAATTAACAAAGGGAAGGCTTGGGGACAGCAGAGAGCTGCAGAGCATCTCTTACCGACGAGCCTTCTTGTTGCCTTCTTCCAGTACAAACGTGAGCATGTGCACGGGTACCGCTACGTGCAGGTGGGGATGCACAAGAGCATGCCTCTGAGCTAAGCCTTGGTCTACGATCCCCTCTTCAGGCCATTCATTATTGCGTATTCCCGTCATCAGTTTCAGAGCACATGGCCAGGCTGTCTGGATCTCTCTGTCGTCAGCGGGGAGGGAGCGCTGCTGCCTGTGTCCCTGGCGTCGAGCTGGCAGCAGCATCGGCCTTTTGTTGGGCTGCCCGCACAGACTGCCGGCGTGAGGAGGAACGAGGGGAGGCCGCACAAACAGTCCCCTTATCTGCTATCTCCAAGCCTACCAGCGGTGAGCTAAGAAGTGGTTTCAGTGTTCCAGGCAGCTGAGTTTTTGCTACGATAGCCTTTCAGACGCATATTTCTCAGCAGCGGTAAGCGGATAACAGACCTGTGTGGCCAGTTTGCTTCTGGGTCACTAGCATCTAAAAGGTAACAGGAAGAGAGGCTTTCCCTGAGTTGTAAGCGGGATTTAGAGCACAGGGAGGACTAAGCAGAGCTCCTGCAAAAGGTCTGTCACCTTGTGCACGGGTGAATACAGCCAGCGTTTTCGACTTCAAAGAGCAGAAGTGAGACCAGGCTGGCAGCCCGGCAGTCACTGACAGTCACCCGGGGACCTCCAAGTGTTTTGTCCCACATTCCGGAGGACTACAGCAGAGTCCCAGCACACAGATGTGCAAGGCAGTAAAACCAGCCTGGAATGAAGCTCTGCCTCCTCCAGGCTCAGGATGAGTCCCCACGCACAGCTCCACATCTTCTGCAGGGGGACGCTGTGCTTGGCTTCATGCAGCCGCTTTTAATGCGACCTTGTGGAAGTTTCTGCACAAAAGCTCTCTGTTTTCAGGCACACGGACCAACGTCACTGCAGCTTTCAAAGGACGAGCCAGGAGTGTAGGAGGGAGGAGAGGAAAAAAGGTCGTCCTTCGCTCTGTCCTGTAGATTTTGGCATGTGGCTCATACCAAATGGGGTTGTTAAGCTGAGTAGAAAAGAGCATTTTTAATCATTCTCTCATTTTATAGGAGGGACACTTTACTTCCATTAACAGCCCTTGGAGAATCCAATAAATTCCCAGTGGTGTTTTTCCTGCCTGGGCTTTAATTCTGCATAGAGATCTGGGCAAACGTTTTGCCAAGCCAGAAGATGAACACAAGTCATGACAGTGGGTGGAGGCAGAACGTTACAGCTGAGAATGGCCGTAAGAGAAATCAGCATCAAATGACTGCTGCAAAGAAGGTGGCAATGGAAAACTGAAGGAATTTGTCCTTGTCTCGCCTTTTCTATGATGTTCTCAAATCCACAGCCCAGCACAAGATCAACCTTTTCCTTGAGCTGGCTGGCTTCAGCTGGCCACACAGCAGCAGGTCCTCTGGAGCAAACAGAGAGCCTCACCTTGACCCCTGCTTTAAATGAGCCCCACAACCAACCCCAGCAAGTTGGTGCTGCCCTTAGTGCTGTGAGCCTGGCATGCATTTGCTTCACATGGACTTTTAGGATTCTTTGAACTAGGATGTGATCTGTTGAAGTCTGGTGTGCGCGTAATGGAAAGCTCACCAGTGTCAGGAGAGGTTTTGCTACACAACAGCATCCCAGGCAAGATTTAATTTATGAGCAGAAGAGACAGGACTGAAGCAATGAACTTCCATTAATGTTAAATTTCTTCCTCGCAGAAGTTTAGCACTCTGCTGCTAGGAAAATTCATGAATACTGGTGGAATTTCATATTTTTAAGGACTTTCTCTGAAGAAATGAAGGGAGCTGTAGAAATTTGTGGTAGAAATAGTAGTAGAAATAGCTGTAGAAATAGCAGTAGACACATCAGGAGCCAAGTTTGATTCCAGTTATGAAGGCATAACACTCACTGCTCTCAGTAGGAATGTCATGCTCATACTCAAAGCCGGTGTTTTTGCTACTCCTTGCGTTATGTGGCAGCAGTTTTTGCTCCGATGGATCCAGCATGATACATTTTCCCCTAAGACTATCCAACTTGCTTGGGGGACAGCAGGGAGGGGAGGCCGCTTGCTGCCCATCTCAAAAAGCAAGCATGCTTTGCAGAAGCTGTGAAACCACCTGAATGCATTTGCTGGCACCTCAGAAAGGCTGAGATGATTCCCCCGGCTGAACAGGAGCCGCATGCACGATACTGGAATTTTAATTTCCTTTTCCTCCCAACAGGAGCTGCTCACAGGCAGGTGCCTTTGCAGCTGATTCCTGGGGAAATAAATTAGTTTGCAACTCACTCCAGGTTGCTGGATGCTGGAGAGGTGAGAATTTGAAGGTGCCACCTTAATTCCCATTGACTCTTGTGCTAGTCCAGGTACCTGAGGTTTCCTGAGGTCTTTGTTTCAGTGTTGCCTTTTTCTCTGTCTTTAGAAACCCTCTGTTCTGTTTAAGATGGGCAGACTTACGTTTAAAGAGATGGGGGAGAGGCATAAGAAATGCAGCCGTTTGTTAAAACACAAAGCATAAAGGAAACACCAAGCTCCCAGGCTGTTCTTTACGGGGATCGCTCCCCGCATCCTCCCAAACAGAGGAAGGCCGATCAGCCTGGCGGGGACCCACACGAGATCAGTGTTTAGGGCTGTGGTTTGGTGAGGACCAGAAGAGCGGTGGGGTTCAGAGCTTTCCACTGAAGCTGTACAACAACAGCACAACAGCAAGCGGACATTGGATGCTAAATATGGGAAAGACCCGATTTTTTTTTCCTGATGGACCTCATTTAATTTGACTGTGCTCTGACAAAGCGTTTAGGAAAGCTTCAGTCCCTCAGCGTTTAAACTTCGAGCGGCTTTGGGGAGCTCGATCCCCTCACACTGCTGCGGGATTCTCCTCACAGCCACAAGCCTGCTGCCACCGGGCCTTCCCCTTCCAAAACTGACCGGCAGGGAGCCCGGGGGGCCCGGGTGTGAGGGCAGGGGGCTGGGGGCTGAAGGCTGGGGTCTGAGGGCTGGGGTCTGGGGGCTGAGGGCTGAGGGCCGGCTCCGGCCCCTCCGCCCCCTTCCCGCCGCGGTGCCCGGGGCCCGTGGCGGCCCCTCCCCGGCCGGCCCCGCTCGGGGCGGGGTCTCGCCGCTGCCCCATCGGCCCGGGCCCCGTCCCGCCGGCGGCATGAGCCCTGCGGCGGGGCGGCGATGCCCAAGGAGCGGCCGCTGCGGCGGGGCTCGGCCTTCCGCCTCTGCCTGCTCTCGGCCGCGCTCTTCCTCTGCCTCCAGCTGGGCATGCGGCGATCCTGGTGCCCGGAGGAGAAGCCCCGGGGGGCGGCGGCTGCGGGGCTGGCTCCCCCCCGGGCTCCCCCCCGGGCTCCCCCCCGGGGTCCCCCCCAGTCCCGCGGCACGGCGGCGCCCCCGGGCCGGCGGCGGGTGACCTACGTGCGGAGCGGCCGGCGGCGGGGCGCCCAGCCCGGCTGCTGCCCCCCGCAGCCCCCGGGCGGCCCCCGCAGGAAGGTAGGGGCCGGGGGAGGGCAGCCGTGTCGCGACAGGAGCCGGGGGGTGGCTCTGTGGCAGCTCGGGGGGTTGTCGTGCCGGACACCGAGGTGCTGGTGCAGACCTTTGAACGTGCGGCCACCAGAGCCTGCCTGGACGGAGAGACCTCTTGGTCCCCTCCAGACACCACCTGGGCAGGTGTCCCCTGCTGTGCCCGTGTGCAAATCCGCTCTCCTCTCTTTGCACATATTCCCCCAGTAGTTTATTTAAAGCAGAGGTAATCAGTGAGCTCTTGCGTTTTAGATTTTCTCTTGTTCTGCCTCGTCTTCCATGGGGAGCTGTGATGGGAAAAGGAAACCGCTGGTTCCTCTCCCTGGTTTCCCTCCCTGGTTTCCTGAAGGCTTTAGAAGGAGAAATGAGATGATGCCTTACATCCTTCACCGCCATGGCAGTGATGAGGATGATGTTGTCGCAGGGTGGCATTGTTCTTCAGCATGATAACCACGTGGCATCTGGTGTTGGTACCTTGTTGAGGTGTCTGCATCTCGCAGTGTCAGTTTTTGTGGCTTTTCTGGTCAATGTTAAGTTAGCTGGTGTTCTCCTAAAGCCCAGCTTTTGAATGATTGTAATTATGGGATAATTGTAGCATTCATAGGAAAAAAATTGTCATCACGTGGATTCAGATAGCTTCTTGAAGACATGCGCTAAGCATGGCATCAAACACAGGAGACAAAAGTAAAGCACGCCCTAAACCTGTTTCATGATCTTTTTGAGGAAATCAAAGGGGAGAACTAGCAATACGAGAGAGCGCTCATCGCACCGGAGACCTAGCAGTGCTTCGTGGTGTTGGAGAGCTCGAGGCTCCCTCGTCCCACAGTATGTTTCCATGCATTTCCAGGTGACGTGCTTCAAACATCACTGCTGTAGGGTCATGGTGTTTGGCACATTGCTGATGAGGCTTCAATTAAATCCCAGTAATTAATTCAAGTGAAAAATATTAGGAAATATAGAGTAGAGTGGGGTTGCCTGGTTAAGTCTGAGACCACAAAGTTGTCTCCATGTTCAGCCCTTTGGCTGAAGCATGTTGATTCAGACTAAGAAAATCTAATCCTTGAAGTGAAGATAAGGCTGTGGAGATAGTGGGAGTGAAATTCTGGGAATTTCTGGTTTGAGGAGAGAGTCGGTAAACATAGGGGAAAAACCTGAAGAGAAAATAAAAGTGGTCTGAATACTGCCATTTTTTCTTGTTGACGTGGCGATCAGGTACGATAGCTTAAAGAAGAGGACTGATTCATTTGGGTTTTATTCTTATTTATAGGCTTGTCACCAGGAAATCCTTTACTTCCCTAGGTCACTTCAGACTGTTCTAAGACAAGGTGAGGGCTCTTACCAGGCACGGACACTCACACCAGCGGTCTGTGGCTTCTTCCAGCCCTGTTGGAGAAAGGTGGCAGCACCAGACTGCTGCCAGCAGCTGGCTGGTGTGCGCAGGTTTGGGCTGGTGGAGCGGGATGCAGCCAGCTCAGCTGTGCTTTGCCAGGTTGGGATTGTCGTTTGCCATGGGTTTTGTATGCTTTCGCACGCTCCATCTGTCCATAAACCACTGTCGGTCCATTTCTGAAGTCTGCAGAGGCTTTCAGGTATGTTTTTCCTCGCTGCTGGTTCAGTTGTTGGAATATATTGCCATGTGTGAGCCAGCAGGATGGCGGTAGTAAGAAATCAGCTACGGTGAGCCATGCTCCGTTTCCTTCGTGTCGTTTCATTACAACTCTGCTTCAGCTTACATCACTGAATTAAAGGAAAAGGCTGATGAACAGAAAGTTTCCGTCGGTCTAGCTGAATATCCTACTTTCTGGCCTTATAAAAGAAATTGCAAAAACACACAGGGAAATTATCTGATGACTACTTTGAATTACTTTAAAGTTTCCTGAAGCAGAGTTCTGTCATTTATTTCTCAAGCAGAGCTGCAGTTAAGCAAACAACAGCGCCAAAAGGGTGGGAAAGAAAGACCCAGACAGGGTGGGAAAGATGGAGATTTGCCTGTAAGTGGCCCTTGTGTCTGCAGGAAATTGCTGGTGTAAACGTGTGCTTTTCTTGATCACAGATAAATCTCTTTGAGTGGACAGAGGGACTGTATGGCAGATGGAAGGGGTTTACCACCGAGGTTACAAGTGTCTGTGCATTCCTTAGCACCTAAGGTGCATGTATGAAAAATACTTGTGGAAAACCACAGGGAATAAAGTCACTGTTGGTGCTCTTGCTGGAAAGTAATAGTCAAAGTTTGGCTTTCTCGATGATCTTCTGAAGAACATGGAGAGTTGCATGATGTGCTGCAAATGTAAAGCAAACAGAAGTTTGTGATCCCATTTGCAGTTTGGCGGGAGTGCTTAAAACTGTGTTGTTGATAATAAAATGACCAAATATGTTTATAAACTGACTCTAAACTCTGCTTGATTTGAGCATTGGTATAGGAATGTACAGAGCAGATAACAAAACTCCAGCTACATGTAAACAATTTAAATTCTGACACATGTACCAGCTCTTGTAGTAGGTATCAGTGAGATCTGCACTCTCACCGACACCCACAGACATCGGAGGCAACTTTTAAAATGTTATTGCAGGGTGTGACAGTAAAAACAACAACAACAACAAACTAAAATATTGCATTTGGAATTTGAAGTAACAGCAAATTCTTATCGCAGTAATTGCAGTAAAAAGCCATGTTAGGCTTTTGTGTTCTGAAATGGGGGGGAGCCTTTTCCATTAGTCTGCTTAGGAAAAGTTGGAGTTATTTGACTTCTAGGCAGATTTATTTCCATGTAGGAGGAGGAGAAGAAAAATGAAGTTTTACATGGTGCAGTACAGTTATGCACAGGAAAAAAAAAAAAAAAAGATTTTAGTCTGGGCAGATGTTTTAAGTTCCTGCAGTTGTCCTTGCCAATGCTGGCAAGCTCTGTGACTGTCTCCTAAAAAACGAGGTTTGGGTTCCTGCTTTCTGCATGGGTTTGGCTGGGTTTTGCAGTCCAGGATTCCTGGGAGGTGGACTTGGTGTAATGCTTCAAGTCACAAGGCTGTAGCCACAGGTGGATTTCTGAAAGCGTGCCTTCTTTAAGACTAGAAGGAAACAACTACATTTTGTTTTAAAACAGTAATATCCGCTGTAAACCTCTCTGTCTGTTGGGGCTATTCAAAGGCAAGGAGTGTGGCAACTGCCCAAGTTAACCTGATGACATTGGATGCTCTTTCACATCTATGGATATGAAAATCTTTGCCTTCGGTGATTTAAAGCTAAGATTTTGCTGCGTGGGTCCATTTGCATTTTGTCTGCAGTTACAACATATATTGAAACATGAAGCATCATTGCCTAAAACAGAACAATTTTGTGGCATTGTATTTTTGTAGGCATTACTTGTACTTGTATACATTCTTATTTTTGTTCTTCAAAGATGGAGACTAATTGTTTCTCGCTGTTTGTTGGATTGTTGTTTCCCCCCTCCCCAAATAAGAACTATATCCAGAAGGCTACTGCTTCTCTTCAGCAATGACTGATGCATTCTCATCTTTAATGGAGTGATATCTTCAAAGCAATGGGGAATAACTCTTTTATAGTTTTTCGGTAGTTAATAATATGGCAAGTTCAAAATGACTCCAAGCAATTTAGCATTGCATTAATGCTAAGGTTTTACTTACAATTTAATTTTTATTTTTACTTTGAAAATGGTGATGCTGCTTTCACTTATGTCGGTGATATGTAGGGCTTCTGCGAAGAGTCCTTTTGAATTGTTCTGTGAATCTGGTAAGCAAATGTATTAGAAGTTTTCATTTTACTTGTATGTATATTGTTTTTAAGCTGACTTCACATCTTTAAAGTCTGATAAGCTTTGGATACTACTTGGATAGGGGGTTACTCTGCATCTTGATGAGCAAGAGCCAAAATTCTTGGAGAAAACTTGATCTAGTCTTTGACTTTGGTGAAGTCAAATACATATGTCTGTTGGAGAGTGAATAATGTCGTAGCTTTTACAAACATGGACTGCAGCTATGATTTGGTTGCAGAAAAAGAGTGTAACACTGAAGAGCTGGGAATTACTTCACTTGAGCCTGGGCACTTCCAAGCTGACCAACTAGAGAGAGTGTCAATGGGAGGGAAAAGATCTGAAGAGGTACAGGCAGCCAGACCTCTAAGGTTTAACTTAGAGGTCTTTTAACATATACCTCTTGTTTTAAATAGAACAAAGTACGTTATGAGAGGAGTGTGCCAAGGCTCTTCAAACTCAAAACAAAATTGTTTTTTTGGAGGACATAATGACCAATTGTTCCCTAGGTCCACCGTAAGCGGGACAAGAAGTAACTGGCTTCATTTTCAGGCAAGATGTTAGGAAAATGTTTTAACTCTCCAGTTGGGTAAGCAATGGAAAGGCCCTCAGCAAAAGTGTGAACTTTGGCGAGACGTCCGGCGAAGCTCTTAGCCGTGCTGCAAGGCACGGAGGTAGAGCTGAGTCAGCCTCCTGAGGTCACTTCCACACTTACCTGCCCCGCAATTAGCGAAGCAGTCTGGCGGGCAGAGTGTGATTATCCAGTCTGGAATTAAGCCTGAACAATGACCTAATGTCAATTTAATAAAAAGAGGTGATGGGGTCTTTAAAGGCTCTAAGTGGTCATTGCTGTGGCTTAATACCTCACTGGAGAGACCAGACTCCTCCGTAATAGTCCTGTGCTGACTGAGTGGCCCCAGAGGAAGGAGCATTACTTGACAACTTTTTTCCTCTAGCGCTTGGAGGTCTCTTACCAAAGATAAACCGACCCAAAGTTGCTAAGCTTGTAAGATTCGCACGAGGTAGCAGCTTATGGCTTCGGGCCATTAGTACCCGGGGAACAGCTGTGAGAGCCTTGGTCTTTGCTCAGATATTCAGGCTTATAGCACAGGCTGGGGGAAGGGTTATTGTGTTTGGAAGAAAAGACCGAACTTCTGTTGATAGCAGTTCTCAACAGCCGACCATCACATCTCGGGAGCACCAGCCAGCTCTGCCGCTGCATGGGGACAGCTGAGGGACCAAAAGGTACTGGGAGAGCGCAGGGATCCTTCCTACTGTCTCTGACAAAGAACGTCGCTGGCATTTTGCTGTATTTCAACCACCAATTAAATGTATTTACGGTAGACTGTAAAGAGGAGGTGGTCGTCTTGTTTCTGACAGCGATGTTACTTGCAGGCTTGTGAGGCAAATGGTCACTCAGAATAACCTTGATTCTTACACGCTTTGTATTACCTGAAATAGATTTGTCCTCCATGAATTTTTGAGAAGCGGCTGGGGAATATTATCTTTCAGAAACATTACAGCTGAATGAGATGTAATTATACCCAACAACACAGATTTCTTTCAAATACCTACTCACGACTTTCTTTCTCCTGTATAGAGAATAACTTTTCGTAGATAGTTGTGGCACAGAAAAATTGTTTTTAGGGTATATAAGCTTCCCCATCTAAAGACATAAACCAGAGATGGAAGCGGCAAGTTCTCCTTTTGGTATCTTGTTCCATAATTGGCTGTTTTGGTAGTTGTTCCAGCTTTTTCTTGAGCCAACCTGGGCAGTCTGTGAGCCCCATGCAGAAAGTGGATCCTTCATGACTGTGGTAGCTGATGGAGGAAGAAGACCACGCTGACCCGATCCCATTTGCTGTCCTCAGCTCAGACTATTGAACTGGGCTGCTGCCAAGGGAAGTGACCGGTTTTCCTGTCCTCCAGCCTGTGCAGCGATGCTGTAGTGAGTGGCTGAGTAGCTCTGGGCATGGCCTGTAGGTCCCACAAGAGGGTGGGGATTGAGTGAATATTTAACTTGGTAGCCAGTAAGGGTTTCATCCCAGCGCGTTCAGTCGGTTCACATCAGCACTGACCCATCTGTTAGAGCTGTGCATGGTAGGTGCTCGTGTGCCAGACGTCTCTGTCACGCTGAAGGGAAGACTTCAGCGACTCCCACTGGATTTTATCCACGTGCTTTGACGTCTCCACTGAGTCTCCGTCGATGTAGGTGGTGCAGCGTGGGACCTGGGGCAGCGCTGTGCTCCAGAGACACCAGCACGTGACAGCGATGGCTGTCACTCACAGCACAGCCCGGATAAAAGACTGAATGCGTAGGTGAGAAAGTCTGTGCAAACCACCACTCATCTTCATGGCATCCGCAGTATGCCCCTCTTATCGCGTGTTCTAATATTAACTCGGAAATCTGTTTGTCTTGGACGGCCGCTCAGCAATCTGGAGCTGCGTGCAGTGGATGTGAGTCACTTAACTAACTGGAGCGTTTTCATAGCTGGTAGATACTTTTGAGTATGATGAGACATTGTCTAGAATCCTTCCGATCTGCTGAAGTCTAAGATCAAATACAGTTTGTTCAGTGGAGCAAGTAAAAAGGAAAAAAAGAGATTTGATCTTTTTTTTTTTTTTGAATTGTGGTAACGCATGTATATGCTGGAATTTGTTATGTTGCATTGCTCACCCTGTTGTTGGCGTTCACGTTGCTGTATACAGAAGTGACAGTGTGACACTCTGTCCTGTTTTGAGTAAGCAGATTTCTGATGGAAGCTGTGTGTGCAAATGAACTGGGTGAGGTAAGTGAAAGCCAAGATTGTGAATTCTCTCTCGTGGTAATACGTCGGTCCGCTTGAGCAGGAGAGGGCTGTGGCACTTCCAGACATGTATGCAGTACTGAATGTCGGACCTTAAATGACACGTGCGTTCCCCTGCCTGATCTCTTTCTGCCCTGTCTCTGTCTGTCTTTCTTTCAGATGCGCTGCTCGGCTCGGGCGCGGTGGAGAAAGGCACCGGCTGCTGCTTGCTGAGGAGCTGCAGTGTCGGGGGGCGGTGACAGGGTGTCCGTGGTGTCTGGTGGCCTCCTGAAGAGCACAAGTCCTGGGCCTGGAAAGCTCGCGGGCTCTGCAGGAGGCCCTCCCTTTATTTATTTTCCTTTCTTTCTTTTTCATTTTTTTGCAACGTTTAAAAACCAGCCCTGTGATTTATGCCCTCCGTGACACATTTGTAAATCCAGTAAATAAACCTTTCCTTGTCTCTTTATGTAATGATAAACGTCGTAGTTCCAGCAGCTGCTCCCACGTGTACAGAAAGCTTGTTTCTTACCAAAGTCTTCTCCATATGCTCTGCAGATGGGAAGAAAATGGCTTTGCGGTGCTCTTTGAAATACAGTAGCATAGAGCTGCCTTGTCTGTACAAAACCCAAATCTGAGGAACCCTTGTGAGGATCCGACTGCCTTGGGTTTTAGATGCAAAATCTCTGGTTTTATATGCTGGTTGTGGAAAGAGCTAACCAAGAGCTCACGTAACAAGGGACCTGCTGGCGTTTGCTTCAGGTTCCACCCTCTGCTAGGTTTGAGGTGCAGCTTCAGGTGCACTGCTGTAGATTTGCTGGCAGTGACAGAATCCTGGGTGGTTTCCAGGACTGGTTTGTGGCTCCTGCAGACGAAAGACATTGAACACTCTGCCCATCTTGGCGTGTGGAAAACAAACCTGGCGTGCCTAACTAGGAAAGGCCTGTGGAGAGCCAGTTAGGCAGCACATCTCTTGGGGATATTGCTGAAACAGGGGATGCTCAGTGTTCTTGGTATCGGTTTTGACAAGGTAAGAAGACGCTGTTTTTTCTTTCCTGACAGGCCAGTCTGCTGGGAGAAATTAACCTGGGCAAAAAGTAAGCAAAGAAGCGCATATCGATGACATACCTGGGGCTGGAAGTGGCTGGGAAATGGGCACAGTTTGCACTGATGTTAGGGCAATGATGTTAGAGCATGAGCATTCTGGGGTCACCCCTGCTGCTGATTAACGGGGAGCTTCAAAGTAGGGTGCCTTTTGTTTAGCATCCTCTTTCGTATTTCACAAAGAGACGGTGTTTGAAATGGTAGGGGAAGAGATGGCAATGTCTAATGATACAGCATGTAATTTTAAATATTGCTTACCACGTAAAAGCCTAAAAATGATAAGAATTGGTTTGAAATCCTTCCTACCCCCTGCAGAGTCGGCAGCATTAGTGGAGGATGGAGATTTATCCCAGAGATGAGCACTGCAGGGTAGGAAGTTGTAGAGACTGTCTGAAAAAAGAAAACAACAAAGGAATGATAAAATTTGTTAATACCAACACGTCTCATTTTGGACTTTGCTCATTTATGTTCTGCAGCACTGGAAATTTCAAAAAAAAGTGAACTTTGTTTCATCCTGAATAGGGCACAGTAATAGTGTCTTGTTCTTTCCCTCACTCTTCTGAGAAAATTAAGCAAGAAGCAATTATGTGTCAATTGGCTGCTGCCGAGCTGCTATGTTTCTCCTTAGTTAGGTGTCTTGATGAATAGTTTGATCTCGTAGTTGTTATTCATTATGATGTCCGTGGGAATTCATCACAAGTTCAAGGTCAATCCACGTAGCTGGCTAGCGCTATATTCTGTGTAATGTTTAGCATTGGTGATCAAACGTTGGAAAATGTCCTTCACTGAAGAGGATGGTGCAGATTTGCACAAGCGCATCCACCATGGGCTTATAATACTTGGGTCTATACCTGCTTAGCTTGAACAAAAAATATTTTATGTCCTTTGAAACTAGCTTTATTTCCTTCTTTATAAATTGGAGAATAAATGCGTGTCATGGTTTTGGCTGGGATAGGGTTGATTTTCTTCATAGGGGCTTGTGTGGTGCTGTGCTTTGGATTTGTGATGACGATAG
The DNA here is from genome assembly GCF_009769625.2 of Cygnus olor. NCBI lineage: Eukaryota > Metazoa > Chordata > Aves > Anseriformes > Anatidae > Cygnus > Cygnus olor. The sequence continues at coordinate 49,264,767 of NC_049171.1, read as the reverse complement.
GGGTGATAACATGGGGATGTTTCAGTCGCTGCAGAGCAGTGCTCGCACAGAGCCAAGGCCTCTCCTGCTCCTGGTGCTGCCCGGCCAGCGAGGAGGCTGGGGGTGCCCCAGGAGCTGGGAGGGGACACGGCCAGGACAGCTGGCCCAGGTTGCCCAAAGGGATGTCCCACACCATGTGGCACCATGCTCAGCGATAGCAGCTGGGGGAAAGGAGGACACAGGGGGGATGTTGGGGTGATGGCATTTGTCTTCCCAAGGAGCTGTGCCGCGGGGTGAGCCCTGCTCTCCTGGAGGTGGCTGAACCCCTGCCTGCTGATGGGGAGCAGCAAATGGATTCCTTGTTCTGCTGCGCTTGTGTGTGGCTTTTGCTTTGCCTAACGAGCTGTCTTGGCCTCCACCCATGAGGTCTGGCACTTTTACCTCTCCAATTCTCTCCCTGATCCCACCTGGGGGCAGTGAGTGAGTGACTGTATGGGGCTGAGCTGCCTGACGGGGTTAAACCACAGAATGTGCAATCTTACATTTAAACACCTAGCAACTTGTAAGCCAGTTCTTGTTCATTTTCTAGAAGGAGGGAAATAATTGCCCAGTGGATGGTCAGTCTTGCTTTGTTTGAAAGACTTCTACATAGCTCTAGATGGTGGGTAGTAATCCATAATCATATTAACAACAAGAAAAGGAATATGTATGCATTTAAAGCTAGTATACATTTCATTCTAGGGAGCTCCATTGCCTTGTTTTATTAACTACCATGTACATGAGATAAGTAGTTGAAGAAGTAAGTGAAGTTTGGCTGTTAGAGTCATCCCTGGCTGCCCAGCAAAACGCAGTATGATCAAGTGAGCTGGTGGTGGGTTGAGGGACAGAAGCCCCTAGGTCTCTGTTGTGATTTATCTGTCTGTCTCACCTAAGGTTTTATGCTGTCAAAGCTAAATACCTGTAGAAGTCCTGCAGCCTTTTAGTTTACCCAGTGGTAAGAATTAATGTTTACTTCCTTTGTGATATTACAGAAGTTCAATTGGAAATAGCGCCTTCTCCTCCCAAGGCACAGAAGGCCCTTGTTACTAGTAGGAGCACGACCATTCATGTGATTTATGGTGGGCTCGCTGGAGCTGATCTTTTGCTTATGGCTGTGGCACCTCTTTTATGCCTTTGTTGGATGAAATTCAGGGATGAGCTGGTGTGTTTGGGGCTACACAGATCTACTGATCTTCCACTGGTGTGGATGCATTGCCAGTACAGGCTGGTGGTGAAGGGGTTTTCTGATGCTTCAGACTGCTCTGTGGGCTAAGAAGTGTGGTGGATCATTTCCTTTTAGACACTTGCATTCCTCTTGGAAGAGACAGAAAGCTGTGCAAGTGTGAAACACTCTTATTTCTGTGGAAGCATTTTTACTTTAAAGCACTTTTTTTTTTTTTTGGCAGGTTCTTAGCCTCAGGCAAAGCCAGTGGATGGGCTGCCAGAAACATCCCTATCTGTAAATCGTGATTAGAGTGCTGGAATTTGCACAAAATAAACTCGGCTTATCTGGCTAGCTGAGTATTTACTGATGAATTCTGTTTGTTGTAGCCTGTGGTTTGAATATTGAGATGAAGCCAGCCTAGGGGAAGACAGCTTTCTTTTTTCTTTTTTTTTTCCCTGTTGTGTGGATTATGACATCTCCCTTATTCTCTCAACCAAGGAATCTCAACTTCATTTAAAGCTGGTAGGCATACTGATTGAAACCCTGGTCTTGACTCTGCTTAGCAAAAGTCTAAATTTGACAAGCAATGAATGTCAGTGGTTGCTCTGTCTGTTTCTGGCTGTTATTCTTACGTGTTGGCAAGCAGGTACTGCAAATAATTCAGCCGATTGAGTATTACACTGCTTAACTGGTTTGGAGAATTTGCCTCCATAAATTTCAGTCTGTTCTAGCTCCTGGTTTTATCTCCATCAGATGAATTATCACCCTGTCAGCCTCTGGATAGTGCTGGAATTCTGCTGCCCGATTTGTTAGTGTTTTTTTTTTTGCCATAACAAAGAAATCCCAATCGCTGTGCTACATGAAGAATAAATTAGATGCAGTGCTTTCTGAATTCATAAGCATCTACAGAATAACATTTTGGCTGGTGCTCTGATACAGGTGTTTTCTGTAAGCCAAGAGCCTGCACCCAGGCTGCTGCAGGTGAGTAAGCAGAGTCCAGGTCAGTGGGTAGATTTACAAAGGGGGTGTCCACAGCAGCCAATTTAAGGCTGGAAAGCTGGTTCCCAACAGCCATGTCCTACTGAAGCCAGGGATTCATGCTGAATTCAACAGAGCATTAGTCACCCCAAATCCTCTGCATATCTGGCCCTGTCATGTTAGTTTTGGAAAGGACTCCTAACTTCCCCAAAGCCACGTCATATTGCTCAAGTGGCATACATTCTGCCACTTCATGGGGTGCCAAGCAGCCTTTATTTTTTTCCCTATGCAGGCTGGGCCCAGCCAGGCCCCTGGGGCACGGCCATGGCGCTCCTCCCGGCACGGGGCCTAGGCCGCGATGGCGAGGGACCCGCTGTGTCCCCCGGCCTGCCAGGCCTTGCTGGAGGGTGGCCACGGCAGATCAGGGCTGTGTATGTGTGGCTGCGTTTCATGCAGTCAGCTGGGAAATGGGGAGCAGGAAATGAATGTTTTCTTCATTTCGTGGCAAAACTTTGCATTCAAGAAGCGTCGCTTCTTTCCTTTCCCCTGCGAACCAGGAGAGTTTGACTTCAGGTGCAAGCCTCAGCCTCGGGCAGCAAGTGATGCTGACAGGCTCTCGAGCAAAGCCCTGGGGGTGGTGCTGAGAGCTGTGTGCGTGGGCTCTGGCCCTGGGCAAGCAATGTTAGCTGCCCTGCAGCGTCCTGGAGGAGGAGATGGTGCCCAGGAGCTAGGTGCATCCTAGGGTTTCACTCCTCAATTAAATACAACACACCCATCCAGGCATCCGTACACCTCTGGCCATTGAACTTCTTCAAGCGCAAGTCACATCGGAACCTCATTTAAATTGAAGACATTCCCTTATTAATGCAGAAAGCATTTTTATTGCAGCACCGCTTTCCATCGGCGGGATTTGATTTGGTAAATAGCCTTGCTGCAGGGGAGAACCTGCCTGCATTAATTATGTTGCTTGCTTGTCTTGGCACAGGACTTTTGTTCCTCAGCCTAATGCTCCGTGGTCAAACCTCAGGATAATGCACGGCAGTTTGATAGCACTGGGGTCTGTCTGGGAGGGACCCCATACGTGGTCAGCTTGTTCCACTGCACACAACTGGTACCTACAGGGAACAAAGCAAGTCTTTGGTGGCTGGACAGAGACGGCTGTGTGCTTGTCTGCAGTGTTGTCAGAGATGCCTCCGCTTTAGATAAACTCCAAAAAATAAAGATTAAAATAAGGAAATAGAAATATTTCCTATACAAATTCTTTCCAGTTCCTTACGGACCTCATGCAGCTCATGAAAGTTTCACTGTTGGAGTGGAAATTCTCAGTTTTGGTGGCAGCAAGATCAGATTCTAGCTGTCCTTGCCCTATGACACTCTCCATATCTTGTGCTTCAGATGAGATTTCTGCAGTATGGTTTCTTTGGTGCAAAACGCTTGTTTAAGGAAGCCAAATGGCAAAGAAAAATAGAAAATAATAATAATTTTAAAAGAAAAAAAGAAACAGTTCAGACCTGTAGAGACGGGATACCTATAAAAGCAGCCATGTTAGAAATTAATTCACTCAGATCTTTAAATATGAGTCACGGTAGAAGCCTGTATTTTAAGTTACAGCCTACTGAACCTGTGCTTGGCCCAGCTACTTTGACATTAATGATGTGGAGTAGTATATTTTTGTAGTCGTACCTCTTGTGAACCTTCTGTGTGCTGTAATTCTGTGTGTTGTATTCTGTAATGCTGATTATGTTTAGCTAAAGGGGAACTTTCTCAAGGGTTTTTCTAAAGGAGGTCTGTGCTGAGGCGTGCTTGTTCTTTCCTATTGACACCTCTGCTTTGAGGTGGATTTTTTTTTTTTACTTGTGCCACGTCTTGCTGCTCCAAATGTAAAACATTTGGAGTTATTCAGCCCTGCTGAAGAATAAAGTGCAGTGAAGCATTAGGTCGGGCTTGCAGCTGACGAGTAGACTCAACCCTATAAAATACAAAGCTGTAGCTTTTGTGCAGCGTGGCGTGTCTGAGGTTCTGGTCTGGGCTTCCTCGTCTCCCAAGCTAAATGTCTATGGTGTTGATGCATCTGAGCCAGTCCTCTAGGCTGCCTTTGCAGTTAATGGAGAGAAATGGAGCTTTCCAGTGCGTGATTCATCTTACTTATTTTAGACGTCTGCTCTGTAGTGAGATGAATCATGCCCTCAAAGAGCCCGTCTGCCTCATCTGTCCTGTCACGCAGCTCGGCTTCCCAGCCGCCTGCAGGAGCCTGGTCACTGGTTGTCCTCGTTGCATGAATGTTCCTTCACTCCTGGCTTTCCCTGGGAGTCAACCAGCTAATTGCCTCCGAAACCAGACGTAGGAGGGATCACTTGTTGCAAGAGCTGCTGTGTTAGCAGCGTGAGGAGCAATGTACCAGGTTTGGCTGCCTCCGTCCTCAGAAGCCCTCCCACACATCTCAGCAGGCTTCGCGCTGGGTACGTGTCCCCTGCAAGGCGTGCTGGCACGTGCTATAAAGCCAGTACTCTGATGGGCTGCCACGCAGTAATTTCTGTGTTCAAAGAACTTTTGAATTGAAAAAAACAACACAGCACCACCAAAAACCACAAAGATAATATGCTCAAGGGCTCCAGAGGCAGCCCAAAGAAGATGACCAAGCCCTGTCCATCGTGTCCAGAGGTAGCCTTCTTTGGCCTTCAGGAACATGACCCAGTAATTACACGTTTGCTTTGTAGACGTCTGAAATTTTGCAATTTGAATCCCACCCATTGCATTTTAAAATGATAAGAACTCTGCAAAATTTCACTCAAGAGTTCAGCTATACACTTCCAAAAGGAGGTGAACATAGTGATATGCAGGGTAGAGCCAGAACAGCTGAAGATGTGTATCATTCGTTTCTATGGCTAGCAAATATTTACAGTTATTGATGGTATTTATTGCCACAAGCGCTTTCCACTCATATTTGGTTCTGCCTCAAATATAAAAAAATACTGTTACACAGTTTAATCAGATGATTTTATATTTTCCCCTGGTTTAAGACACCAGTGTGTGTATTGACAAGTCTTTTATTTCTTCACTGGAAGCCACGGATTTGGTGGCAGGACAATGGGAGTCCAAAATTTTTGTCTATAAACATGGCTGATATTTTAATAGGCTGCTAAAGAAGAAGAAAACTTAAATGAGGGAAAAATCAGTTACTGAGTTAAAAAGATGGAAACAAGGGAAAGTTCTTGACTAATTCCCTTTCACATTTAAACAGAAGGGAAGGGAAGGGTTGAGCTGTTTGAATTACTGGACTGAAACTTTACAATTGATCTGGGAAGAATTTCATGATTTACACTTTTGTGCCCAAGCTAACGCTAGAAAAGCCAGAAATTCTGCAAACCTACCATTTTACACCTGATAGATCATGAGCCTTTTGCACATCCTTATTTAAACTTTTTATTATAATTTCAGATTTTTTTATTACAAATGATGCCATGTGTGCTACGGATTATTTAGGGGTTATCAGATGATTATCGCAGATGGCTGGTGAGGGAAAAAAAATAGAAATAAATGGTCTGTGGGGAAAAGTCACCACAGATTACTGCCAGATTGGTCTGAAGGAAACATCAGTCCATATGTGTGAAATATGTGGAAAAAAAATCAGACCTTCAAATGGATTCTAGCTTTCATAAGAAAGCAATGGCATTGACTTAAGGTTTTCTGTGCTCTCTGGTTATCTCATCTACTGAAAACCTAGGCATCACTCTGGGTAGCATTTTCTTAACATACGTTATACTTCTGGGACTGCTGAAGTTGGTGTCTGACCAGTGCTTGCAACAAAGTCTGTCTGAAAACTGATTTTTGTTACAGTGCTAATTTCATGTAAAGTGCCCACAAGTGAAATGATATATGTATAGAGATACTTCAGGATATTTAGTAGGATATTTTAAAGCAGTATTGTAACTTTCCAGCTGGTGTCATCTATTCATATGAAGAAACAATCAGGACATCCTCATGTTCAGGTGTCATGGTGCCTTGTCAGATGAGTCCTGACCATCAGGAGATAGCCTACCAGTGGTGACAGCAGTGGACAGAGATGCAGAAAATCGGAACTGGTGTTCTGGGTCCTCCTGGATGAATGCGTGATGTGTGCGGCAGCCACAGGGATCTGCTCACAGCTACTGTCTACAAGCAAGGAAAGCCACATCATGATGCCACTGCTGGGTCTGCGTTGAGGAAATAGGGTCACAAAACCTGGAGGGCAAGAACTTCTAGGAAATGAGTGTGCGTTTATCAGGAATAAACCTGATTTTCCCAAAGCAGCTGGTTTGCAGGGACTGGGTACACGTTATTTGCAGATTTCGTTTGAGAAGGCTTCCATGGGTACGAACACTATGGAGCAGGCTGAAAAATATCTGAAAAACTATAAACAAAGGCTGCCAATGGGCATAAGGAGTGCCAGCTTCAGGAGGGCTTTTTGTCCGTCCTGAACATACCTGTATTGCGTCACCGACATCAGCGGGTTACCCCCTGCAGGCAACCTGATTCAAGAGCCGTACTCTGCTTTCATCCCCGTTCATCATTTGTGGATCTCATTGTATTGTAACTACTGATCTGCCCAGTGTGGGTGTTCAGTAGGTGTTTGAGCAGACCCCTCGAATGTATTCATTAGCGAGTGGAAATGGGCTTCTTCGTTGGAAGGGGCTAGGGACCAAAGGTGACGTCTGAGAAGCTATTCAAAAGCATGGCCGTGAATCAGGAGCTCTGTCACAAAAATAGCGTTTGTGTGGTGCTCTTAAATATAAAGGGCTATAGAAAAGGTTGATCTCTTTCTGTTCTTTTTAGTGAATCTGACTTATTAAGCCACCGTGTTTTTAACCTCCTTTTCATGTGTTTATTGATAAATTTTGGAGACCTATCAGTGGAAAGACAGTTTGTTGTCTTTAACATTTTAAGGAGCTGAGAGTAAGCCGTGATAGCTCTTTGATACCCCACTCTTCTGAAAAAGAACCTCATTCATGTGATTAATTATAGTGTTGTTTTTTTTTTTTTTTCTTTTTCTTCCCTGTCCCCACAATGGCTGCCCTGTAATTCCACTAGTTAATGAGATCCTTCTCATCCAAATAGATTTCAGAACAAATGGGCACAGATGTTTAGGTGTCTGGGGTTTCTTCTGCTTGAAAATGATTGTCAGTCTTCATTTTCATTTCAGCTTTCAAGCCTGTAGAAACAACGGCATTCCTGCCATTGCAAGCGTTATTCAGGCGTGTGAACTGTGACTCATTCTGAAAGATTACGCACTTTTCCCTCCTGAGCGTGCACCTATCCTCCTGCTGGGTTAGCTGCTTGCAGGCCGCTGTCTGAAGCCAGCGTGCTGGGGTACATGCTGCTGCAGAGTTTTTTGGCTGGCTGGTGTTCAGCCTTGTGCTGTGCAGGATATAGCAGTCCCCTGCTATTGCAGACAGCAAGCTTCAGGGTGGGAGATGCTACTTTTGTCTATTTCTGAAAAATATGTTATCAAATGTCTTTTTCAGCATCTCTTTACAGAAACAAACAAACAAAACCCAACAGAAAACAAAGAGCAAACCCTAAAGGAACAATAAACCTCATACAGACCTCCTGGCTCCCATTCACTCCAGCCTATGTTTACTTTGGCTGAAAAAACACCAGTTCGTAATATCAGCTCAAGGCAAGCTCCATCTGGTCTGACGGTCCTCTTTCATCACCTTTGTTTTCTGGTTTTGTCCTCTCCTTTTCTCCCTGGTGTCAGAGGATTCCTGCTGTCACCACGCAGGCTCATGGTCCCCAGCGGGGCTGGCTGCTGCCTCCCCACCAGCCCAGGCCTTGGGGCTGGGCTGCTCCCCTCCATCATCTGACTCCATCCAGGCCTGTTGATCGTTATCTCCTGTATGCTTTCCAGGGCTTTTTGTGAAATAAGGTCCTGTAGGAATCCCAAATGTGTTTTTTTTTTTCACAGCATCTCAGGATAGCTGAGGTGGGAAGGGCACTCTGGAGGCCATCTGGTCCAGCCCCTGCTCAAGCAGGGACACCCAGAGCTGCTTGCCCAGGACCACGTCCAGGTGGCTTGGTTTGTAGTTTATTGAATGTTGAAATTAATTTATGGAAAAAAAACACACTCATTATGGAAGCCCCGTTAATCACAACTGATTAAAGGGAAGCTTGAAACTACCTACCCAGCCACAGCAGTGAATTCTCCCACCTGAGGATGAAGAGTCGTGAGGAATCAATCTTAATTCAGTACAACTTAACACCGTGCTTGTATGTATATCTACTTGAGGGCAAGAGATAACACGTCTAAATTTCCTAGCACGACAAAAGCAGGCAGAATTTGGGGAAGGTACTGCAGATGGGAGTGCAGAGCCCTGTTGCTATTCGAGCACATGCCTGGAAGACCTTTTCTGTCCCACTTTGTCTGCGTGGGAAGTGTTTGAAAAAGTGACAGGGTCCCCAAGGTTCAAAGCTGATGGGCCTCACAGGGAGTACAGAGAGCATCCACTGCAGCTAGTTCCCCGTGGTTACGAAAATGAGGATTTGTAGGGCCAAGGGGAGCCACACTGGCATTTTTTTCCAGGAAAACAAAGGATTCTGGTGTATCTTGTCAGGCAAGCGTGGGGGGCGAAGGGGGCTTTTCTCAAAGAATGCAGGAAGCTATCTTTTCTAATGAGATGAAAATCTTTTTAGATTTAAAAAAAAAGGAAAGAGATTGTTTGCAGAAGTTTCCTTTGGTGATTGGTGTTTGCAGTACAAATCCTTCTTTCAGTGGACGCTGGAGCAGAGAGATGTGATAGACAGAAAATGCAATAGAGATAAAAATGATTTCACTGTTTTCAGATGTCCTGCTAGAGGGTTTAGATATTTAGAGTTTGTTTTTCTTCCTGCATTTATATAAGCCGAGGCTTACCTGGGTGTCCCAGAATAACTGTGTTGACACTTGTATTCTGGATAAAGAACCCTCTTTTCTGAATTAGCTGCATCTGCTTTTGAAGTTGATTATGATAAATCGTACTTAGATGCTCTTTCGCTGTAGCTCAAACCCTACTTTGTTCTGCAATAACTTTCATGTGCAGACAAGCCCCTAGGAAACTCTTTCTGTTTGAAAGGAAATCTCCTTAATTTATTAGCCCTTGCGCTTTATGCTTGTGCTGAAAACAAATGCTGTTCCTTTAAGTGGTTTGTGTTTTTTTTTTTTTCTTTGCAGACTGTAAGGTGGCACATTGATCTGCAACCATGGGCAAGTCCAACTCCTTCCCTGAACTTTGAGGCCTTGAGGTTCCTGAAGTATATTAGCACTTCTCAGGTAGGTTTTCATTTCAGCCTCCATTCAGAAAACGGTTCTGCCTGACACAGTCTGTGCCCTCTCAGATAAGGAATTAACCTCACACCAAACTGTTTTTGCAATTGCTTTTGGATATATGCTTTGTTTCTAAAGTCACTCAACGTTGCAGTGATGGTCACCATGAACGTAAAGGTCAAAATACAGGGTAGAAAGCATGCATTATATCCTTTTTTTTTTATTTACAGACCTATCTGTGTCCTGACAGAAGCACAAAAGGACTGAAATCCCAGCAGTGGTTCCTCTCCCAGCCGCTGTCTCTTTCTCAGACAGAAAAATACTGAGCAGCCTGTAGTGAGAGGGCCGTGTGCTTATCCACTTCAGTTCTCAATAATAATGCAATAACCCTGGTCCTGTTCATTAAAAAAAGGATGCATTTGAGGTTCACAGTAAAATGAGATCAATGCATCAGTCCCTAGCTTGGATGAATTTTCCAAATAGTGCCGAGAGAACTCTGATTACCTGAGGCCAAAAAAGGGGATGATGACCTGGAGAATTAGTATTTTTATGTGTTTTTTCAAAGGTGACATCTCCAAACCCAGCGTGCATTGACAGATAGTTCCAGGGCTCAGCCTATGTGGAAACTGGGCTGTCGGGTCCACATAGAGACATCACTTCTGCACAACAGCATTTATGCATGTATTTCCTGTAATAAAGAATGGAAAAGGTACTGGATACCCACAGTTCTGATGGGGTGGGTGTTTTAGGTACCTGGGTCTATCAGGAATTGGACCTTGAATGCAAATTTAACTGCACCATTAGCTTCCTCTGAAAAGCAGCAAAAAGTCTCAGCTCACTGAAACGTCATTCACGTAAGAAGTTCTTTGTCAGTGCAGTGCTTTCAGGGCTGAGCCAGAAGACTCACCTGAAGCATATCTGGAAAATATGCTGCTGTGCCTACAGTTTGGTAGCTGGGAGGGCAGCAGAGCAGTCACTTATCCTCCTGCTTGTGGTACCCTGGCTAAATGCTCAGAAACACAAAGAGAGCGTCTCTGCCTGCCCTGATGCTGGCACCGAGAGGACAAAAGGCAAGACAACACAGCGAGAGATGTGTGTAGGGCTGCTTGTTTTACAGTGCACAAGTTTAGGCTGAGGCAACATGTTAAGCTGAGAACATCCCTCATCTCATTGCCTTAATAAACAGTGGCAGATGCTGCTAAACTCTGCCAGTTGCGTCAAAACCTACAAGGACGTCAATTAGCAGAGAGTTCATCACTTCTGACACACTTATCAAGAAGTTCTGATCCCAGAGTAACTGACCCTGGGGACAAGCCTAAGTGAAAACAACAAAATGAGAGAAACTCTTGTTTCTGACCTGGCAGCTGTTACAGGATTAACAGCTGATGGGGTTACACCATGCCTAGTAGGAGCATTTCTGGAAATGGGATCCTGCTTATGCAGATGAGCATGGACTCTCGTTATCTTTGCTTGCTGAGCTACTTACTCTGCTGGAGTTCAGCTCCCTGCTGTAGCGTGGAGCAGCTCACGCTGCTGGAGGCAGGAGATGCCATGTCAGCGGGTCAGGGTATGGCCAGAGAAAGCTTTTTCTTGCCAGTGTCTGGCGACCAGATGAACCACCTTACAAGTGCTGTTATTCGTGTGACAGCAGCGAGTGGAAGCCCAGAGCAGGACGTGAGCTCAGCGCAGCAGTGTCTGTAAACAGATGGGTGATGGTGCTAAAGGTAGGGTTCAGGTGTTTTGATTTGGGGTTTTATTTTAATAGCAAGAGCTATTGCTAGCTAAAATTGCTCCAAATTCTGAGGGTTGGAATTGCTCATAATACCATGAGTCAATTAAGTGGCAGCGTTGCAGAATCTTTTATTTTTCTGTAGAGAGCACATTATTCTTCTGTAGCTTAAAATTAGTGCTTGTTATCACAATGCCATTGATTCTTTGACTGTTAAGTGACTGAAGGGAAATGGGTAGTGGGGTGCAGTGCAAATCAGCACTTAAAACTTAGTAAATCCCAAGAGCAGCATGAAGAGATGCTGTATTAGCTTTTATGAATTTTCCATGAGAATCAGGAGCTAAGCAGGAATAGGGAGGTGGTGAAGCAGCTTGCAGCTCTGTGGATGCAATGCTCTGCATAATGATCTTTCAAAGCTTAAACAACTTTAAAAAATAGAGGTTTATTTACTTATTTTGAGGAACATGCTGGAGAGTGCCTACCACAGCAAAGGCTGTATTCCAGTTGTCATTCTCACTTCTGTTTTTGTCTCTATTGTCATCTTTCCACCTTCTTTTTTTGGCTGTCTGGCAGTGCCAGCTCCCATCCCCGCAGCCACAGCTGGTGCTGGGTTCAGGGAACAACTTCTCATTGTGGTGGCTCAGCAGGGCTCCTGCAGTGTCTATATCCCTTCTCCTTTTGCAATGCTTTTATCCTGACTTGAAGCTCTCAAAATATAATATGCCAGCAGAGCACAGACACGTGCTATGATTCCTCTGTTTAGTTAAACACTTGCTTAAATCCCTTTGTTATTGAATAGGGGGTGTTGTAAGGTCATGATTAAATCTCTTTGGGAGATTCAGGACGCTACAGGTGTACTGTATAGCATACGTTGCGGTGACACTGCAATTTGTGATTAAAACATTGAATTGTGACATGATTTGAGCATGGTTCAGGATGCGGAACCTACTCCAAGGTTTGAAAGGAAAAAAAAATAAGCATTTTAATGCTGAAATAACGTGTTCTCAGGAAAATTGATTTCAGGGCATAATATTAATGTTTAATTATTTGCTTTTTAAACTGTGTTGCTCTCTGGGGGATTATGTAAGCCCTGAATTTCACCAAGCAGAACAGACAAACAAGGAAAAAAGTGATCCAATTTCCATAGCTGCGGATCAGATTGACAAGCAGATTTAAATGAAACTTCTTTCCACTCTTTTCCCAGAAGGCAAATTAAAAACAAATTTAAAGTTACGTCTTAAAATAAAACATGCTTTGATTTCAACAGATTTCGTGTGAACACATGAACCTGAGCAGCCTAGGAGGGAACTCCGAAACCACAAAGAAGCCCTGGTCAGTCTGCCTTGATGAGAGGTTTGGCCTCATTCATCGGATCAGAAGCAAGCAGTGCCGTCTCTATTCCCTTGGGTGAGTGCTCCGTTTAAAAGACAGCAGATTTTTCCGTGGTGCATTCGAGCATCAAAGAGCCTTCTAAATGCAGCACAGACTGCAACAAAGCTGTCTTTTAAAATACTGGCTTTGTTCAGGTGTGTTTAGTATGTGCTGATGTGCTTCTGTGAACTCTGTTTTTAGGGAGAAACTTTTCTGCAGGAGGGTCTTCATTTTCCTTCACTTTTCTGTCAGTATGAAAATAAATTGCCTCACGGTGAGCAGTGAGTGGTAGTTCCAGCAGAGGAAGATGGAAATTAGTGAGATAAACTGGGGAGCAGTACAGCGTCTTCCTGAGCAGAAGTGACTTGCGTAATTGCCAGGTACTTCAAGCAGCATTACTTCTAAAACTTCATTAACTACCCCTGGGAAGAAATTGTACATTTCCATACGAGAACGTGGTTGCTGAGCACTTCAGGGGTGATGTGTGCCGAAGTGATAATAATGAAGGTGGTTGTGGCCTTATTTTAAAACGTTTGTAGTGTGTGTGATGTTTACAACACTTGAGACTGAAGTTTTTGCTCTCGACAGTACAAGTGGCTTTGCAGGTAGCAAAACCACAACTGCAGCCTGTTTCCCTGCTGATAATGCCTCTGCCTCTTGCAAGGACGAGGGAACTCAGTCCTCAGACTTTGTCAGGCCACTGGCCCTTTACATTGTCCCTCAGTGCACAGTTGCATCAGGAGGGTGATCAGCAGGATCTGGACCTCATTTCACACAGGTGGCCCTGTGGCTGCTGCCCAATGCGACTTTGGGGTCCCGTGAGCCAGCTTTAGGTTCGGGGTGCGTTGGAGGGCTTCATCTCCCTTGAACCAGCACAGGCTGTTTCTGTGATATTGCTGCTGCGGGTTCAGAAATGGTCCATGGCAAAGAACTGCGTCTGGGTGACATTTCTCAGTGATGAGCACATGGCAATTAACACCAGCAATTAAAATAAAGTGGATCCAGGGTATGCTGCTTTCATAGGGAGTGCTTTCTATTAATTTGTGTGGGCTTTTATTTAGATCAATCTTGTGCTGAGCTGTAAAGAACAAGCTCCTCAGAGAGCGAGGAGCTCTCAGGTCTTGTTCAGCTATGAATATTGCTGTGGCAGAACAATAATACCGAGCCCTTCAGGGATGAATCATACCTACAGAGAGCAAACTCCTTCTGAGCACTGGTCTTACTTGCTGATGTTTTTTAGAGCCCTTTTCAAATGATGCTTCCTTGGTTTTAATGCGAACTATAGGTTTACATGAAGGTTTTTGCTCAGTTTTTCACTTTGCTGTGGAAGTTAGGAGAGATGCTGTATTATCCCACACGTAGGTACAGTCTGTACCTGCTCAGCTGCAGTACTGGCTCATTGCCTCAGGTCGTCTGCAGGGAGAGTTGGACACATTTGGGTGGAAAACCAGGTAAGCTGAGTAACCTTCTGGAGGTAGCTGCAGCCTTCACTTGATTATGGAGGAAGTCTAGGATAACACAGCTGTTCACTTTAGGTGTCTTGGCAAAGTACCTGTAGTTCAGTGGAACTAATATATAGACCTTACCCTTCAAGTTACGTGATCATTAATATTAGACCCGAGCTCTGTTATTAACGTGCCTCTTGCCTTTTGATATTTTGGATATTTTGGATGAAATTTTTGTTGAATTAGCAAGTAGACACAATGCAGAGTTTATTTCATCTGTGCTGGGAAACAGATTCAGCACAAAGGTGAGCAGCACAAAGGTAACTTGCAGATGGTTTTGAACAAATCTCAACTAGTGAGTGTACTCTGGTGCTTTATGTGGTGCTGCTTTTGATACGGTGCAGGGAGCCCGAATGCCAGATTTTCTGTAGTGGCAGAACAGTAGGGCTTAGCAGAGATTGAAACTGATGTTGGCTCTTCCATCAATCATCAGATACACATGTGCAGTAAATACCCAGCTGTGATGCCTCTAACGAAACATCTAAAATATAAAAGAAAAATATTTGAGGTTAAGGAGGAGCAGTTTTTAATCCTTCGGATTCCTTCCACAGCCTTTGGAGCTGGTTGCTGCATAATTCTTCTGTCAGACCCGCTTCCTTTAGTTTATGACAGGCAGAAAAATAATTTTGCTCAAGTAAGACAAAAATCCCCTTTAAACATTATTTTTCTTTATCTCATACACTTCATAAAGAGCAAATGGGAAGCATCTGCTTTCAACAAAGAACATTCTCCACGGAGGGGATGGATGGAGGACAAATGTGAAAGTTCAGTGTGAGTGTTACTGGGAATCTTGAATTAAATCCATAAATCATTAAAAATTGAAGAAAGCATGCTGCTTAGACTTTGCCCTGTGAATGCTATAAAGGAGGTTGCTTTTGAATGGGAGTAAGCACTGTCTGAAATGTCTGGAGGTCTTTTTAGATGAGCATTAGTGGCTTCCACTACTGGGAGGCAGCAATGTTTGTGCTTGGGGGTAGGATTTCCCAGTGTGATGTGTAATTGCAGTGTGCATTAGTGAGCTGTAGTTATTAGTGCTAAATCTGCTTAGATTACGCTAAGTCTGTTACAAACACAACAGGCAGGCACTCAAGCTGGGATAATATAAATTAATAGGATTTCAGAAACTTAACAGTTGAGGTTTGAAGAGTCTCACTGCAACACCACGTAAAAGCCTATTTTAGGAGGATCTTAAATTGTAGGAGCTTTAGGATCCAGGCAGGGGATGCTTCTTTTTTCTGAGATGCAGAAATTGCTTATCTGCCTTTGAGTAAGAAAAGAGAGGGGAAGAAAAAGAGGCCAGAAAGGGAGAGATGGACCTTAATATGCATTCTTTTACACCTCTGTCCTGTGGCCCCTTTGGAAGCTGGAGCACCCCATGCTGGAGCAGCTGCAGTTGTCCACGAGAGCTGGCAGCGGGTCCAGCAGTGCTTCTGCTCCTCTTGCACAGGGCTCATCTGCAGGATGTGTTTTCTGCTGCTTTTAAGGCTCACCTTTACCCCTGCTGCAGGGGACCACGTGCAACCCCCATCTCTGTAGCCAAGCTCTGTCTTATTCTGTGAGGGATAGATAGGTCGGTGTCTCTAGCATTTTTTATTTTGCTGTTACTGGAGACAGCAGTTGGTCTCTTCTGGTGGCCTTGCTATTTTTCTGTGACCTCAACACATTTCTTAAGGCTGCCTTTTTTTTTTTTTTTTAAATCCTTTTTAATTAACAGAAAAACTTTAAAAAAAAAAACTCATTTGTTTACTTCTCTTGTGCTGTGTTTTCATTTGGCATGATCACATGTGAGCCTGTCATTTTTCAAACCAGTTTGCAGTTCTGTAGTGACCTTATTTTGTCTGGTAAGTACTTGTGATTGATTAGTTCTCTCTTCAGGTATAAATCTGAGCTGTTAGCCCGAGTGTCAGAAGATATACCAGCCCCTTCTTCACCCTCAACTATTTTTTGTTCTGTTTTCCACCACTGCAAGCCTCCCTTTGCAGTCCACATACGAGTAACAATCTGCTTGAAGGCAGCCTGAGGCCTGCCTACGTCCAAAGCATCTGGATTGCACCAGCTGGAACTGTTAGAAGTGTGTCACAGATGCATGTGTCCATGGGTTGCTGGTAGGCTCATTGCTCTAATGCTGCATTTGTCCCAAACAATTTGTATTTTGTTCCTTTTCAGCCAGCTTCTCATTCCGAAGGGATTACGCCGGTCTTTGTTCATCTGCGCCCCTTCTGTAGAATGCCATATGCAAACAAACACGCCGATTCACTTGGTTAACTTCTGAACTTTTTTCCTGGTGTCTACTGAATGTAGTAAAAGAAAACTGCCCTCTTTCCCTCCTACACATCTCTAATGGGCTGGAGTCGTGTGAAATACAATCGTTCTTAAAAGCATACTGGGCTGTTCTTGCAGTCCCCGTATCCTTCTACTCACCCAGGACTCCTGAAGGGGAAGATGGTTCAGTGGAGGACCTTCTAGCAGGGCACTGGTACCTTAGGCTTGGCAGATGTGATACCGTATTGGTAACTCCCAAAACATATGCTCTTCCAAACATTGTATCAGGAGTTGGATTCACTTTAGTTTACCAACATGTCATCTATGTCAAACATTTAGTGCTGCCTTAATGTTGTATCCCAGTGTGGTATGATGTAAAATTTATCACGTTTTACACGTTGATGCACATAGCCAGAATTAGTTCAGACTCACACCATTTTAAATATGCCTAAGCATAATTGTGTTGCCATGTAGCAGGTGCTCTGTCAGTACCTCTAAGAGTACTGCCCTACAACGGTTTGTCTGTGGTAGATAAAGGCCATGCTGTACAGAGTACAGAGTGGATATTTTCAATTTGTACAACTGGTTGATGTGCTGAATTAAAAAACCTTGATTCCCTTCCCAGTGCTACATGTGTGTATCCAACAGCATGATTTTGATTAAGTTTAAGGTTTAGTTTATGATTCAAACCACACTTGGAACGAGCTTGGAGGGGAAGAGGTGAAGAGGACATCATATTTTACACAGCAGGGAAGGCCTGAGGTCCAGATATGTGATTGCAATGGAAAATACCAGAGTTTTTAGTTTTCTTTTATCCTGTCTGAATCAATTGGCCGTAGGAGGTGGGAGTGTGGCACAGCCTCATAAAGTACATCTTTTCTTTGCAGAGACAGGGGTTGGGATGACACTATTTTCAGTACAATGGGGCTGTTTGTCCTGCGTTAGGGTCTTTTTCAATTTAGCATCAATCTTTCTCTAAGTGTAAAAACACTGCTGCTGTTGGGAAGGAGGTTTTTTTAAATTTGCATTTTAGTCTGTGTCTTTCTGTACACAGATTAAGAGAGCAATTTGTTTTTTGCATCTTATCCCCATTGGTGGCCATTGTGGGTCATCGTTGTGTAGATACGGTAGGAAATATGACTGATTTTTACAAAGTAGCATTGTATACATTTTAAATCCATTTGTTCTTCTGCATCTGTTCCTGTAAATTTTCTTTATCTAAGTACTTATTCCGAATCTACAGTGGGCATTATTGTTCTTCATCTTTATTTCTGGTTATCTCATCAGAATTAGGGTAAGATAACCTAACACAGCACTGTGGATAAAATCCCAAGAAGTAGCGTGACAGCTCCTCCACTCTGCTTCAGAAACCAACAGGTTGGATTTTTCCTTCTTGCATGCCACAGTCCTCGGGATATTCTCCTCACCAGTAGGTCTTTTTGCAATGTCAGTATTTGCATCTTGTTTGTTCCGTAGGCTGGGCAACGATGACAACCAGTTTGAGATCAGCATGGCTAACAGTGGCTGCGAGGTGCATCGCTTCGACCCCAGCATCAAGTCAGCGCACATCCAGGAGGGTCGGCACCTCTGGTACCATCGCCTCTCTGTTGACTGGAGGGATCCCAATCCAGCCATTGCTGCTCATAGACTTCACAGCAACACGAAGAAGCTGGGCACGATACTGAACGAATTTGGACATCAGAAGGTAAGGACCCGGGCGGCAGGTTTCGGACTGCAAGGTTAAGTGTTGGGAAGGCTGCAGAACTCGTAG
Organism: Cygnus olor; assembly: GCF_009769625.2. NCBI lineage: Eukaryota > Metazoa > Chordata > Aves > Anseriformes > Anatidae > Cygnus > Cygnus olor. Next base: position 49,246,689 of record NC_049171.1, on the reverse strand, counting down.
AGCAATGGGGTTGGACCAGATGACCTCCAGAGATCCCTTCCAACCTCAACCATTCTGTGACTCTGTGATTCTTGCTGTCTCAGGAGCTCGGGTGCTTTCCAAGGTTATCTCCTGACAACAGTTTTTTCTTCAGAAACACTTGCAAGGCATTCCTTCTAGGGGTGTCTTTTCTATCTCGCTTTTCCTGTGCGCTGATAACAGCCACTTTGATTTTAAATCACAAGCCAAATACTTTCCTCCTTCTCCCTTCCTTTTCCCTTCAGCTAGCTGGTGACACTGGGCATTTGTGTTTTCAGTCCTGTGGAAGTTCTGGTCATTGCTTGGGTAAGAGTACTAAACTACTCAAGCAGCACAGTTTACAAAGACAAAAATATTTGCATCAACAATTAGAAGAGAAGAGGTAATGGATGGGTTGTTTACATTTTTAGGGTTACTAGTCCTAACCACAGTCTTCGTCAACAAAAACATCCTGCTTTGAAATTGGCAGTGCTCTGTTTTTTTAACATTTCCTTTTTTTTTTAAAAAGGAACTGTAAATACATAAGAAATCTTCAGTTCTCAACTAACTGTTGCCAAAAGACATTTGAGGAAGTTCCTGACACACAGGATTAGGTTGCTTTCAAGAGAGATTTTCCCTCAGAGGATATACTAGCATGAATTGAAATGCTAACATACTTCATTGCCTGCAGCTAGTTCTGCATGTCTTTGTGTTATTTTTTTTATTTTTTTATTTTTTTAAGAAATAGACAGCCTGAGCTAAGGAGGAGCTTTTCTGTAGGATTTACAAAGCAAGCAAGCAGTGCAACATTTGTTTGGTTTGTTATTATAAAACTCAAGATGTCCTTTTCAGTTCATTTCTCGCTTTTCTTTAGTGTTTTCTTTTGGTTCAGCTCTCCTGATTGAACCATTTTGAAGAGAAGAGCAGAAAAAGCATCTTTTCCCTGCTTCTTAGTCATACTGTAATTGTCCTAGGTTGTGCATTAGTGAAACATCTGGGGAGAGACAGAGATGGCTTTCCTTTGACATATGCCTCACATTGATTGTTTTGATTTTAGATGAATTACTCACAGAGCAAATGATTAATGACCTGATCCAGAAAAAGCACACGAACGTTGTGACACACGAGACCTGCTGGGAACAGTCAGTTGGTTGTCACGGACTGGTGCGGGGCGCTCGTGAGACCTGCTGTGAATTAGAGGAGTGTAGCTGTGAATCTGAGTGTGTAAACTTCTGGGTGAGAGCTGCCTGACGTGAAAGCGCCCAGCTGGAGGGCGGCCCTGGACCACAGTGCTCACATAACGTGTGGGATCGGGCTTTTCTCTAGTTGTGCACACACAGCACAGGATTTGGTTAAGTGTGTTGGCACAACGTGAACACCATGCATGGCCATTTAGTCTACTAGCATTCACATGGCTTCCCTGTGCAAATTAGGACATTAGTGAGGTCAGGAGCTGACTTTCCTCAGTCAGTGTACAGCCATTACATACTTGGCAGTCTTCTGATACTTCCTAGTTGGGAAATACCTGAATAAACCTATTCTACTTACATTGTTCTACTTAGTTTTTGTCTGCTTGGAAGGCCACCTGAAGAGCTGTGTGTTGCATTAAGACACTGGTACGCTCCAATTTATGACAAGGACATCAAAGTAACTGCTGTGACACTCACATTTTCGTTTTTCCGGTGAATGCAAGTGGAATGTTCCCTGGACTAAATAAATAAGTTAATTCAAAACAGTTTCCGTAATATTTTCCAAAGCACTTTTTCAGTTAGAAATTTGAAACATGCTCTTGGTTCCATTCTTTTTAACTTTAAAAATCCTGACGCCTACCCTCAAAGCTGCTCTTTTCCCACTTCAAGGGGGGAATTCCGAACAACATCATTTGAAGTTAATGCCTCATTTTCTCCTTGCTTTTATTCTTAAAGATTTGGGACTCGATCCAAGACCGTCCAAGTGAATGAGAATATATCCACTGACGTCAGGGACTGTTGAAGAGGGGACAGACAAGGCCTCCTGTAGATTTTACCACTGCAGTCTTGTAAGGAAACCATGCAATCTGGGGGGTTTGTGTGCAAAGACATCAAAGAACTTGACGGGCTTGTTTCTCTCTCTGGCTCGAATGAGAGCACACCTGCTATTCTGCAGTCGGTACTGGGAGCCCTCCCACAGAAGTGGAAACCCATTCTGTTATTATGACAAGAAACACAAACAGTTCTTTTGCTGTTGGAGTGGATTTGAGGAAGCATTAAATGAACTTGATCTTTCTAAAGGGCTGCGTGACATAACACTCCTCTGTTCTCTGAGGAGTGTAAATAGCCTGGAGGTAGAGGAATCATCTAATTCTATAATAGGATGCGATTGAAAAAGGAGACATGCAGTCAGACTATTTTGGGGAACTATAAGAGAGAGAAATCTTTTAAGTGCTGGAATAATCTCCAAAGGATGTAGTGAGAGTCCTGTTTCCTGGCACACAGATCTAGACTGAAAATTTGCTGGTGTATCTCTGAGATATATCAGTATTTTCAGTATCTTCATATACCTGTATCTTCAGTATTTTATCAGCCACTGGAGAGGATAAAGATGTAAAAATCAATCTTTCTCATATATTTTTTTCCTAATCTTTTTTTTCTTTTTTTTTTCTTTTTTTCTTATGGGTACTCTCCAGTGCACTGCTGATGAATAGTGTAGAAAAGGGAGAAAGACACCGAATGCTTAAGGTTTTCTTTCTTATTTCATCACGGTTCAGCTTTGTGAAAGCTAGCTTTTTCATATTCTCTCACAGACTACTGGAGTGATGGTGCTATGGTACTGGTGTTCCCCACGGATCATTGATAGCTGGATGGGGAACTTCATTCATATAGGATCACTGGATAATTGAAGTCAGAAGAGATTTTGAGAGTCCTGTAGTTCAGTCCCTAGCTCAAAGCAAGGGCAGCTATGAAGTCAGACCAGGTTGTTCAGAGTTTTTTCCACTCGAATCGTGAAAAACACTGAGTTTTCTCCAAAGTGGAGACTGCGCAACTTCTCCGGGCAAGCTATTATCCTGCTTGGTGGTCCTCATCATGGAAAAAAAGTATTTCCTTATATCCAGGGAGCCAAAACTGCACACAGTATCTAGATGTACTATCACAAGTGCTGAATACAGGGGGATAATCGCGTCCCTTGGTCGATGGGCCATGCTCCCGCTAATGCATCCCAGGATGCTGTTGACCTTCTTTGCACAGTGAACCCCAGGGCCTTTCTGCAGAGCTGCTCTCCAGCCAGCCAGGCAGATACCCAGCCCCTCTCATGGCAGTGTGTCCTTCCTCCCCAGCTGCAGGACTTGGTGCTGTCCTTGTTGAATTTCATCAGGTCTGGATTTGTCACAACCAGTTCCATGGTCTGGCAAAGGGTTCACCAGTCTGAATTGCAGTCATTACAAGGGGGGCAATTCGGCTGTCTAAATAAACTGTTCACCTAGTCCCAGCAGAGATTTGCTTTGTAGCTAGTACTGGTGTCATCCTCAGAAGGTTGCTGCGTTCCATGGAGCCCAGACTTCAGTATGCAGGAAGACTGTAAAGAAAAGACTGTGCTGAAATGCAAACTCCACCCTCCCACTCCAACGTTATCCCCTCCACAAAGAGTCACCACCCTTACCCAGAAATTCAAATCAGGCTGCTACATGTATTCTACACTCTAAAGATCGTGCTGTAAAGCAAAATTTAAAACCTTTGACAGAAGGGCCCTGAGCAGCAGAAGCAAGCAAGATTTCATTCTGCCTTGAGTGGATGTGCCCGAGACTCAGTCATGCATGTTCACGTGCACAAACTCTTAATTCAGAAGTAGTTCGCCGCCTTCTTGAGCTCTGCAGGTCAAATCTCATGTGCTGCCATCAGTAAGGGCTGTGAATTTGCATTCTTTGGTGGCGCAAGGCAGCAGCGAATAAGGTGCTTTCCTGGAAAACAAATTAAACTAGAAAGGAGAATCTGAGCATGCAAAGTATCATCTTCATTTAATCAGGAAGTGCTCACAGGCGTATCTTTTGGGGGATGGCAGAGCTGCGTTCAACTCCTTCCACTCAAGTCATCTTGAACAAATCATAAGAGACCAGACTGTGCCATTGTTTATTATTAAAAGAAATGCAAAAAGATCTTCAAGTCCCAGTTTTGATTAGAAGGCTTTAATTTACGCTGGCATCTGCATGAAGAATTGTTTGTTTGACAACCTGGCTAAGAGAAAAAAAAAAAAGACTCCTCCCTTTCACCTGTTACTTAATACAACACAACCCCAAAACCTTACACCCTGCAGCCATCTTGATTAATAACCTCATCTCCTCCTCAGCAAGTGATTTATCCCTTGCCTCATCTCCTAAAGCAGATACTGCAGACTCCATTTCATGCTGCACTTTCAGCTTTATGAAGAGTGGAGTGGAAGAGCAAAGATTAAAGAAGATCAATTTACCTTTTTGATTTAAAATCAACTCAATGTTGGTAGTACATAAATAAATACAAAATAAAAGCCCAGGAAAAACTGCATAACAAGTTAGTTGTGCGTGGAGATTTGATTAACGAAACAAAAAATTAACTCTCCAGATTGGGAAAAGTCCACCTTCAACTTCTGGAGCAACCAAATCCACGCAGCCACGCATTACTATGTGCATCGTGGGACTGCAGGGGCCAGAGCTGTCTGTGAAGTTTTTGATCCTGCCCTGAGCTCGGGATGAGGAGCCAGCAGCTCAGAAGCCCAGGAACTTCTGCAGGGAGCTGTGTCCTCGTGGCCTCTGCTGCTGTGGCCGGAGGACAGCCCCGCTCAGCCTGCCGAGGTGGGAGCACGAGTTCACATCCCCGTGCTGCTCTGTTTGGCCCGGCGTCAGAGCAGCCAAAGGAGACCGGATCTCTTGAGTTGCTGTGTTGCACAAATCCTTCGGTAAATGTTTGGAGTTCTGTTGAAAGGGCTTATTTTTTTTTCTTTGCTGTACTGTGCTTATCTGGGGCTTTTCCAGGATCGTAGTTCTAGAAGGAAGACAGACACTCTTCATCTGATGATAGCATCACTATTTTCAGAACCTTAGGCTTAAGTGGCCCCTTTTTCTGCAGCTGCCATTTACTCCCCAGATGTATTTGTGAAGAACAGCCTTTGTTTCGGCAGGGTTATCGTACTGGCCTTTAAGTCTCCTCTGACAGGAGAGATCCTACATTTTCCATAATATCTTATTAGTTTTTGCCTGCCCCTCTTGCAGCTGGAAGACAAGTGATCAGAGCAGTGCTCCAGAGCCCTGGTGGGGTCTCAGGCTGTCACTGCCATACTCCCCTTCCTCCCCTGGAAATGCCTTCGCTGCTACCACTTATCAGCCAGGCAGGCACAATACCATAACCCAAAGACCTTAAACTCTAAATAAATGGCCTGCCAAGGGAAGGAGAAGCGTGGAACTCTCCCTTAACTCACATGTCTGCATTGGAGATAGCTGTCGAGGGCCTCATAAACTCAAGGCAAACCTTTTAGGTGCAGTTCATCTCATGCAAGGGCGGGCACTTAAAACATGGCTGGATGGCACGAACTGCCCATCTCAAATTTCCCTTCAGAAGTTCCTCTTCCTCTCTGTGGTCTTTACAGAATTGGACAGCTGGTTTGGGTTGACATGTCTAAGGCTGGGTGAGGTGCGTCCCACCTCGAGTGACTTGCCCTAGTAGCACAGAGGCACAGTCCAGCTGAGTCAGGCAGCCTCCTCATCCTATTCTCCTCTTTTTCTTAAATAATAACACTTCAGAACGTCACCAAAAAGCAGGGTAAGTGCTGAAGCGTGAGAAAATTCCATTAGCGACGAACACAGTGAGAAACAAATTCCACAGACCTGCAAGAATCATTTCCTCTCTCATCAGAGTCAGATGAAATTACCGAAGTATCCAGAGGACTCTCTTTTCTGTCTCATTTTTCCTGGCAGAGAATTATTTCAGCAGCTCTCAGATGTGATAGTTGGAATCATTTTTAATTAAGAAAATGATTTGCAGTTCCGTATTCACTACAGGGTGGTAATTGCAGAAAGTCAGAGTTTAACGTGGCCATGAACAGCACAGCTCTGCTGCGGTGTCACACAACAGTATGTGTGTCTTTTGGGGCTTTCGTTGTGTTTTTAGAAAGTAGTGGGAAAATACTGCCAGATGTGACCTGTGCCACGCTGATAATGTGTGCACGTGTAAGTGATCCAGGAAAAACAGAGGGGATAAGAAAGGGGGACTTGCTACTGGGCGCTGAGAGCGGTGCGGGCGGTGAGCAGGCGGTGCAGTGCAACAAGCAGACGCGGTGGGGCTGGGAAGGGGACCTGAGAAGACCACAGGGAGTGAGAGCATACTTAAAAATTCTGTCTTAATTCCACACGTCCCCTCTTTGTTTTTCTTTTTTTTTGGCTCCAGCTCCAGCCTCGGATTTCTGTGTGAAACCAGAAAGATATGGATGAATGCAAGAGGGATTAGGCAAGGTGTATGGCAACTTCAAGGCGTACAGAGAGGAAAAACTGTAGGATGTGGGGAGCTGTGGCAGTGCCTCCAAACCCAGCTGTGTGCTCAGCATCTCTCTTAGAAGTCCCGAGTTCTGCAGATGTCTCACACGCCTAATTTCTGTGCTGGTTGTGCTGAAAGGGAGAGCACCAGAGATAATAACTTCAGTCAAGCTAGCTAGAAAATGTAAAGTAGTATCTTTTTTTAAGTCATGCCATTAAAGCAAAGGCTCAGAGTGCTGGAGAGCGTGTTATTCTACAATAAGCATCTGCCTCGGGCTCTGTAAATTGATTTATGAGTTCAGGCAAGACTTATTACCCGTAACACACACATTCAGTCCCTTTGAGGTTATGTTTGTACATGCTGGCCCCAATTCATTGGCAGTGTAATGGGACCAATTTCCTTGGAGTTACACCGGAGCTGCAATTCGAGCACTAGCTGGTGTGTGTGCATTGACCTTCTCCTTTGTGGATGTGCCAGTGAGTTAGTGAATTTTAGTCCTGTTGCTGAAACCTAAGTGGCAATCGAACTGGTGCAGCTATTTCCAGCTGCAGGTGGAGCTTCTGCCTTCTGCAACTTCGTTGTGGTTTCCCCTGAGTAATCCACAAGCTGCTCCTGACACAGTATCCTGGCTACAGGCATTTTTTAATTTCAGTGATAATGAAATCAAAGTGGAAATTGCTCCTTATTTGCTTAGTCAGCTGAGGCTGCTGCTGCCTATGCGGTGTTTCCATCGTAACTGGAGTGAAATTTGGCTGTGAGTAGGAGTGGGCCTGAGCACCTCATGTTTCTGGGAGCGGAGGTCTTTGGTCAGTGATTTACTGCTCGCCACCTCTCCCACCACCTGTATCACGCGCTAGAAATGCGTCATGTGCATTCCTGTGCAGGGTCGTCTCTTCGTCTGCTGCATCTCCTTTCACCTCCTTTAAATTCTCTCCACCAATCCTCAAGGTATCGATAAGAATAGTGGTGTTTCTAGGGAACAGGTGGTGTTTCGTATGCAATTATCAGGCACGGAGGGAAGATCTTTTAAATGCTAACGTTGGCTGGGTGAGGTACAACCTGTAGCCTTTTCTTCCCCTAGGAAAAAGGCAGGTGCGATGCCTGAATTGTAATGAAAGTATTTCATTGCCGAAACAGAAATTATGTAGGTCTGCTCTGAAAAGAACCCCACAACTCTCAAGGCATAGTATTGTTTGCTAAAAAATAGCAAGGAAGGAGGATTTTTTTAGGTTTTCATTTTCTTTCTTTGTTGACTTTGCTGTTGTTAAGGAAGACCCCTCAGAAAAATCAGGTATTCAGAGTCTGTTTCCCCCAGCGCTCCACCATCTTTTGGACACCAGCAGCAGCACCCCACCATTTCCGTGTGAGACAGCGTCATGGTACTACGTGACAGCAGAGGGTCTTGCAGCCGGGATGCTGTTTGCTGTGCGCAACCATTTCACAGCAGCCCCAGCCCTCTGTCCCTTGCACGCACGCACGCACACACTCGCAGCTCTTGCTCCTCCTGGCTTCAGCAGGGAGAACTCTTGCTGATGATCAGGCTGATAAATAATTCAAGATCAGGTTTTCTGGAGCTGCCCGGTGGGAATTCTCCACTTCTCCACTTCTCCACAGGGCCCGAGGGACCCGATGAGGTGACGTTTTGATTTTTCCTCCGCGGTGGAAGAGCTGCACAAAGCAGAAAACGTAATGGAGTGCAAACGGGAGCTGGGGCAGAGTGCTCTTGAGCAGGGATGTGCACTGGTGAGCTGCCGATGCTCTGTGCGGGCGAGGAGCTTGCTGCTGGGGGAAGTGTTAAAGAGCCCCCATGTCCTCACGGTGGCTTCTCACCCTGTTTCCTCTGAGGAGGCATCACTTTGAGCTCCTAGCTAGCAGTGAGCTGCCTGCTGCCTGTTCTGGAGATTGTTCTCTGTTTAAAGAGATGGAGGAGCAAGTTGCTCGAGATGTTTGTGACAGGAAGGTCCTCTGCCTTGGCGTCACCTACACACAGTGCTGCTCTGCTCCATGCTAAGGGTTTGTAGATCCTGCTCTCTGGGCCACTGTATAGGAGCCTTGGGCTTGCTAGGTAGCAAGCTAGACAGCCGGCCATACAGACCTTCATAGAGGAGGTTGTAAATGTGAGTAGGAAGGACGGGAGGTCATCTGATGGAGCTGTACACCACTGACCAGTAGTGGCTGATTTTTTTCCCTGGTTTCAGTACCCATAGTGCTCACTGTGGCCACAGCCGTCCCCATCTCCCCGATGGGGGGCTCAGGTTGTGCAGGGATGGGTCCTGCTCCCAGGGGTTGCAGGGAGCACAGGGAGAGGTGTTCTCAGGCAGCTGGGAGCACAGTCTGGTGTTAGGCTACATCTGTCGTCAGTCACAGCCCCAGCTCAGAACAAAAGGGGATGAAAGGGGACTTAAAATCCAAGCCCCTGCCTGCTGGTGAGGAGGGGCTGGGTGCATTTTGAAAGAAAAGGCAAGGAAAGAGAGAGGAGTATCATGCTGGAAGACTGCAGATCGGACAAGAAGGAAGCTATGTTTAAAAAAAACAACAACACTCAAGAACCTGTTCGTTACTTGCAAAGCTGTATGCTGTCAAAATACGTATTAAACAGCTTTTTTTTTTCTAGTTTTATCTGCTGAAAATATAGAATTGCTCTTAGGAGAAAAGGAAAAGCAGGTGCCTCTTTGCTGGTAAATTCCCTAGGGCTGCGATGCAGAAGGACGGGGCATCTGGGAGCTCCCCTCTTGCTTTGCAGCCACCTCCACGTCTCCCCTCGCTGCCCCCAGCTGGCTCCCGCAGCAAGGAGGGACCCCGGCTGCCTGACCTGCGCCGTGTCTGGTTTCCTGGCTGCTGTTTCGCCGTGCTGAGCTGGTGCTGGAGATAATATGGCTAAATTGCTTCCCGGCTGCTCGCTCTCCGTCGACTCTGCTCCACCGGGAGCTCTGAACGGTGCCCACGGGGCAGCCCGTGGCGAGATCCCCGTTAATCCTGGTGCTTCGAGAGCGATCAAGGCAGACAGAGCTCCGGGCTCTGCTTTGGGAGGCACGCTCAGTAACAAGTCATTACCCTGAAAAGGAGAAATGAGCATTCATGCTGAACGTGTTAACTTCCACTAATTGAAACCCATTCTTTCTCAGCTGTTTTGTATGCTTGGTTGTGCATGAGGAAAGGCCTTCATTTTTTTCCCCGAGTGTAACTGGTACAAGGCTTTTCAGAGTAGCGAAGCGCTGAGAAAACATTAAAAAAGCCACATTTTTCTACTTCTTCTGTGATAACCTAGTTAGTTCTAATTGCTCGCATTTTTACATTTGGAACAGAAAAAGAGAATAAATGTCTTGTAATCACTCTTGCGATCTGCAGTTTGATGTTTCAAGCTCCGTAATGATTACTTACAGTGCATTACAAACCACACAGCTCGTAGGAGCGCAGATAAAGCAGGCTTCCTGCCCCTGAAATTTGTCATCTGACTGTGAGATGACATTTTGCTAGCAGAAGGATGTTGTTTTGGTCCCCTAGCTTTTGCTTCTCTTCCCTCCCTGGCCCTTAATTCAGCTGTGCTGGGTTGTTCAGAGAGGCAGCTCCCAGCCCTTGTGGGGCCTGCCGTGGCCCCTGCCCATTGTCCTTCATCCCCAGGGAAGGAGATGCCCGTAGGGGAGGTCTGAGGGACAAGGAAACGTGGGATCCTCAGAGAGCCACGTCTCCTCATGGGAATTCTGGGCAGGAGAAGAGCTGTGGCCATCTTCCGATGTCTTTGGGATGGAGATGAAAGTCTTCTTTCTGCAGGTTCGCATCCTTTGCTGCTAAAGGGCTTCCTTTAACCAGGACCACAGCACAGTCTCCGTGGTCTTTAGCTTGATTTGCTGTCAGTAGTTTCTTGGTATTCTTTAGGAAGTTGGCATGCTGTACTTTTGTATGGGCTCTGTCTTTGGGTGCTGAACGGGAACAGCTTGAAATGAGGGATCGGGGCTTCATGGCACAGCCGCCGGCTGTGGAGATGGCCGCTTTGTTCTCTAGGCTGGCAGGTGAGATCTCACACCACGGGGGGACGGAGCTTGTTCCTGTGGGGTCTGATATCCACCTTTTCTGAAAGGGGGAAATGTAGGTGAGGAGAGTACGGCCCTAAAGGCTGCTAGCCTAACTTAATCTCCTTCTGACAGCGACATTTCTGCTCATCTGGGGACAGCTCGTTTCTGTTGGAAAATGCCAAGCAAGCCTCTTTATCTGTGAAAGAGAGTTTGTGGAAGATAAGAGGAACCAGTCGTAGTCTGTTAGTACTGAAAGCCAGCAAGCTTCTGACTGCCATCCTTTGCCTTAAGGCACTGTAGGGCTTTGCTCTCTTTCTAGCGTGCCCCCCGGGACTTACCCTCAGAGCTGGCTCCAGCTGTGTTCCCAGGTGAGCTGGAGCTCTGAGTTTATGCATTTGTTTAGTAATCCTTTCACTGGCGCTTTGAATCAAAGCATCCTGGCGGTGGCAGTGCGTCTCTTGTTGGTAGTGCATTTCTTATCACCGAGGGTAAATAAATACCTCCTGAGAAGCCTGATCTTCACAAAACTGCGTTCAGTGTTAGCAGGAGGCTTGTCAGGCACTCAGACACTGACACAAAGCTGTTTTGGCATTCATTTTACCCAATCTGTGGCAGAGAAATGGGGACTGGGGTGAGATGGACACCGGGTCTGGAAGGCAGTCATGGGTGGTCGTGGTACAGACAGGGACCTTCCTCTGGGTCCCTGAGCGGTGCAGAGCACTCAGAGCCACAGAGAGCCTCGGGTTTGTGCATTCGGCACATCCCCACCAGTGCTCTGTTGCTTTTCTGATCGTTTCAGTGCGTGTTTAAGCAGTTATCGTGGCAACTCGCTCTATCCTGCAGACACATTGGTTAGCAGCTGCTTTTCAGATCAATTTTGTGAATACAGCGCGGCGCATGCAGGGTGCCTGCTGATCAGCCCCAGCAGCTCCCAGGCTGCTGGTGTCACAGGAGAAAAAACAAACAAACCTGGAAGATGAGGAATGGGAACATTACCATGAGAAAAACGATGTCAGGCTGTTACCAGAAAGCCGGATCATGGGAAAACAAAAGCAAATGCTTAGAAACATTTCTTTCCAATCCCTCCCCTAGAAAGAGGTTTTGAATAATTTGTCTCTCCTTTCAAACTCGCAGAAGTCTCACCGAGGCAGAAATGTGTGGTTCCTGAACAGTCCTATGGCAATTGCGCCCACGCGGAATCAAAACCACCTGCAAATTGCATTGCAGGTAGAGCTGCGAGTCGCTGTCTGAAAAATAAATAACCTATTTAAATGTATACAGGGAAACAGGCGAGCTCAACCATGAAGTGGTTCCTAGCTGAATTTCGTGAGCAGGATCATTTACATTCAGCCTGCTTGTGAACCCAGAGGAGCACTACATGAAACTATTTCTCTGTCCCACGTGTGGACAGACTGACAGGCTCTGTGTTGCAGCTTCGAGCTAGGAAATACCAGAGCTAAGGTTGGCGGTGCAGCCTTCGCCTCCCCTCCCCATGCGGACGTGCCACAATACAGGCTTTAATTCCCTAATCCTGCGGTCATTTTCCACTGCCCCCTGCCTCCCTCAGCACGGGGGAGGCACCGTGATGCCTTGATGAGCAGATCCGCAGCAGCCTGGCTTGCTGATACTGTGTGTGTGACCAGGGCATTATTCGAGTCGCCCCCCAAGCCCTGCTCTGAACACACGGAGTTTTTTCAGCTGTTTTACAGCTTGTCCCACTGAGGTCTCGCAGGGCTTCACAGACACAACCCTTGCACCCTGCAGAGGGTGTTCAGGGATTAAAACCCTCATCTCGTAGATGGAGTCCTCAGCTCTCGGTCCTCTCCTCCTAGCCAGTCCCCTTCTGATGCTTCATCCCGTTTGGCCTCCATTTCCCTCTGGCAGCAGTGTTATCGTCCCACAGCGCAGTGAGGCAGAGGTGGCGGTAGCCCTGTGGCGTCCAGGCCTTACTTCATTGGGAACAAGAACAACCTTTCAAAAAAGATGAACCCCGGGCTCTCCCTGCCTCTTCAGCCTCTGCACTTTTTGTCCTCAATGTCTCTTTGTCCCTCTGCTGCCAGCCCGGCCTGCCTCTGTCTGTCCCTCAGGCAATCGTGGAGCACAGGCCGTAGACTTTTGGGCATCCACGTGGGATCGATGCAGATCCAGGCAGGCTGGAAGGGCCTTTGCCATGAAGTGAGAGCTCCTGTGTGGGAAGCCCACGCAGTTACTGACATCAACTTTTGCTGTGTGGGGTTGGGGTTAGGTTTTGTGGCCAGCCCCACCACCGGCCTGTTGCTCACTGGGTTTGTTCTGATGCAGACTGAGACTCCCGATGCAGTGGGTTGCCTTGCTTCATCGTCCCCATCAATGACCAAAACAACCCCTTGACTTAAGGCTGAATTTGAGTTTTAGGGTAGGGAGGGAGCCTGTTGTGTGGGATAGACAGGACCCATCCAGACTAAGCAGCTAGCCATGCTAAGGCTGGTTTTGGATTTGACTACACACCTTACCATGAGACCAGTTTGTCTTCCTGTCCCCTGGTAGCGCCCCAAAGAAGCTCAGCAAGCGTGGCCTCTTGAAACTTCGATGTTTCTGCTTACAGCTGTGTTATTGTGCCCTTAAATTCAGGCTCTTCAGGGTCTGCTTCAGCTTGCTAATGGCACTTCATCAGCTGTAGTGGGGCCCGCCTGCTGACTTGCAACATTTCTGCAGGTTTTTCTTTTTTTTTTTCCTCTCTTTTTTTTTTGCTGTTCTTGACTCTAAATAAAGTCTTCAGTTTTCACTTCAAACACATCCCGTGTGTGAACAGATGGGCACAAGCAGCAGCCCAGGTGGAACAGCGCAGGAAAACCACGCTCCCCCGGGAGTTTCCCCTGTCCTGCTCTAGGGAAGAAGCGCACTTCAGCCTGGCAGCATCTGTGCACCACGGCAGGTCAGCGCTTTTTACCAGGTGTGAAATTTTGATGAAATGCTCTTTCTTTGTTTTCAAAAGGTACAGCTCCCCTCCCCCAACCCACCTCAAAGAAAAGCCAGTCTGCAGTTGTGTTGGGCTGTGAGAAGCTAGTTTTCTGAATATCCAACTGCAAAATTAAATAATGGCCTAAAATCAAAATGGGGCACTTGTTGTATTTTGTACTTTATCATAATGTTTTCCTTTCAAAGAAATTCATGGCTTCTTTCCTGTTATCCCTTATTTTTTGGAGGAGCTGCCCATCAAACTCTGGACAGTCTTTGCATAATTTTCCTTTGAATTTGTTCTCCTTGCTCAGCGTGAGTACTGATGCCTGCAACAACTTCAGACAGCAGCGTGGCAGCGGGGGGCTCGTGACCTGTGTGGCTAGGAGCATTCATTTCACTTCGGCCTCCTCTTGCGCTTGTGTGTTGTGTACCGCTCTCACCTCCTTGCCAGGTCCTCGGGACTGGACCCATCCTCTTGTGCATGTGGCATCTGGCAATGAGGCCTCCACTCTGCTGTGGTGCAAGTAACCACTGTTATTTCATCTTTTTCTGTCACAGGGTTTTGTGATGGAGAAATAAGGAACAGCAATGCGTTAGTGTCTTTGGTTGGTGAGATGGTTGAATTTTCTCCATAGCTTCGCTGCTGCCACAAGATCTGTGAAGGAACAAGAACGCGCTTTGGCTCTAAGAGCAGCTCAGAGTACTAAGCTTTTCAGACTAGGAGCTGGAGGCAGAAGTGCTGTGAAACTTCACGTACTGTCCTGTCAGTATTAGCCCTAGGATGCTCTGAGATTATTATTTTTAGACACGAAAGCCACTGTATATAAGAGTAATTATGTATATTGTATAATGGGAACGCCTGGCCTCAGACGTTGCTGCCAGTAATTGCAAAGCCTGTCATTTTCACCTAGCAGTTATGTTTTTGTTGCAGATTGATGTCCTCAAGGCAGATGTGGAGAGTGCGGAGTGGAAAATTCTGGAAAACCTGATCCTGGAAGATGTTGTTGAGCAGATCGGACAGTTGGTCTTTGAGGTGCACATCCACTGGCCTGGCTTCGAGGTCAGTGGCAATGACAGCACCGTGGTGCGGTACTGGTACAGTCTGCTCCGAGAACTGGAGCTGAAGGACTTCAGGCTTTTCCATACCTACAAAGACTTATCAAAACCACAGATGTTTCTGAAAAAGGCAGCCTTCAATGCCAGTAGCTGCTACACACTGAGCTGGGTGAATACAAGATGGCAACAGCAGGAAGGAATTTATGATGTGTGACCGCGAGCCATCTGTCCATTACTGAAGAGGACCTTGGAGTCACTGGCTAAAGTTGCTAAATATGCATACAGCAGTTGCTGATTAAATGGGCTGGCTTTTATTTTTGTACATTGTCAAAAGACCTGGCACTAGGAGATGATGCCTGTTGTAAATCTTTAGGTATAGCAGTATATTTGCCAGCAAGTATACTTTCTTAGAGGACGGGCATTCTGCAAAGGTTTGTCTGGGGAAGCTAAGAGCAGCTTTTTGAGTTTGGCCTTTCTCACACGCCTGGCAGTGGGACACAGATACTTGGCTGCAGGAAGAGCTGCCACCAGAGCCCCCCTCCTTGCCCTTCAGAGACCTCTGTCATGTAATGCCAGCCACAGAAGGCAGGGCTTCACTAGTTTATCTGCTCAAAGAACAGCTTGTCTTAAATTCCTCTTGGAATGTCTGTGATGAATGGTTTCTCATCTAGTGAGATGCTTATGTCAAACTGAAACCTGGTCTTTTTTAGCTTGGTTTTGGGTTTGGGTAAACGTTCTGCAGCGTGCCTTTTCCAGTGCTGTACCTGGATGCTTCTCAGCACATAGCTTCCCTGGCCCAGCCTGCCTCTCCCCGACACGGGCAGGACAGACCCCAGGGCTGCACTGGCGCTCACAGAGGCAGTGGCCACCTGCCCTCAGAGGTGTAGGGATGTGCCCTGCTCTGCAGGCACGCTGGGCACCGTGCGCTGGCATGCAGGTTGCTTGCAGGGTGCTTTCAGCAGCCAGGCTTGGTCATTCCCTGAGAAGCTAAGCAATGCAGGGAGCTAAAAAGTCTATAGCAAATTGTTTCTTTTCTAAAGATTTTTGACATTAAACTTTGCATTGAAATACCAGATCACACTGTTTCTGTGTCTTTGATATATGTGCTTTGTAACTACCTTTGATTTCAAACCTCCATGGGGTTCAGTGTTCCTCCCCTTGGTGTTCCTCAGTCCGGCATTGTGTTTCAAGAAGTCTCTCTCATTGTCCCTGCACTGTGCATTCTCTTGTAACGTTCTGATTTCCTTCTCCTCTTCATACCCTTCTTACCTCTTTCACCCTCTTTGCTGTCTCATCTCCCTGACCCCCTCCTTCCCAGAGCAGGGCCCAGCGTTGTTCCCACCATGCCCCTAGGACCTCAGCAAGCTTCCAGAGGGGAAAAAAGCTGTAGGAGCTCATCCTTCCAGCCAGGTGAGACAGCTTTCTCCCAGAGCTAATGCTTTGCCAAGTAAATACATCAAGCCATTCTCCCCACCATAAGCTTTCCTCCTCTCCCACCTCTCTGAGGGCTTCTGCTACCCCAGTGCAGGAAAGGTCTGCTCTCCCCAGCAGGAGCAGCTTCAGCCCTCCAGCTCAGCTCTCTCTCCCAGAAGAGACCAGCAAGCTGTGGTGACAGCCTTTCTCCCACTCCTCTTGCTCTGTGGCTGCAGGGAGCCACATGCTCTGTCCCCTGGTCCCACCTCCCCACCTGGACCTTCAGAGCCCTTTGTGGGCCTTGAAATTGCCTGAGTGAATCAGACACAGCATCTGTGTTGGCCATGGAGGCCACACACCTTGGGCTTCTTTGGAAGATGCTTCAAAAACACCCTGCTCTGGTGATGGCCTAGGGGGTGTGGAATATGAAAGAGGTGGTGCTCATGGAAGTGGAGAGGATTTTAATCCTGAAAGCCAGCTCTGTGCTGTCCTGAAAGCCATCTGTCCTGAAAGCCATCAGTGAAAGCCAGCTCTGTGCCCTCATGCTCTCAGGTGCGTATCAGCCTTCCTTCAGTCACATCTGAAATTTTAACTTGTGATAAATGTCAAACCCTTCCTGTTTTAACAAAGGCACACTGGTTTTCAATCCACTGCCTTTCAGTCCTGCTGACAGCACCTTGTTGTTTTGTGTGAAGGGAGTTGCTGCCTCTCTAATCCCATTTTTATCGCCTTTTAAACACATCCACTTCTTTGGGTGCACTGGGATTTTCTGAAGTGGGGTTTAATTCTAAGGGAACTTCACATGGGTTTCACACATTAAACACCTCAGCTGGGGAAGAAGGAGGATGCTGTGGCCAGCCCAGGACTGCTGGTAAATGGAGCAGTGGCGGGCAGCGATCACAGGCCCTGGCTATGGCCGCCTGGTTAAATTAATGCGCTCCCTGGCACAGTTGTGGTTCAGGCCATCTAGGACCCTCCCAGACAGTTCCTAGGCACAGACTGGGAGTCAGCCCAAGCCAAGGACAGCTCAAATACAGCCGCCCTGTGTTGGAAACTCAGAGTGTGGTAAACAGGCATGGCCAGCCCCTGCCACAAGGCTGGGAACACAGTCACAAGATGGCTGAGGCGCAAAGGGGCCTCTGGAGGCCATCTGGCCCAATCCCCCTGCTCAAGGACATGTCCTGCACTGTTTTGTTTGTTTGTTTCTGGTACAAATGTAGCTTGGGCCTGTTCCTGCACACCCTGCCTGGGCTGGGGTGCGAGGGCTTTGCGGCCTGGCGGAGCGGAGCAGTGTGAGGAGGGCTCTGAGGGGCCGCCACCGCCTCAGCGCTGCAGTGCTGGAAGGCTGGGTGCTGTGCTGCTGCTCGGTTGGATCCCCCAAGCCCCAGATCTTGGGCAAAGCACTCTCCATATAGTATATATAGCCCACATATTGCCACCCCTGGGGTAACCCGAGAGAGCTGTGACCCCCGAAAAAGCGTAGGAAATGCCTTCTTTGTGACAGCCATGCTCTGTGCATTAAGTGCTAAGGCTGTTCAACAATGCAGGGCCATACGGAGAACCATTAAAATGCGAGAGGGTGCCAGGTTTCCTAAGCTGCTACAAAGCTGGCTGGAACAGTCACACTTTGTTCATCAATGAATGGCTTCGTTTCCACTTTTCAAATAATGGGATGGCAGAAGGCCAGGCTTTATTAATAAAGCGTAGAAATATAGGCTCTAGCACTACACAGGCTTTTCTTTCTGATAAGTGTTGGAGTACCTAGACTGGTAGCTTATTATCATTTGTTTAAGAAACCAAAAGATAGAGGTAAAAAAAAACAAGCGATGTTCTCTTTCAGGTGTTAAAATTCAAAAGGGATGCGAATCTTTCATCATTTATTGCCCTGAAGAAAAATGTAAATTACGTGTATATGTAAATTATAGAAAAGGACTGGAGGGCCCTACTGGTGCCCAAGATTCAGAGTTTAGTGTACCCTTGTCACATTTCTTGCTCAGGATTGCTAGGTAATGTCAGGCGCTATTTAGGCTATAGCAAACACATCTTCTGCAAGAAAGTCCAATAACTATGGTAATTTTTAAAGAAACCTCTCCTAAGATGCAGGATAGATAAAAGCCATTTATCATTCTGGTGGCAGTTATATGGTATTATCGGAGAAAGGGAATGGCTCTTATTTTATGCACTCTGTCTTACACCTTAGCGCCTCTTAAAGCAGTTACAGCCTTCCTTTCTGAGCTCTTGCTTTTGTGCCCTTCCCCTTCTCTTTTCCTGACCTCCTTTACCTAAAGGAGCAAATCTCACACAAAGCCAGTTCCCATCTCCTAATGACTGGGCCTTATTTCAAAGAAACAAGTTTGGCACTGTGTTGGTGGTGCTGCGTGGGGTGAGTGAGTGTCCACCCCCTGCCATCGAGGTACGATCGGCCCCCACCTGCCGCAGGGCCCCGCCACATGCCCTGCTCAGGCGGTATCTCCCCCTCTTCAGGGACTGAGCTGACAGAAAAGGGAAGAGATCCTGGACTGCTTGCACCCAAAGTCTCTTGCTCCTTCAGCCTGAGCTGAAGGTCCCCCAGCCAGCCTGGTGGATCCTCCTCTAGAGAGCCCAGCAGCCACTGTGTGCCGTATCTCTTCCCAGACCAGGCCTGCGCAGGGAGGAGATGGCGGCCTCCTGCCTCCCTGTCCTCCCAGGCTGAGGAGCAGCTGAAGCCATGCCAGGACATGTTTCAGCTCTATCATAGTTAAGAGATAACAGGGTGTCACAGGCCTCCCATACAGGATCCACAGCAGCACCACAGCAGCACCGACAGGGTTGTGTGAGGATACTAACACGCTTCTCCTGAGGAACCAGTCCCTTGCCACATGCCAAGCTGGCTTCTTTGGAGGTTTCCAAATTTGACCAGGAAAAGGCCTGACTTCCTGCCCCACTCCAAAACCTGGAGTTTATTGCATGCTTTTATGGCCCTGGTCCTTGACCCCATCAGTGACTTGTGGTGGGTTGTTCTTCATGAGTACCTCTCAACTCCGAAAGATCAGAGAAAGTATAAAGGGAATGTATGTGTGGTCTCTCTTGGCAGATGCCAACAAGACATATCACCTGGTAGCACACCTAAAGAAAATGCACTCGTTCTGTCTGAATTATTTAATAGCTGAGACCAACTGGTTAATTCCAAACCTTTGATTTTGTGAGCTTCATTAGCAACTTCCTTGCTCTTGGAAGGATCCTCGGGGTTACTCAGTAAGAAATCACTCCTGATTTCTTCCTGCTTGTTAAAACAATGTGACATTTAATTGCAGTCAGTAGAAACCTGTTTTAGTGATGGTGGAAGTTCAGAGCTGACCTACATTCAGAGACCTATTTATACTTCCCTCTCTCTGCTGGCTTTAATGGGGAGCATCCAAAAAATAAGGCCAGCACTTGAAGAGAACCACCCATGGTCATGAATGGACCTCTTCCCTTAAATAGAAGTCCCTGCTCCTGGCATAATTTGACCTGCCTGCTGTCAAGTGTCTCAGCTGGTTCAGAAGGAAATCTTTGCAGAGACAGTCTGTGCTATATCCCTTATGTTGACCTTGCACAAGGAGAAAACAGAAGCTCACTTTTCACCGTGTAGAAACAATGACTCAAATGTGAATAAAAGTGAAAAGTTCCTACTCTTTTCAGTGGATTACTACCATACATGCTTATTGTTCAGCAGTTACCTGGAAGTAAGTTCTGCAGTGTACACAATATAAAACTTGAGGAAATTACAGCAACACACCAACTGCAGGGTAATTTTGCTGGGAGAACTGGAAAGATGGGCAGCTCCCAGAGACATGTCTGTATACCTGTCAATGGTCCTGAAGCTCCATAAAGTTCATATGACTGAAATTACTCCCTAGATCTGTGTTTTCTTCCTTTCCAAATCAGAGGGCAAACAGGCTCATTTAGTCTTGACATCTTTCAGATTAACCAAAAAAACCCTCAAGGATTAGTCATAGCCTCTTATTCTGAATGGCAAACCCAATACATCTGCAGTACCACTTGATTTTAGCAGTCTCCCAGTGGCATAAAGTGCAGCAACTTAAAAGGAGACTTGGAAAGGCTCAGTGCTTTAACATTTTAAATGTTCTACCATGTAACCAGACAACAAGCAGGTCTGAGGCCAAACTTCCAGTGCACCTCACAAATGCACAATTCCATGCCCAGTTGACCATAACTGGAACTTATTTCTAAAACTCTTGTTTTAAACTCTGCAGGGAGCTTCTGTAAACATAACTCTGCCACAAGCGGTTTTCTCCAAGTGCTGCAAGACAGCCGTGCTATATGTGTCTTTTAATCAGCTAGCCCGTCAGTAAAGACATATTTTACTGCAAAAAAAACGACTCAAATTTTTAGTATATATTAGTGAAGTCAACCTACAGTAGCAAGTCTTTAAGTAGTCTCCAGAGGAACAGGTGCCCATCAGCTGATTTTTTTGGTATGTAGGTTCAACTGTTTCAAGTCTTGCAGGCAAAGCTCCCCTCCCTGCCCTGCTCTCCTGCTTGTTCCTCCTCATGCAGGCTGCTCGTCATATGGAGTCTTTCTAGCAAGTAGGAGCAAGATCTTGTGATGACCAGCTGGTAGAAAGAAGGAAAGTACATTGTGTTCCTGGGCTCTCAGCTTTGCAAGGCTTACTGTTTAAATCAGCCTTTGAAGACCGCACTGTTAAATGGTATATTGAACATCTGCCTGTTGCTAAAAATTGGCTTTTTACAAGGCAATGTTGGAGTTTTCTGGATGTACAGTAATTTAGATATTTGTTCCTTGTAATGAGGGCAAAGACTGAGCATCCCATCTTACTGAGGACTATTATAGACTCTGTGCAAGACAGATGCCAAGACCATCTGCTTCAAGAATGACAGCCTTCTTACCAGCAAGTTGCGTGAGGATATGTGGGATATTTCCCCCTCTCACATATGAAAAGAGTCCAAGAAGAAGATGGCACAAGGCCAAAAGAACGATCAACTTCCCGAGGCAGAGCTCCAAGGATGATGGAGGTAGCTCACTTACTCGTAAAACCCCCGCTGCAAAAGTAATTGGTATTAATAAAAGTGGCAACACATAGCCACGTCATTTCTTAAAATTAGAGATGCAAGGTCAAGGGGAACAAAATTGCAATGCTGTCACAGCAGCCTTTCATGCCAACTTGCAAGTATTCCTTCCAGATAGGGTGACAGGCTTGCCTCCAGCCCTCACAAGGAGCTCCTTCCAGCTTGAATCCCTTTGTTTTGTTCTCTGCCCAGTGTTGGAGGACAATGAATTGGGAACTTGAAACACGCTGCTTCCTTTCCTCACATAGCTGCTTTTCCGTGGCTGTCTGCTCACATGTGAAGTTCAGCCTAGAGGTCTCAGTCTAGACTTGTTCTGACCGATATTTGTAGCAGACCAATTTCTGGCAAAACATGAAATTGGGAAGATAAGAGAACAACATGATTAGAGTTAATTAGCCCAGCAAGAAGTCTGTTCCCAGGTGGCTGCTGGTGAGACAAGTCTAGACTCAAGCCACACAGACACCCACCGCCTATTCTCAGGCACAGGAAAATAGCTGACAAGGAGAGCTGTGGAGCTCATAACTCTCAGGCTGACAAGAGGGAATTATCCTCGTAAAAATTCCCCCTGCAGGCTTCAATGCAGATGTGAGAAATTCCACAAGGGATTAACAGGGCGACCAGCAGCGAAGGACAAAGGATTTTATCTGAAAGTTTCTAGCGGGATTTTGATTCAGGGCTTGTTGCACACATTTAATCCTAATTCATCACCTCCAGGATTTCTTGAGTCAATGCTTCTTGGTTTTCTTCCTGAGACAACAGCCCGTGTATTACTACATCAGCTTACACACTTCGATATGTGTATGCACACACAAAGTTCTGATGAACAAAGTGATGCATGGAACAACCCAGTACCAACTATGAGCCAAACGTTTTGTGTACTCTAATTTACATGCTTTTAAGCATTTGGGAAAGATGCTTCTGATAGGGAAGCTAATATACAACATTTTTCAAAGGAATTTATCTGCTGTATTTCCTCCTCCCCAATTCCCTATACTTACAAGCTGTTAATGGTCAGGCACACTGCTACATATCCATTTAGGAAATGTATTTGAAGGAAAAAAAAAAAAAAGCCATTCTAAGTTATTTCAGCCCATTTTCTCCTTAAGCAGCATACAGGGCACACTGCACATCAGAGCTCAACACCCAGCTCAGGAATCAAGTCTTCCCTGTGAAAAGAACCACATCAAAAATTTACAAGTAGTACCAGTGCTCTGCTCGTGAAAGCGGTCTGCAGAGTTTCCCTGGTACACAGGACTACTGAGATGGGAAAGTAAAGGAAAAACATGTACATTTGGTACAGTTATGTGATGACATAAATGAATAGTGAAAAGACTCTGAAACTCAGCTTCAGACAGTTGGTCTAAAATCCCTAAGTTCCATGGTCACTTACAAAGGCCTAGCTTGAAATTTTTGTTTCAAGTATTCTTTGAAAGAACAGTCTTCTTAATCAAGCCTTCCAAAACTGTAGATTTAAAAAACAGAAAACAAGAAAAAAATGCCCCTCTTCCTACACAATTTGAGATTCTTTGCATCTCAACTATTGAAATGCCTTATCTTCTATCCCCCTGCTAATTACAGCTATTACTCTTTTACTATTGTTTAATTGATGAGCAGTGGTTGGACTTACAGTAAACAACTGAGTATCATCCAAAACTGTGATTACATGGGATAAATTTGTTACACATTTTTATTTCTGTTATGGCCTAAAAACAAGAGCAGACAGAGAATTAGGAGGGGGAAAAATGTTTTAAATTTACAGTAGTTTTGTATGAATGGTAAAAGAAAATGAGTTTATCTGAACTCTGATACAACTGAGAATTAAAATGCCAAACGATAAGAAATATTTCATATGGACAGTGCTAGATGGAAGAACTGAATGAAGATAAGCGGAATTTTTTTTTATAAAAAGATTTATTAAAAATAAGTTCTTTGACGAGAAAAAGTGTGGCATGTATATACATTAAATTGTCAGAAACTTTATGGAGCTTATAATACAATGTATTCACTTTGTTGGTGGTTTTTTTTTTTTTTTTTTGAATATGTCATGCTTACTGGAACTTAACAACATTAAGGGAAGAGAAAAACACCGAGCACACGACCATTACAGGCAAAATCTTCAAACTGAGGAGTACTTGCAAAGATGACACTTGGTGATCAGCATGATACAATTGTTAAATACAGACAAAACAAGGTTTTTATGAATGTGGTTTTCTGTTGATACAGTTTAATTGAGGGCTGCAAGCTTCTGATTAGTTCATTCCTACTGTGAATTAACAGATATTAGCAAATGGTTGTGTTCTATAAAGGTAGAAGTATTTTGGGGAGAACAAAATACTGCCAAAAGCCACAAACAAATGCATCTTTTCCAGCTCTATTGCAGAAGGTATCAAAGATTTCTTCTTAGGAAGAGAATTACACAATTGCTGGTTTTCTTCTTTAAGTCCCCACACCTCTGACAGCCAGAACCACAAAAATAGTTTTTCTTAAAATTATTTTATTTTACAAGAGTATCTTGCACAAAAAGTGACAGGACAAACTAACACTCAATTCTGCATGCTCCAGGTGACCTCAGATTCTCAAACACAGATGTCACATTTCGAACAATATCCTTTGAGTCAAGTCTTCTGAAATTCCCCATTTTTTAGAGCATATATACAGCTAGCTGAGAACAGCTGTATTACAAAATGTCCACCTATCCTCACAGCTGAATTCACTCCAGTCTCAGATGTCTGCAGGGCTTACACCTTTAGATCCTTGTAGCAGCCTCGTTAGTCCCAGAGTTTAATAAGACCATCCCAGCCGCATGTAATTACTTTGGATGTTTCGTGTGGATGCCAGACTGCACCAATACAGACTTTATCATGTGCTTTTACTCTGCTGTAGAGTTTTGTTGTCTTCCAGTCCCAGATGTTAAGTTTTCCATCTGCATCTCCAGATATCACATAGCTGTATTAAAGGGATTAAAATAAAAGCTGCATTAAGTGCAAAGACTGCTGGTATTTTAACAGTTTACATTGAGCAATGGAATAGAGCTTCGCCCAGCGAGCTTCCCATCTGACAGTCTGAAAACATATCTGCCAGAGAATTAGCATTCATGCTGTGCTCTAAAGCACACAAGTCCTGCAGAAGGTGATTCATCAGCTGCAAGGTAAACGTGCTAAGCAACGTGATTATACCATACAGAGTGTTACTGGAACTCAAGAGAAAACATCGGGCAAAGATGAAGAGCTAGAAGTTTATCTGAAAGTTACAGACACTTTTCTTCACTATTTCCTCCAGGTTTGCTGAGGTTATTCTCCTGTTTTTATAGTAATGAATACCTTATGTACATACAATGATAAATGTATCGGCATATTTCTGAGCAAACAGGATGAAGAAAAGATAGTTCTCTGAACAAGTCAGGATTCACCACAGCAGACCCACAACTTAGAAAAAGTGAGTATGTCTGAATCCCAGGTATTCTAGACAAATGCATATTGCAGGAATAAAGCCTTAAGGTTTCTGGGAAGACTTTGCAGCTGGTCTACAGTAAAGAAATTGAAGCAAGTCAGATGTGGAAGACTCTTGTGCTGCACCAGGTCTGGACAAAACAAGGGGAATCTCCGGATGCTCTGACACAGAAACATAAGCCATCTTTGCAGAATGGGGAATCTGGAATGCGCTGACTGTTTTCTACTGTTGTTTGGACCAACTGTTGAGTATAACTTAGTCTAATTAAGCCACAAGAGCAAACTTGCCATTCTGCTGCTTGGCTAGTAAGCCGTCTGATGCTGGGTTAATTGAATGGCTGTGCATCAATCAATGTTGCAGAGGATTTGAAAATAAATTTACTGTCTGCGCTAGCAAGTTTACAAAGAAACTCTTTCCCACAAAACTCACCTCATATCAGGTGAAAAATCCACTTGACAAGCGTAGCCAGCTACCATGTGACCTTTGAAGATTTTCTTTTTGTTTAATCTGAATCTGTTCTGAGCTCCAAAAATCAGAATTTGGTTATCCATTGACTGGCAAGCCAACCATTTCCCTATAAATGCAATAAAAAAAGATATTAGAGTGCCATGTGTGAAAAAACAGACTTGGCTGAAAAGTTTGAGACACACAACTTTTCCTGAACTATATTAATCCAGATTTTTATTATGCATCAGTATCAACTTCTACCTAGAACCTTATTTCTGCCTGTTATAACTGCCACAAGAGGCAGAACCTTATGCTTGGCAGGAATTGGGAAGCCTATGCCCACAAAAACCCCTCAGAACTGTAAAAAAGCCCTGCCTGTTATAACAATATGCTGCATTAACCCCACTGACTTACTGATCTGTTGTTAAGCTACTGAGTAAGCTTGCTGGTGCACACATTCTAAACACTCCATCAAGTAATTCAGATGAGGAGAAAAAAACATCTAGCTGCAATCTGTTTGATTACCTCCTTTGTGGGTACTCTAAGATGATCACCTCTTATTTTTCTTTATGAGAAAAGCAGGTCTAAGGTGGACTCGGGAGTTTGAAAATCCTTAAGTTTTTGGAATCGTTTCATATTCTGTGTCTTAACCGAATATAATTTACTGAAGACATTTAAGAAAAAAAAGAACAGGGTTTTCTAATCTTAACTCCATTTCACTCTGCTTCTTGGCAGCGCATTAACTCCTGCCTGAGAATCCAATGAAGATGATGCACTACAGAACAGCACAGAACAGAGACTTCTGTCCTGAACTCTTTATATCATCGCTGTCTTCACAGTGTCCTATCTGAACAGCAGTAACAAAATGTGTCGACTTATCTGTAAATCTGATCCACCTGATAGCTTGGAATTAGAGGTTTTTCTTAAGACTCCCAAAGAAATAAATTGCATGTGTACCCCAAGCATGTTCTCTTCTACTTTTTAAAGGTCTGTTTCCATCTCCTGCACCCTTCAGAAGGAAACGTGTCCCTGCTAATGGCAGGGGGGTTGGAATTAGATGATCTTTAAGGTCCCTTCCAGCCCAAACCATTCTGTGATTCTAAGAAATTGAAAGTTTTCTTCTGTAAAGTTTTCTATTTAATTTTCTTTAAAGGACTCATTTAACTCCAAAATGATGCACTATGTGTCTGGCACAATCTGTAGTGTAATTATTCTGAAAGCCCTTGATCTGTGTGATGTTGGACTACTGTAGGTCAAGATAATGTTAATTAACTTGAGATATCTTGAGCTGAAGAAATGACCCTACTTCGTTCCTAACATCATTTACTGTCCCATTACAGAAATCAAATACTCAAATGATCAATCAGGAACAAGAATGAGAAATCTGGTAAACACAAGATTTCATACAAATGTGGAAGAATGAGATGAACTGAAAACTGGATCAGAATACAGCAAGTTGTGCCACCTCAGAAATATGGGTTGAAATAGCCCAGCTTGGGAAGCTAACATTTTAAAGATGTAGCGTTCTTTCTCCAGAATCTTCCTTTCTATATTAAAACTCTACTTCAATTGTTAAGAATAAAATATTTACACTGCAAAGCAAATGTAATTTGATGCTGAGAGCTGGCTGAAAATGCTAGCTGTGCAACAAGTTCGTCAGCCACTGCTCAACAAATGGGACTGTTAACTGTAAATCCAGTAACACTTCAATAACGTTGGCAATAAAGCTATTTAATTTTGGCCAAAACACATAAAGAGATTTTGTCCTATTAAAAGGATTTTTCACTTCTTACTGGAGGCACTAACCCTTTATCCTCCTTCAGTTTGATTCTTATAGAAGAATATAAACACCAGTGAAACGTTAACATACAGAAACACTGAGATAATTTAGAATTTCTCTTGTGCAAGTGTTATTTGGGCTATATTCAGAAGAGAAAGCAACAAACAGCATTAACAGGAACACGTCCATCATTACTCTTTGCTTTATCAGTAGCACCATGAGGACTGATGAACTTGCTTAGTAGTTTGCAGCCACCGTCAATCACCACCATTGTTTCTCTTAATATTTTAAATATTGCAAAGAACACATTATAGCTCTACAAAATAAAAGGAGAGTCCTTTTACTCTGGATGAAGGTCTAAATTTAAATCAACGGTTATCCTGGTAAAACCCCTCATTTTGACATACTTGGTCTTCTCAGAACATTTAAATCAAAACCTTATTCAGTCCAATCTTGGAATAAATGTATACACACTCCTTTGGGAAGGTAGGGTTGTGTGGGGCCACGGGGAAGCGCAGCATGGCAAAATTACAGATACAATCAGTAAGACATGCCTATGTAAGCTGCCTAAGAAGGCAGTAAAGTGTTAACCTACCATTTGGAGACAAAGTCACGGCTGGCATCGAATGCATACTTGGCTCAGCAATGTACTTGAAGTCTACAGGAATGTCCCTGCAAAAGGAAGAAGTATGTGTTTTATGAAGACGTGGAGACACTCCAAAGGGCTGCCTTGAGTCAGCTGATTTACTCAGCCACTGAATCACGGAGAACGTAGTGGTGCTGTCCACAGCAAGGATGTGGAAAAGGGCAAAATTACGAATGCCCACCCAGAGAACTCCAGTTGTGGAACCATTTATGGGATAATCTCTCACAGCATGAATTAACTCCAAACCAAGTGACCCATACTCTACAGCACAATCCTGATTCCAACTGTTAAACTTTAACACAAAGATACTTGATTGCCTCCAGTTTAACTGAAACTCTTGCCAACTGCTTATGTAGGTAACAAGAATAGACTGATAGACACATGTGTCTCACTGGAACGTGTTAAGGACTTGAGTTTTAACTATAATGAGTCTTTTTCACTTCTCTCTGACAGTGACCTTTTCCTCCTGATTTCCCCAAATGGGATGCCAGCTCCTCAGTCTCAATTCCATACAGGACTGTGCCATTATATGTTAAGAATATACCCTGTTCTGTACAAAGGCACGTGGAACATCGGAAAAAAAACTCTACAGTCTAATCCTTACTCCTCAGAATAGTCATTTGGTTTTCACTATATAAAGTGAGTTATTAATGAGCTGTGCATATCCACAGCATTCCTCACACCCTACACTGGAAGGCTGGTAAAACGGGAAGACATGCACCCAGCTTTCTTCTTAAACAACGAAATCTCCAGCAGAAAATAGATTTGATTAGTGTATTCATTAGAAGACGTGCAAAATGTTCTGTAGCAACACCAATTAATACGAAGGGGATGGTTCTGGCCTCAGTGTCTATAATTGACACAGTAGAAAGGCCGCTGGGACACTGTCAGGGCAGAGAGCGTGGATGGCTGCCTTGTACTCACTGACCGAGCCTTGCTGGACAGCAGTACGGTCAAGGGAAATGCTAACAGCATTAGCAAGGTAATTACAGTTCTAGTTTATTGGGGAGTAAGTTATTTCCCGTCCTCTTGCGTTAAGCAACGTGCACATGGGCAGCAGGGTGCGAAGCTGCCCTGTTGCCAGGAAGCAACACCAGTACTCCTGTAAGGTAAATAAATGTAAGATCCTTTACCCCTCAGCATCAGAGGAGGGGGAACCCACTGTGGAGAAGAGCATGTGCAGGGATAACTTCCTCCCTAGTGTGCAAACCTAAGCTTACTGTTGGACAGCAGATCTCGAAAGGATTAACAACATGTTCTCAATCTCTGAGCGACATGACAGCACAGGAAGTGCAGCACCTCGTGCCGGATCCTGCCCTTTTGTGGGAATACCCAGATGCCTTCAAATCCCTCCTGGAACAGGACACGAAGCCATCACTGCAGCAAGGCCAGATCCTGTCCAACTCCTAACATCCAGCACCCCCTCAGCCCACCAGGCACCTGGAGTCCTCAGTTCTAGGTAAAAGCAATCCTATCAGAAGCCACATTTAAAAAATCTTTTTTAAAATAAAATCACAGAAGATACATCTCCAATGCTGAATGCTACCGCAGTGAGAAATTTAAATGCAGTGTAGGTTTTCCACCTTCTCTCCCTTTACAAATGGATGCAGGCTCATCTACTAGAATTTATTCAGGACAGATCTGTTTTATGTTGAAAACTAGCAGCCACAGTAAGGACAGGTGCAGAATACAATGCCTTAGGCTGTTAAGAAAAATAGAGACATTTATGTTTCCCCATTTGCTTCCAGTCAAATTGCTAAATAAGTAGTAATATCAGCCCGCTCCGCACATGCCCTCCTCACTTGAAATAAAATAAAAATTTAAAAATTACTGAAAAAGATACTGTTATGGTTGGCTGACCTGAAAAATCATGTGATACATTGTTTGTTCAAATTTTTAAATTTAAGGATCTTCAAATCCTTATATATTTTTCCCCTCTTCATCACATTCTAAAGGCTGAAAATGTTTAGATATCAAAAGTAGCTTCTGTCTGTCAAGATCTAGAAACATAATAATCTGGGGCTCTCATACCACTTCTTCCCCAAGCAGGAGAGAGAAAATGCCTTTCAAAGAATAAAAAAACAAAACACAAAAGCAAAACAACCCCCTTCTGGGATTTGTACATCATGAAGAGCTCTCTCAGGAGACTACAGCATTTTTACACGGAATTATGGAGTGAAAAGGCCTGCTGGGGGGTATAGCTTTCTAGACGTGACAAGCCTCCCAAGCCTGGCAAAATAAGCACTAAGCTACTGCTGTACTGCTCTTGCTTTGCTAGCTGACTCGAAGGTAAAAGGAAATAAAAGCTTCCAAGGTCAGTTGCCTGAATTATTTCACTGTTTATCCAAGTAGGGTCAGAAGCATGGGAAGCAGACAAGACAAAATATTTTACATTTCGAAAAGAGAACACAGAATATAATACCCATGTTTTAACTTTAACATCGCTGCTGTGAAGATACAATCAAATGAAAAGTAAAAGCAGGCAAATGTTAAAGTACTCCTGTCAGGACTCCTGAACACCCCCCTTGGTCTGAAAGCCTGTCCTGTGTTTGCAGGCTGAACTTTCAGCAGCCGGGCAACTGCAATTCAGTGCACGCTACCAGTGACATCTACGCGCATGCCATGAACTCCTGGGGAAAGGGGATTTAGAGTCTCAGGGCAGAAGTTGCTGACTGTGATGAAGTCTGACATGACATCCCATTACCAGCTCTGGCCAAGCCAAAGTGCGTACAAAACAGACCACAAAATTCCTCTAGACAACTGCGACTAAGCAATTAAACCAGCTTTAATTACTGGTTTTTAAGGCCATACTCAGGTCAAAATTACTTTGAAGGCTGCTTTGTTTCTGTAGAATACTGAAGAAATACTGGCCTGAGGAACGCGAAGAAATACATCAAATTGTGCAGTAAGCAAGTCACCCGAAGCTTAGGAATAACTGTCCTTATGAACTTAAGGAAAAAAAGGATTTGAGGTGCAGCACGAAATAGTTTGACGTGGAATTTTTCAAACTCCAAATCTGATATGCTGAATAGATTGGCTTAGTTTCAATGTGTTGTGAAAATCTGGATATTGAAGTCAAGTATGTCTGCAGACCAATAACCGTGTATCATAGCACGTTATGGACAAATGTTTTTTCAAGTTGTCGCTAGGAACACAGCACTGCATTCGCTTTTATAAAATAAAAAAATTCCCAACAACTGAATCACAGAATACTGTCTACTGTTGACAATTCCTCCCTGTTATCTGAACAAGGACGCTCTTTCTTCATTGTACAGGAAGCTCAGTACGTATTTTTTTCTTCACCAGGAAAAAACTTCTGCTACTGGAACAATCAGGTTGTGATGTTCCCATACCAGAACCTTTTTGCCTTTCCTGCTCTTCCCCACGGAGTGACTAAATCCACCCACTTCGCTATTTATTTCAGCCATCAACACAAAGCTCAGAGAAGAAGGGCAATCCAATCTC
Organism: Cygnus olor; assembly: GCF_009769625.2. Classification (NCBI taxonomy): domain Eukaryota; kingdom Metazoa; phylum Chordata; class Aves; order Anseriformes; family Anatidae; genus Cygnus; species Cygnus olor. The sequence continues at coordinate 49,215,937 of NC_049171.1, read as the reverse complement.
AAGGAAGTAACAGATTTGTGCAAGTGAGATCCTCCTCCTACTCACCAGAGAGGAGACATTCCCTAGCAGATATGATACTGTAAAAATTTTTTTCTTTAAGGAGCTCAGTAAAGGGTCTAATCATGAAAAGCTGAGCAGGGGCTCTCAGAGAAACATCTGCTGACAGTATTCTGTGTCTAGCCTAATCCCAGGTTCCCATACTTTGGTCATTACCACCACTGCTACTGGCAATGGTAGCAGGTCACAGACACTCTGTGGGTTTTGCTGGCTGCTTCAGTAACATTTAAATATTATAGACCGGAGTCTCTTGTCTAGATTTAAAAATAAATAAAAAAAGCTGGGAAGGAACCGATTAGTCACAGAGACTAATGTCAAACTAATGTCTGTATTGTGCAACAGCTTTTCATGTGTGAACAGCAAAATGAAATGGATATGTAGAGATACGGAATTAATAATTTCCAAAAGGGGTTTGAAGTCCTAGAGAAATCTTCAAGTCCTAAACAGAAAGTCTTAAGACCTAGAACATCGTGGAAAACATTTTAGAAATAGGAGAGGTTTGTTTTCTCCCCAGAGATGTTAAAAATTGGAAGCCATTGAAAATGATGTTTCATGTGAGTTTTCTTGGATAGACTGTCATTTTTCCTGTCACCTGTTGTATTCACACTGTGTGTATCGATGATCGCCCAAAAAGCAGACTACCAGAAAAACAGAAATGAAGCTAAACTAAGATAGTTATTTCACGTATTGGTCAAATATTAAATAATATTATAACATATCCAAGTTCAAAGCATTCGAAAACTACACACACTAACATAACAGAGCAAGCTTTTCTTTAAAAGGCTAATTTAAGGGCTAATACACCCATGGGGAATGGAGAGATAACAGAGATCACTAATAGAGTGCAGCATGCTTCAGGCAGATAAGGCTGTCTTGTGCTTTCTTTGGAGGAAGGGAAATCTATGAAATCTCTTGAGCATTAAGCCAGAATAGGTTCGTTAGTATTCAGCTACGGGATAGGAAGCAACTAGTTTTAAATGATCAGATTTTTTTTTTTTTTTAGAGATCTTAATAAGATACAACATTAAAATACATTATTAATAATTAATGCTAATAATAAACATAGCCTGATGCCCTTATAAAATTGACACCAATAAAATGGAGACTATTTAAGACATTTCACTTTACAGACTTTAAAAACAGTTTTCAAATACTGCAGTACAGTAGGGCAGTAAGCTAGGGACAATAATTCACTATTAAACATTAATAATGTCTAGACATTGTAAGTATTATACTTAGATTTTGGAAGGAATGTTTTCTTCTTCTGGAAAAAAAATGTTTAAGAACTAGGACCCACGCTAGACTGAGTGGCAGAACAAAGAAATATGCAGACTATATGCCCAACTTCAACAGTATCAGAAATTTACAACAAGGGTATCTGAGATCGTTCTGGTTTTACTTTCTTGTGAAAGATTTTCTAAAATTGTTTATATAATTATGTAGTAGTTAAATTCATCTCTTCCTCATTTAGCTAGGATGCTGAAGTGTACTGAGTTCTATTTGCTATGTATACTTGTGGGAATAAACTACCTTATCAGTTTGCTTACAATATACTTTACGTTAAAAAGAAAATACAATATTTTAAAAACTTACCATTCCCAAACTCTTAAACTCTTGTCATCAGATGTACTCACAAACCTTCTATTTTCATCCACAAATACAATGGTGTTGACAGCTCCCAAATGCCTATCATACTCCTGCACAATCTCACCACTCCGAATATCCCACTACAATTAAAGAAGTCAGAATAAGACTGGTTTTTTTCTTTTTACACTAAATATCAGACTTTAAAAAATTATTTCAAATTCTGAAATAATTTCAGGTAAAAAGGCAAATCCTCTAGCAACAATCTTTGAAAGTCTAGCAAAAAGAAAGAAAAAGACAAGGAAATATTTAATAACCGGTTGAGAAATTCTAGTTGTATCAGAAAATCCAAGTAAAACTAGCCATTTCTCGAGCTGTAGGTGGAGCGTTTAAGACAGAATCAGAGGAAAATAAGGTATTAAGTAGACATACCTGCACAATTTTCTTGTCTGACATTCCTGCAACAAAGAGGTTTTGTTTATCTTCATCAGGATTGAACTTGACACAATACGGAACCTTCCTGTTTGTGAATCTTGAAATGCATTGTCCTGAAACAGACAAACCATACATATTGGGTCAAGAGGGAAGTTCTAAGGGCTGGTGAGTTCATTACAGGTATTGATAAAGAGACATTCATTCTACTTTTACCTCACTAACAGCAGAAAATACCTTTTTTAAAGGTCCTGAGAGGATCAGAGGGTAGAATTTACCCTACACTTTAGTTAGACATTCTTTCATGTGTTTGTAAGCATGCATCTGCAAAAAGACATACAAACACACTCACCCATACCATTACTTCAGCTTTCCAAACAACGTAATTGCTCTTCAGCCTACATATCATCAGGACATAATCAAGGACATCAGGACTAGTCAAGACATCACAGGCTGACCAGCGTCTTTGCAAAGCATCACCTGACTAGTATCCAAGTTATCCCCAACAAAAGACTTGAACTCTGGCAAGAATTCCTTATTGCCATGACTAAAACGGGTAACAGTAATCCAGCTAGAAAACAAACCACCGACCTCCTCTCTCAGCCTCAGCCATAAATATCCTGACTGTGCATTATTCGTAACTCCCAGGAGCCTATTTTTAGTTCAAAAGCACAATGCATTTTTTTTTTTTTTTTTTTTTTTTTTTAGGTGGTCCACATAACTGAGCTCTGACTCAAGACTGGAGGATCTGACCTACCTTCTGGTTGCCACCTGTATGAGACTTGTGCCAC